>NC_064858.1:52312282-52640139 GCF_024139225.1 Suncus etruscus | reverse complement strand
GGTCTTGGTTTATTTATCCCCCTCAAATTATGAGGCTGATCAAGGTGATTCCAGTAATGTGGTACTGTTGGAGATATGAAAAAAGATATGGGAAAAGAAAAGAAAAAAAAAAGAAAAACTAGGAGGAGTCTGTCTAGGTCAATGTTTTTCAACCACTGTGCCATGAGATATTGTCTGGTGTGCCATGGGAAAAATTCCAATTTTCTTTGGCTCACAGATAGACCAATCATTAGATTCTAATTATTTATTTCATAATAAGGTAATTGTAAAATAATTTCTTTGTGTTTATTTGATTCCTATTCAAGAGAATTACTTTATATATAGTCAGTAGAGGCACAGAGTTAAGTTTTTTAAATATTTTATAATGGTGGTGAGTCTCATGATTTTTTTTTCATAAAAAAAGTGTGCCTTTGCACAAAAAACAGTGTGCCTTTCTAAAAACACTGGTCTAGGTGTTATAAATATCCATTTAGAAAAAGAAAAAGGTAATAAAACAACAACAACAAAAAATAACAATAAGCAGTAACAACAAAAATACAAAAAAAAAGGGGCTGGAGAGATAGCATGGAGGTAAGGCTTGTGCCTTTCATGAAGAAGGACAGTGGTTCAAATAACGGCATCCCATACGGTCCCTCATGCCTGCCAGGGGTAATTTTCTGAGCATAGAGCCAGGAGTAACCCCTGAGCACTGCTGGGTGTGATCCAAAAACAAACAAAAAATACAAAAAGAACAAAAAAGAGCCAGCCAAAAACCAACAAAATAAAAAACAAAAACAGTCAAAAAAAAAGAAAAATAACCCAAAGCAGCAACTACATAAAAAAGGTTTTCTTCTACTTCATTTTATTCTTTTCCTTTTCTTCTTCTTTTCCTTCTCTTCTTCTTTTTCATCTTCTTCTTCATCTTCATCATCTTCTTCAGCATGGTAAATATTGGGGAAATTAGAACAGAAATTCACTTAGCCTAAAAGATACAGATTTTCTTTGCCCTTGAAGTGTACTGCCATGGGAACAACTACAGGCTCTATACACACTTGTTTTCACACCCCAAAGTCTTTTTATGGTGCCAGGAAACTTTCCACTTAGTTTTGGATGACAATACACCTCTGTAGCTAGAGATCTTGTTATTTGAGTAGGTCATAGGATGAAGGCTAGGAGAGAATTTTTCTTTAAGGTTCTAGAATTAGTATTTTGTAATTAATGGTTTTGGTTTTTACTCATATCTAGGACAGAGCCTAGGATATAATCTTTCAGCATGGTTCCAGAAATTCTGCTCAGTTTCAGTTGTCAAAGTCAGACCTCTGGAATTAGAGATCATGGTTTTTGTACTAATCCTAGGCCAAGGCCTAGGCTAGGAACTTTCTAATTGGTCCTTTGATAGTTTCTGTCCAGTCCATGTTTGTCAAAATCAGTCTTCTGTAGATAGCAATTTTGGTTTCTGCATAGAGCAAAGGATGACATGTCTCCTGATGATGCCATACCGTTAGGTGATGAGATAGGGCAACCCTCTCTTAAATCAAATTCTTGCTGTTTCCTTGTGTCAGGATGTCATATTAAAACTGGCGCAAGTTTTTGCCAGGGCGGTATTCAGAGTTTCCCCAGGATAAGTTTGGTTTCTGGTGCTGTTGCTGGGACCTGTGTCGGTTCCACATCTGGGATCTGGGGTTCTGGGTTTGACCATTGCTGTCCAATCAGATGGAGTCTAAGTTGGGTCCACATGACACATGTTCAGGGTGGGAGACATCCCTGCATTATAAAATGTATGGGTTCATATTCCTAGTAGATAAGAGCTTATTTCTGTGCATAAGATTTCCCTTTATTTAGAGTGCCTATGCAAAAGGGGATGTGCCACATTCCCACTCAGGAGAAGAACACACCAAATAGTGTAGTGTCCTCCTGAAAAGGAATTAATTGCCAAAAAGGCCCGCTTAGAGTAGTCAAAATCACTTGACCCTTTGCGTGGAGGGTTTGGCAATAATTCTAAATATGTGGCTGTAACTATCTCTCTCTTTATTTTAAACCTTTATTAGAAATCAGAAGCACTGTACAGATTTAATGCGATCCCCCTAAAGATACCCATGACATTCTTCAAAGAAGTGGACCAGGCACTTTTGAAATTTTTTTGGAACAATAAACACCCTCGAATAGCTAAAGCAATCATTGGGAAAAAGAATATGGGAGGAATTACTTTCCCCAACTTTAAACTTTACTACAAAGCAATAGTTATCAAAACAGCATGGTATTGGAATAAAGACAGGCCCTCAGATCAGTGGAATAAGCTTGAATACTCAGAGAATGTTCCCCAGACAAAGAATCATCTAATTTTTGATAAAGGAGCAAAAAATCCTAAATGGAACAAAGAAAGCCTCTTCAACAAGTGGTGTTGGCAAAATTGGGTAGCCACTTGCAAAAAATTGAACTTAGATCCCCAGCTAACATCATGTACGAAGGTAAAATCCAAATGGATTAAAGACCTCGATATCAGCCCCAAAACCATAAGATATATAGAACAATACGTAGGTAAAACACTCCAGGACATTGAGGCTAAAGGCATCTTCAAGGAAGAAACTGCACTCTCCAAGCAAGTGAAAGCAGAAATTAACAGATGGGAATATATTAAGCTGAGAAGCTTCTGCACCTCAAAGGAAATAGTGCCCAAGATACAAGAGCCACCCACTGAGTGGGAGAAACTATTCACCCAATACCCATCAGATAAGGGGCTAATCTCCAAAATATATAAGGCACTGACAGAACTTTACAAGAAAAAAACATCTAATCCCATCAAAAAATGGGGAGAAGAAATGAACAGACACTTTGACAAAGAAGAAATACAGATGGCCAAAAGACACATGAAAAAGTGCTCCACATCACTAATCATCAGGGAGATGCAAATCAAAAACAACGATGAGATACCACCTCACACCACAGAGAATGGCACACATCACAAAGAATGAGAATAAACAGTGTTGGCGGGGATGTGGGGAGAAAGGAACTCTTATCCACTGCTGGTGGGAATGCCGTCTAGTTCAACCTTTATGGAAAGCGATATGGAGATTCCTCCAAAAACTGGAAATCGAGTCCCATACGATCCAGCTATACCACTCCTAGGAATATACCCTAGGAACACAAAAATACAATACAAAAACCCCTTCCTTACACCTATATTCATTGCAGCACTATTTACCATAGCAAGACTCTGGAAACAACCAAGATGCCCTTCAACAGACGAATGGCTAAAGAAACTGTGGTACATATACACAATGGAATATTATGCAGCTGTCAGGAGAGATGAAGTCATGAAATTTTCCTATACATGGATGTACACGGAATCTATTATGCTGAGTGAAATAAGTCAGAGAGAGAGAGAAAAACGCAGAATGGTCTCACACATTTATGGGTTTTAAGAAAAATGAAAGACATTCTTGCAATAATAACTTTCAGACACAAAAGAGAAAAGAGCTGGAAGTTCCAGCTCACCTCAGGAAGCTCATCACAAAGAGTGATGAGTTTAGTTGGATAAATAACTACATTTTGAACTGTCCTAATAATGAGAATGTATGAGGGAAATTGAGAACCTGTTTAGAGTACAGGCGGGGGTCAGGTGGGGAGGAGGGAGACTTGGGACATTGGTGATGGGAATGTTGCACTGGTGATGGGTGGTGTTAAAAAAAAAAAGAAAGAAAAAGTATAAAAGATGCACTACAATTTAGGATAAAAAAAAAGAAAGAAAGAAAGAAAGAAGAAAGAAAGAAAGAAAGAAAGAAAGAAAGAAAGAAAGAAAGAAAGAAAGAAAGAAAGAAAGAAAGAAAGAAAGAAAGAAAGAAAGAAAAGAAAGAAAGAAAGAAAGAAAGAAAGAAAGAAAGAAAGAAAAAGAAAGAAAGGAAAGAAAGAAAGAAAGAAAGAAAGACAGAAAGGAAAGAAAGAATGAAAGAAAGAAAAAGAAAGAAAAAGAAAGAAAGACAGACAGAAAGAAAGAAAGAAAGAAAGAAAAAGAAAGAAAGAAAGAAGAAAAAGAAGAAAGAAAGAAAGAAAGAAAGAAAGAAAGAAAGAAAAAGAAAGAAAGAAAAAACAGGTTTCCCTTAGCATGGCAGGGTTTAGGACCTATGTGCTGCCTGTCTCCTGTTCTTTGTTCCCCCCACCCCACATGCTGGGTCTGCTTATTTTTTTAAGTTTTATTTAATTAAAGGACTGTGTTTACAAAGTTAAAAAAAAAAAAAAAGAAATCAGGCCTTAGTAATTTCTTCCTACAACAAAGGACAGTACTAATCCCGCCAAAAAATCTCCCACTTAATAGCTCCCTGTAATTTTTCCTACCTTGGCACCTAAATTCAGGTTTTTTCATTACTTAGCTCAAAATAAAGTAATTTTCCCTTTTCCCCCCGAAACTCTGATACATTCCTCACTATTACTTTTTCCTTCTGTTTTACCCAAAGCAAAGCGAACCCAAAACAAGCTGTCTTTTTCACCTTCAGTATTCAGCTCTTTAATATGCTAATCTAGCCAGGGTCTTTCCATTCTTCTCCCAGCCTCTTTGATGCCTAGAATTTACATCTGCCTTCCTGCCTCTACCTTTTAAAAGCTGCCAGCTTAAAAAATAAATTTGTCTTCGTTCCTTGAATGAAGTCCCCATGCAATCTGCGTGGTTTCATTTCATTTCTACAATATATTTTTCATCATTAGCCATTCCGCGTGCCCACCTTTTCCCATGGAATTTTTCCCGAACTAGACGAAGGATTTGTTTGCAGGAGCTGTAGACTGCAAACAAAATTTGGCTCACAGCAGGGATGATGCCATATTATATTGCTGGTGGATTTGGAGGTAAGAATAATAGTCTTCACAATCTCTGTGCCCTGGTTTTGACCTGAGTTTTTATCCCAGGCAACATTTTTTTCTTGTAGGTTTTTGTACCAAGGCAACATTTTTTTCTTGTAGGTTTTTGTACCAAGCAGAACCAAAACAGGTGAAGTTGGAGAGAGAAAGGAAAAAAATAAAATATATATATATATAATAGAAGAAATAAATAAAAATCTTTTTAATAATTTTTATTGTGACCAAAAGTGAATGACAAATATTTCACAAATAAAATAAATTTAAAAAGAATTATAGAAAAATGCTGTTTACAAGGCTAACTTACATTTGGGAATATACAGACCAGTAGGTATTATTATAGAGGTATTAAACATATAAAGGAAATATAGGCTTCCCCATTAAGTCTTTTGAGATATTCTTGGGGGGTGTGGAAATCAGGGCCTTTTCTCTTCACACATCATGTCTTGTTGATTTTGCGAGTTGATTTGCAGCCATAAGGGAAGTGTCCTTGGGCTGGGGTTCTTATGGGGCTGAATTGGTAGCATATGACAGTTTTAACCTGTGTTTCTTTTGCCATACAGAAACATTTTAGTTTGATGTAGTTCCATTTGTTCAGGTTTTATTCTCTAACCTTTATCATTGGCATCATGTCATTGAAGAAACTTTTGAGATCTAGGTCTTGGAGTGTTCTATGTTTTCCTCAATTTACTTGATGGAGTTCTTATCATTTTCTAAGTAAAGGAAAACTGGTACTTTATCTCAGAATAAAATGTGAAGAAAATTCATGGTTTGGTTTCTATTTCTAGTAATGCCCTCACCTTTTTACAATGTATATTCATGTCATTCTGAGCCATTTATTTTTTCTTCATGAAGTGTCAAGTAACAATTCATTCGACAGTATTTAATATTGATTCTGACCCTCAAAGACTATTTCAGTTATACTTCAGGAATCTCAAGTGGTGAATATAATCAGGTAAATAGCCCCTATTTCAGAATATTACTTTTGATTTAATCCTGGGTGTATGCTACCTGAAAATCAAGGCTCTGAATCAATTAAATTTTTTGAATCTTCTCTTGTTTAAAGGAAAAACAAAACAAAAAATTTTATCCTCTTCTGGTGTTTACATAATTTAGTCCATCTGTTTCCAGGAGGCTCGGGAATTATCTCACAGTTTTAGAGAAGAATAAACAGGCATGTAGAAGTAAAATGATTTGCTTAAAGACACAGTTGTGGATTCTTAGGAAAATGAAAAACTGATATCAGAAGTCCTTCTCCTCAGGGCTAATTCTCTATTTCACATCCTTCCTGAATGAATACAAGCAAATCAAATCATCCCTCAGCCTTGTCTTAACAGCATCTACTTATGTAAGCTCTGCAAATTCAAATCCCAACAAGATAAAGGACAAAGCATTTATAGTTGTGACCCACACGATTTAAAGTTAGCTGAGAGACTGGCAAAACACAGTGTCATGCTGAAGTTATTTTCAGAACAGCAGGCATCTCTTCAAGCAAACCATCTAAAAGGATGTCAAACTTGCCAACCTATTTTCTCCACCACAGTTCTTTTCAGATTGAGTGAATGGCAGAAAACTTTATCTTCTCATATTCTCAAGTTAATTAACCAGGAATTATGAGTCCAATTATAAAATAGATCTCAGTGGCAGCCCAGAGACCAGAGTTGGACCATGGGTTTTTGTAGCTACTTACAGGCATGGGAAAGATAGTATAAGTGTTAAGGTGCTTGCTTTGCAGGCAGTTAACATTTGTTCAATCCCTAGCACTTCACATATGGTTTTCTGATCATTGCCTAAAGTGATCCCTGAGTATAGAGCCAGCAGTAGCCCTGAGCACTGCTGGGTGTAGTGCTAACCCCACCTGCCAAACAAAGGAAAAGGAAAAAAAATCTCTTTACTGGATAGGCAATTTATGGAAAATTATTTAAGCATCAGTTTCTTCTTCAGGCAAAATATTGCTAGTAATAGTATCTGCCTGATAGTGCTGTAACTGGTATTAAGTAGGTGAATTAATTTTAAATGTTGAATTTAAATGTTGAATATATTATGTGGTTCATGATAAATCCCAATTAATATTCTATGCTATTTTATATGTTTGAAATGTATTTGATGCGTATCACTTTTTTGTGTTTTAATAATGTGATCTGAATCTTTGGACTCTTACAATTTTTATTCTAGTTGAAAGATAAAGTATGCATATAGGGCAAGAATAACAAGACAATTTTGAAAATAAATAAATATACATGGTGTATTTCTCATACAATTGTAGATAAGGAAATTCCCATTTGTAGTAAATTTGAGTCATTGACATCAGAGTTTATATAAAATTTGTAGTGGAGGAGATGGGGATGGGAAGACCATGAGATATCTCTCGTGAGAGAGAGAGAGAGAGAGAGAGAGAGAGAGAGAGAGGTGTCAAAGAAAGAGAGAGAGAGAGGTGTCAAAGAAAGAGAGAGAGAGATGGTTTTCCTGAACCTGTCTTCTAAATCAAGAGAAAATTTTGAGAATTTTCCTGGAAGATCAGAGTTTGGAAGAGGGAAATGAAGTAGTGAGATACATAAAAATATTTCATTTTTACTAAAGTACTGTTTTAGTTTAAAAACTTAATGAAAGACTTTATTATAAATTTTTGGAAGTAGGAAGCCTCCAACAATCAAGTTGTGCTAAAGAGGTATGGATCGACCTATGATACTCAGCCAATCCTGATTCTGTTTCAGGGTCCAAGGATGTGAGGTTGTGTATACTGTACTGTGCTGGAGATTTCTTGGGCCACCAGGTTGAGCTGGGGTACTCAGGGAACCTTATCAGGTTTTGTTTTGTGGCCTCTGGGGTTACATCTAGGAATACCTGGGAGAACACATGGTTCCAAGAGTTAAACCTGGGTAAATACACTTTCTCCAAGGCCTTCACTATCAATAAGAAATCTTGATATATGGTATATACTATTACTATGGTCATTTTTGTTAGAAAAAATATTACTGCAAAATTTCTGTCTAAAATTTTAGGGCAATTAGTCTCAAAGAAATACAAATGGATTTGAATAAAGAAGTAGCAAGACAGTTCACAAATGTAAGGTTCCCTACTTTATATTCTAGATGTTACTACAAGAAGCAGTTATGATCTTTCCCTTCCCAGAGAGGCTCGAAAAGACAGTCTTTGGGTAAAAATGGCTAGTAAGTGGGGAAAAGATATAATAGAATATTTGATACATTTAAAATGCTAAAAAATTATTTTTCTCAAGCTTATCATAATAGCAGAAGGAAACTAAACTCAATCCAAAATGTATTGAATTAAAAATAAAGAGAAGTATTTTTCTCACATTGTACACAATTACCAAAGGAAGTTTCAAGAAAGGGGATATTTTTGTTACTATAATCTAAGAAAATTCTTGTTAAAGGCAGGTCAAGAACTCAAACATCAAGAGTGGGAGATGAGGAATTTAATCTGTTCAAAGAGTTGAGAGCCCAAATTTTCCTAGCAATATTCTTGCTAAAAACTAACCAATATTAAAGTTCTGTTGAGTAGAGGGTTCAGAGGAGCCTGATTAAAGTTTGGTGAAAGAAGGAATATTTTTCAAGAGGCATCAGTATAGATTATGTTTTGCAGTCAGTGCAAAGCTTTTTCCTATAAAATAATAAAGCTTTATATCTCTGTCTTTTGTGGTTCTCTACAGGGTGTCTACTTTTAAGACATGATGCTTTTGAGAAAACTAAAAATACAAAGCCAGTGTACTAGGAGCTTTGGAGGGGAGCATGGATCCCATAATTTCTTTCTTTGAGAAATAATGCCATATTAAATGTCCTTGGACATTGAAAGCTATTTCTTGGTTCTACCTTTCTTCTTCCATAACATAATCCAAACTGTAATACAGAGGTATTTGAATTGGTAAATTTGATGTTTATTTTTGTATTTAAGTCAATTTTCTTATTGAAATAATTGCTTCTTTGATAATTTTTAAAAGATATTTTATATTGATGTTTATCTAATTCATGTCAATATTATTTGATTCATTATTCATATAGTCCATGAAAATCTATATTGATTGAGTGGTCACTGTTTTCTCATCACCTTGGTAGGAACTGTATATCACAGAGTTGCTTTTTGGTCAGTATCGGTTGTACAGGGGTATTATCACTCTCAAAGTGAAGGAGATGAGCTGGATTCTCTTTTTAGGCACATGGAAAGTCTAATATCAAAAAAAGAGAAAAGATAGCTTTCAGAGAAAATATCCTTCAGTTTTAAAGTTTTGTTTTCTCGGGCCAGAGGGTGGCACAGAAGTAGGACTTTTGCCTTGCACACAGCTGACCTAGGACGGACCACTGTTTGATCCACTTGTGTCCTATATAGTCCCTCAAGCCAAGAGTGATTTTTGAGCACATAGCCAGGAATAACCCCTGAACATCACCAGGTATGGCCCCAAAACAAAACAAAACAAAACAAAAAATTTTTGTTTTCTTGGTATTAACCTATAACCAGAATAAAGCACAAATTTTACAAATTTTACTTTTTTCTTCATTAATATACTAAGTAATTCTTTCACTCTGTTAGTGACACCATAATAAAAAAGGTTCAATAAATATATATCCCTCTTGACATGAGAATGCCACAGATACTTAATATGAGCCTTAAGAATGACTTGAAAGGGGCCAGAGTGGTAGCACGGTGGTAGGGCATTTGCCTTGCAAGGGGCTGACCCAAGACAGATGCAGGTTCCATCCGCTGGCATCCCAAGACAGGAGCAATTTCTGAGCACAGAGTCAGGAGTAACCCAAGAGAGCCGCCAAATATGAACCAAAAGCCAAAAGCCAAAAGCCAAAAAAAGAATGATTTAAAAATTAACTCACAAAGGTAAGGTGAGTTAATGCCAAGTTAGTACTAACCCACCCCTGTCCTACTACCAACTATAAGTTTGGACCCCGAGAATCTTCATCTATAAAAATGGCTACTGGCGATGGCATAACCTGGCACCACTTTTCTAAAAAAAAAATCATAGTACTCTCAAGCAAATGACCTGGGGATCCTAGGGACTATTTTACTCCCTTTAAATATAGAACTAAAGGAGGACTTACTTTTCACAGCCCTGGAAAAATGAGTTGAAAATAAGACAAACTCAAATTTCTGCCCCCAGTCACACACTCCTAACATTTGACTTGCACATTTCCGTGGTAGATACAGGAAAGCAAGGCCTCCCTCAATTCTCTTTTCTTGGGAAGTATTATTGCTCATACCAAATTTAACATTTTCCACATGTTAGTTACCTACACGCTCATGATGTGTATTTTACCTGTACATGCAAAAACTGCCTCTTTAAGGCACCAGGAAAACCTTTTCCCTTCCATTGACTTTAAAGTATGGTATATTCAACAGTCACCCTGATTTTGAAGTTTCATGGAGGAGGAAAATAATTTTAGTGTTTTTAAAATGAGACTTCACAATGATAGTTCAATGTAAAAATCATATCTGAAGATTATCAAGTGTGTGATTTTGCTCTACTAAAAGCCCTCTGAATTGTCCATTTCTGAATAAAGATTGCAACTACTCTCCCAAACACCTCTGCTCAGCGGGAGATCCAGTCCTTAAGTATACGTCTTTGTATTTTTATATTCTGATCACATTTACTTCTTGAATTCCTTTTTTTTATGGAAGCCCAGGTGATAAAGCAGAGGTAGCAAATATAACCATGGGTTTCAGTCATAAAAATGCAAGCAGAGGAACAGTATTTCACCAGGACACTTTTCAACATCTTTTCTCTGTGAAGGTTATTTCTTACAGGGATAATAATGAGATGGTAGGTCCAGCTATAGAAGTGTAAAGATGGAAAAGAAATAGAGTAAGTGAAAAATTAGAAAGATGCTGCTAACATTAATTTTTTCTGAATAACAAGGCATTTTTATTTTGAAAAATCAATCATATGTTACTATGATATACCTTCAAATTTTTTGGCTTTATTTGTAAGAGGAGAATAACTGTCTCTCTTGTGGCCAGAAGATCCTTAAAGAATAAATTAGGAATTTCTAATAGGTTGAGACTTTTGATCAGGCAAGCACTTTCCATATTAGAAAGCAAAAGTACCAGAAAATTTGAAGAATAACTTAGCATAAAAATTGTATATATATGATGAGTAAAGGATATTTCTCAAGGGTATGGAGTTATGCTTTGCATGCAGGAGTACATGGTTTAATTTGGACACTTCTGGCCCTAAGGCACTATGAGGTATATCCCCTGAGCACTTATAGGTGTGGTTGCAAAACAAAAATATTCAATGTGAGATGATCACAATCAAGATATATCTGGTGTTACAGAACCACACAACTTGAATCATCTTGTTCTGCCTCATGAATTGAGGGAGGAAATAAAAATGCATGGTACCAGGACCAAACAGCTGTATGAACATTGAGTGGAAATACAAAATCATCAGACTTAAACACAAAACCCAAATTCAATGATAACAGAATCTATACCCTATCAACAACAAGCTATACATAGAGGGGAACAGTTACACTAGCACTTCAGGGGACAAAGGAGGGAGATATGGGGCACATTCTGTGAAAAGGGACGGAGGGAGGACAACCTTGGTTGTGGGAATTACCCTGATTCATTGTCAATATGTATCTTAAATATTACGGTAAAAGATTTGTTATTTACTTTTAGTCACAATAAATATTATTTAAAAAAAGATATAACTGGTGTTAGTAAATTCAGGTCTCTATGTAGTCTTTTGGGGACAGTACAGAGAATAAAAACCAGCATTAATTAATTTATAACAAAATAATTGATTGATGTATATAGTATAATCATTGTGCTACTTACTGCCGAATTAAATTATCTTGGATACTCATGATGGGTGCCTGTTCTAATGGGACCAAATTCAAGACATAAGCTGGAGAAGTCAGAGGTACAAAACTCGTTACAGATATAAAAGTAGTTTAGACTGAAACTAAATCATGAAAAACTTTGTAACTGTGCATCTCTCAGTGATTCAATATAATTTATTAATAAAAATAATGACAATAGAAAAAGTAATTTAGGCTTTGAATCATTAGCAATTGTCTAGAGCACTTTTTGAAGAGTTCTAACATTTAATGAATCATTGAATTAGCATAGGCCTAATATTTATTGCAAATAAATATTTGGCATCAGAGAAAAAGAAAATATTTGGCATTAGAGAAAAATGTAAAGTGATAATCAAAGTCAGTTACTAATTATTAATAGGATAATATATTAAGCTTTTGCACCTCAAAGGAAATAGTGCCTAGATACCAAAGCCACCCACAGAATGGGAGAAACTAGTCACCCATATTCATCAGATAAGGACTAATATCTAAGATATATAAGGTACTGACAGAACAAGAATAAAACACCTAACCCCATCAAAAAATGAGGAGAAATGAACAGACACTTCCTCAAAGAAAAAACACAAAATGCCAAAAGGTATATATGAAAAAATGCACCACATCACTAATTATCAGAAAGATGCAAATCAAAACAACAACGAGGTACCATCTCATGCCACAGAGACTGACACACACCACAAAGAACAAGAACAATCAGTGCTGGCAGGAATGTGGGGAGAAGAAAGCTTCCATTCACTGCTAGTGGGAATGCCATATAGTCCAGCCTTTATGGAAAACAATATGGAAGTTCCTCAAAAAACTGGAAATTGAGTTTCCATATGATTCAGCCATACCCCTCCTAGGGATATACCCTAGGTACACAAAAAACACAATACAAAAAATGCCTTCTGCGCACCTATACTTATTGCAGCACTATTTACAAAATAGCCAGTTTCTAGAAATAACCATGATGCCCAATAGATGAGTGGCTAAAGAAATTGTGGCATATATGCACAATGGAATATTATGCAGCCATCAGGGAAAATGAAGTCATAAAATTTTCCTATACATGAATGGACATAAAAACTATTATGCTGAGTGAAATAAGTTGGGGGAGAGAGCTAGATACAAAATAGTCTCATTCATCTATGAGATTTAAGAAAAATAAAAGACATTATTATAATAACTCTCAGAGATAATAAAGATGAGGACTAGAAGGACCTGCCCACGATATGAAGCTTATCACAAAGAGTGGTGAGTTTAGAGAAATAACTAGACTGACAACTATCATGACAATGGTAGTGAGTGAGAAAAGTAGAATGCCTCTCTTGAATACAGGCAGGGGATGGGTGGATGGAACTTAAATACATGTATTATTTAATAAAATATCTACCCATTAATATTTCAAGGTACATGAATTTATATTTCACTAACATTGTATGATATGTTGTTGATTATGTTTACAATTAGTTTTTCTTTATTTCTGAGTCTTAATTTTTTTCTCTGTGTACAATTTAATATATTCAATCACATTCCCCCAAAGAGGATAATAAATGAGTTTCAATAAGACCTCTAAATCCAGGATCTAAAATTTCTAACATTTTTATTATTCCCAACTAGAATCTTAAAATCTAAGTCATATCATAAAGTATTATGTTTCTAAAATAGTATTCTTTCTTTCTTTCTTTCTTTCTTTCTTTCTTTCTTTCTTTCTTTCTTTCTTTCTTTCTTTCTTTCTTTCTTTCTTTCTTTCTTTCTTTCTTCTTTCTTTCTTTCTTTCTTTCTTTCTTTCTTTCTTTCTTTCTTTCTTTCTTTCTTTCTTTCTTTCTTTCTTTCTTTCTTTCTTCTTTCTTCTTTCTTTCTGTAGAATTAGACTCAGAGTTGATGAACAGATTCTTATAAATGCTAACTTTGATACATTGAAAAAGTGATGAATGCCAATACATGGTCTCCTTCTATTTAGTAATAATTAAAAGTCTTTTCTTCCACCCATCTGAGTTGAGTCCTTATCTTGCTGCTAGGACATGATTTAGCCTCAAGAGTTTCTGTAGTTATTGGCTAAATAAACATTAATCCTATAGTTGCAGATCACACTTATGGTTGTCAGGCATAAACAACTCAGGAGAGCATGTGAGTACTATTTTGTTTATTGTGAAAATGAAAGTTGGATGTTCATTTTATATTCAAGCAACTTATATAACCTCTATTTTTTTACTCAGCTTTGAATACTCTAAGATTTAGCATAATTAAATACCAAAAAGTAGCTTAGGTGTCTGAGATTACAATGTTAGGTTTGTGATAAATTTCTTTTCAACAAAGGTAGTGGGGCTGAGATTGACAGCTCCCCCCTCAGTACTTCACTCTTATCTTGCACTGCAGTCAACACCTTTGACCTACATTTGATTTCTTTTTTTCAATATGCACTTCTGGTTCTAAAACTGCTGGGAAAAGGCTCCTTTTAAACTACAAAACAAGGTAAGCTGTTTCTTGTATGTTTGAATATACAGGAAGTTGGTGACAGCCAATTTTCTTCTTCTACATCTAAAAAATCGAAAGGTCAGGTGTTAGGAAGGATTATGGGGAGTTTATGAGGCAAGCAGCCAGCCCCACCATAAACCTTATCAGAAACAAGACCAGCTTTCTTTCATAAGCCTCTGGTGGGTGTCTGTATTCAGAGCCACATGGTCTAGATTACACAGCACACTGTTTATCATCAAGCAGTAAATTTGAAATGCCAAAATTTATTTATTGATCTTACAATTCTATTTTATCTCCAACAAGCCACAGGAAAAGTAATACATTTTGTATGGATTAATTCTTGTAATTCTACTCATCAGATACCTAGAGATAACTCAAACTTGCTTTGTCTTCTCTTATTCTAAACAGACATATTCTTCTTTCTTTTTTTAAATCATCAACCGAGGTCATCTCCCAAATGCCCTTGTGGAATATTCATTAATCAAATCAGTAATTTGAAATGGACCTTCAAAGCATTATTCATTCTCTCATCATTCTCCCGACATCAGTTTTAAATGCTTGTGGTTGGTTATAATAATTAGGCTGATGTTTAATTAATTGTGAAATTGTGAATTAATGCTAAGTTAATTGTTAATTAATGCTATGTTAAAAGACAAATAATTCTCAGGGCATGAGATCTATCTATCTAGGATGATATAGATATGATATTATATATATATATATGTATATATATGTATATCTATATATATATCCATATGAGAGAGTGAGAGAGAGAAAAGTCAAATTATTGCAAGAAAGCTTGATTGGTGAATTTAGTAAAGTTTCTACTTGTGTGTCTCTTTATTTATGGCAGCAAGACAACCTTAGATTTTCAGGTTAACCTCTGTGGAGCAAAGCTTATTAGTCCATTCAGATTCAATGCCCCATCAATAAGAAAAGCTCCAGGCCATTTCACAAGCATGCAGACCTACAAATATGTCACCAAATCTGTGAATCCTGATATGTTTCACTGACTACAAAGAAAATTTTAAAAAATCCTGAAGCCCAAGTATGTAGCCAGATTTGTTTATTTTATGTGATTAAAAGAGTTCTATTTTTTAGCTCAGCAAATAGTTGATTCCAAACTGAATCCTTTCCTGATCATTTCCTGACCATTTCCATCAGACTGGGGGTTGGGAGGTTGAGTTGAAGCCTAGTGCTCAGGGGGGATTCCTGGTTGTGTGCTCAAGAGTGACCCTAGCAACGCTTGTGAAACTATATTCAATTTTGGAGATGGAACCAGGATAAGTTGCATGCATGGCAAATCTCTATCCTCTTGTACTTTCTTTGGCACCATGTTCATTCCTGCCTGTATACCTTCCACACCCTAATTCTCATTGTCAGATGCACCTAGGTTCAATGAATCATTTCCACTTTCATTCATTCCTTAAATTCATGGTTCAGATTCTCCTCATTTTTTGTACATTCAGACCTGCCTTTGGGACTCATGTGTTGCACTGAACAGATCTGGGTTTCTATTTGACCTTTCCTTGCGAGCTCTCTCCCAACATCGGTCCACCTGGCTAACTCCACTCCTTTACATAGTTGTTCAGAAGTCACTTCCTCATTGAGCCTTATCTTAATGACTAGTCACCCAATACCCATCAGATAAGAGATTAATATAGAAGATATACAAGTCACTGACAGAACTCAACAAGAAAAATAATATAACCCCATTAAAAATGGGAAGAAGAAATGAATAGACACTTCCTCAGAGAAGAAATAAAAATGGCCAAAAGGCACATGAAAAAATGCACCACTTCACTAATCATCAGGGAGATGCAAATCAAAACAACAATGGAATAAAATCTCACACCATAGAGACTGGCACACATCACAAAGAACAAGAACAATCAGTGCTGGTGAGTATTTGGAGAGAAAAAAATCTCTCATTCACTGCTGGTGGAATGTTATCTAGTCCAGCCTTTATGGAAAATAATATAGAGTCCTAAAAATACTGGAAATTGAGCTGCATATGATCCAGCTATACTGCTCTTAGGGATACACCTGAGGAACAGAAAAATACAATCCAAAAATGCCTTCTGCACACCCATATTCATTGCAGCACTATTTACAATAGCCAGACTCTGGAAACAAGCAAGATGCCCTACAACAGATGAGTGGCTAAAGAAACTGTGGCACATATACACAATGGGATATTATGCAGTCATCAGGAGAGATGAAGTCATGAAATTTTCCTATACATGAATGTATATGGAATCTATTATGCTCAGTGAAATAAGTAGAGGAAGGGAGATAAACACAGAATAATCTCACTTATCTATGGGTTTTAAGAAAAATAAAAATTTTTTTTTGTTTTTTTGTTTTTGTTTTTGGCTCACACCCAGCAGCGTTCAGGGGTTACTCCTGGTTCTATGCTCAGAAATCGCTCCTGTCAGGTTCGGAGGACCATATGAGATGCCGGGGTCTGAACCACCATTCTTCTGCATGCAAGGCAAACGCCCTACCTCCATACTATCTCTCTGGCCCTGAAAAATAAAATATTTTATTGAAATAATTCCCAGAGTTGAGGGCCAGAAGAACAGGCTCATGATATGAAGCTCACCACAAAGAGTGGTGAGTACAGTTAGATAAATAACTACACTGGCAACTATGATTATATTGTCAATGAGTGAGAGAAGTAGAATGTTTGTCTCAAATAAATGGGGAGGAGAGGGAGATTAGGGACATTGGTGATGCGAAGGTTGCACTGGTAAATTGGAGCATTCTTTTTATGACTGAAACCCAACTACAATCATGCTTGTAATCAAGGTGCTTAAATAAAGATATTAAAAAAGAGAGAGAAAGAAAAGACATTATTGTAATAAGACCCAGAAAAAACAAAGATGAGGACTGGAAAGACAGGCCCATTGTATGAAACTTACCACAAAGAGTGGTAAGTTTAGTTAGAGAAATACCTACACCAACAAATATCTTGACAATGATAGTGAGTCAGAGAAGTAGAATGCGTGTCTTGCATATAGGCAAGGGGAGGGAGAGAAGGGAGATGGTGGGGTATTATTGGTGGGATTGTTGCACTGGTGAAGGGTGTTTTTATTTTTTTATAACTGAAACCCAACTACAGACATGTTTGTAATCATGGTGCTTAAATAAAAATATTATTAAAAATTAAAACAATTAGATCAACATAGGTCAACTCTAAATAATTGTTATGTCTCTTGATGGTATTACTAGAATCAGAATCTAAGAATTTACCAGGTTGGGGTTGTTGTTAGGTGAGCGTTTTGTGTTCCTGTTTAGGGTCACTGAGGTTGGTAGATTACTTACTTTTCCATCATATTTTCTGTTATGTTATTGTGCTAAGAATAATATATCATGTTGTCATGTTGCATGTCCACACAATCCAGAATTTATAGATCTAAAACAAATTTAGTGGCTTGGAAGTTTGATAATGTTGACTCATGGAGCTGGTCCATTTCTGTTTTAGGGTATAGAAGATGTCATTGGCTGTGGTAGTTCATGTAGAAAGGAGAACCTACTCACCCCCTTTATGAGAAGGCCAAGAAATATCAAACAATGCCTGATTATCTGGAAAGTATTGGCAGTCATTATTTCTTTTGGAGTTTGGTGGAGAAGTCAGGCTGGGCTGTTTTTTTTTTTGTTTGTTTGTTTTGTTTTGTTTGTTTTGTTTTCAATAAAATGGCAGCAATGGACAAGGGATGCTGTTTTCTGCTCGTAAGATGGGTGCACAGGTGCCTAGTCCAATTCTATTTTGAAAAGAAAGCTCCAGGGTTTTCAGTCTTGTAGTCCTATCTCATCTGAAAGGATTTAATAGCTCCTGTTAGTAAATGTCAGTCAGAGTTGGGCCATTATTATCGAGTGTGTAGGGAGCAGCCTTGGGCTTCTATAGTTCATGTCGAAAAGGGAATCCATCCCGTCTGCTTTTGCTAAGAAATCCACAGGGGTAACAGACAGGAATCGACAAAGTGGAAAGTTTCAGCAGCCATTATCTTCTTTTGGTGGAGGAGTTAGGCCATTTTCCACCAGAACATTTGAATTTTAAGAGGTCATATTTAGTCCTTAACAATTGCCTTGTCTAAAAGGGCCTTTTCATAGTGCTTGCCCCTTCAGTTGATGTATCACTCTTCTAAGTACTTGTCACTACCTTAATAATAAATTTGCATAGTTTGTTTTCCCATACTACTACATGAAACTCCTTGAAGATGAAATTTCTTTTAATATGTTTTTCTGGTGTATCATCTATGTCACCTCATATTGGGTAGTAAAAAAGGGATTATTTTCCTCATTCAAACTGTTGTCATGAAGGCATCAAATAGAAGGACCAAGAAAGTCTGATTGAGAATAAATTTAACAACAAAAGAAAATCCTAGAGATTGAAACATCTTAAATTTGAGGCTCAGCTGATTCAGCTATGTCTGAAACTAAGATGAGGTCTATGAACACTCCATTACCATGTTGATATTTAAGGATATTTTTCAGGTTCTTTATTTAATCGTGAACAAAAGAAAAAATCAACAAACACAGTAACTTGCTGGTCATCCTTATGTTAATTTTATTATCTCCCAAATAATGAAAGCTATTTGGAGTACTACCTGTGTTTGCTTTCTTTTGGTTCTGATGGTGTAGTTAAATCTACTAGTGTAGTTACATCCCATCAGTTTCTCCTTAGGCCATTTTATTTTTATAATATTATTGAGACCAATGTGAATTACAAGTCTTTTACAGTTATATTTAAAGTACATAGTGATTGTGAATTAGGGCAGTTCCCATAATCAATGTTGAACCTCCCTCTGCCCATGTTCCCACCATGCATCCCATATCTCCACTCTTAGTCCAGGGGACTTAGTCCCAGACTAAGGGTGCAAAAGTGTATACAAATCCTTTTTGTGTATAGCTTTTTGTAGTTTTGGTCTCTTGATTATATTTTTAAGTTTGGGTTGGATATTTAGATCTGAACATTTTTATTTCCACTTAATGCTCATGCTACTTTGCTCCTGGTACCATCCACTTTTTATTTCTCAATTTGTAAGAATACATGAAAATATGAGGCAGAACAAGATGATTTATGGTTTATGGTTCTGTTTCTGTTTTGTTTTTGCTTTTGCTTCTGTGTGTTTCTGGTTTTTATTTTATTTTTATGTAAGCCACCATACAAAACAGAGTGATAAGACTATTGATACTCCAGTATTGGTCACACAATGTCCCAATGTTTATCACTTTATTTCTGATTTTGTATTTGATCCATAACTGGCAGTTGCTCAACCAATTGAGCTTTCTCTGACTTTCCTCCACCTTAAACCATTCTTTACATTTGTAAAACTGTTTTGTTCTCAAGGTTTTCCCATTCCACTCTGACTTCTCTCATAGATTATCATATATATTCATCTATATATGCCATTCCTGTCTGATGGGAAAGGATCCTAAATGCCTGTTCTACCCTAACAACTAATGTTTAGAAACCATCTCTATTTATTTATCATTTTACTTATTTAATTATTGTTTTGTGGGCCACATCCAGTGATGCTTAGGGGTTATTCCTGGCTATGCACTCAGAAATAGCTCCTGGCTTGGGGGGCCATATGGGATGTGGGGGGATGGAATCGTGATCCTTCCTAGGTTAGCACTTGCAAGGTAGACACCTTACTGCTAGCTCCACCACTCTGGCCCCATAGAAACCATCTCTATTTAGACTTGTCCATTCTGGGACTCATTGAACCTTGGCTCTGACATTAAAAAAAATCTTTAGATATAAACCAAATAGTAAATTGCTTATGAGAGAAAGTTGATATACCATATCTGTATTGGAAATATAGCTCTGCTACTTAATTTTGTAAGTACGTATATAAGCAGCTCTGCTACAAACTCATGTGTTAGTTCACTTACTACTTCTACTTACTGATGTGCCTGTTACATAGTAGTAGTTCTACTACTATGTAATATATGTATGCATATACTAGCTTTTATATTTATTCATATAGTATTATGCAAATTATTCAACTTCTGTGGCTCATTGTATTTATATGCAAAAATAGAATCATAGTATTACTTATTTCACAGGATAATGCTAATCACTTACAAGATGTTTAGATTCTAAACCTGGGCTTAAATTGAGTATTAGGAGTGAGTGAGAAATGGCTGCATGTGGGGGTTTTCAGGCAGAGTGCTGATTGCTCTACCTGCAAAGTCTCCACCGGGCTGTGCTTCTTCTGAGGAACTGAGCACCGGAAGGGAGCCCTGTCCTACGCTTCTCTGTCTTTCCTGAACTCTGGAAGCTCTCCTCAGAGCCCTGGGAAGCGAACCCCAAAGAAACTACATTCGGAAGCTACCAAGCGAGCCAGTGAGTGAGTGAGAAATGGCTGGATGTGGGGGTTTCCAGGCAGAGTGCTGATTGCTCTACCTGCAAAGTCTCCACAGGGCTGTGCTTCTTCTGAGGAACTGAGCACCGGAAGGGAGCCCTGTCCTACCCTTCTCTGTCTTTCCTGAACTCTGGAAGCTCTCCTCAGAGCCCTGGGAAGCGAACCCCAAAGAAACTACATTTGGAAGCTACCCAGCAAACCAGAAACTGAGCACCTGAAGGGAGCCCTGTCCTACTCTTCTCTGTCTTTCCTGAACACTGGAAGCTCTCCTCAGAGCCCTGGGAAGCGAACCCCAAAGAAACTACATTCGGGAGCTACCCAGCGAGCCAGTGAGTGAGTAAGAAATGACTGGATGTGGGGGTTTCCAGGCAGAGTGCTGATTGCTCTACCTGCAGAGTCTCCACCCGGGCAGTGCTTCTTCTGAGGAAACTGAGCACCGGAAGGGATCTCTGTCCTACCCTTCTCTGTCTTTCCTGAACTCTGGAAGCTCTCCTCAGAGCCCTGGGAAGCGAACCCCAAAGAAACTACATTCGGAAGCTACCCAGTGAGAAAGTGACTCTCCTTAGAGTCCTGGAAAGTGAACCCCAAAAATACAGCATTCTGAAGCTGCCCAGCGAGCGAGTGAAAACTGCGCCTGACCAGTGGGGCCCGACTGTGAAAAACTGTGAGTGCTGCCTTTGTGTGTCTCTCTGCTATCCTGTTGCGTGAACCTCCTGAGAGTGGGCTGAAAAGAGGCTCCAGAAGGCACTTAGCTCCACTTTGCTACGCAGCCGTGCGCTCTTTCTAAAAAAAGAACACCATCACAAGAAGAAAAAAACCACACTAAGAACTGTGCTGGATCACAGAAGCAAGAATTTCTCTCCAGACTGTCTTCTCTGCTGCGTGCTTGGGCCTAAGATTTGATCCTGTGTGAGGCTTCATCCACGGAGGACTCCCCTACCTTGGAGGCAAGTCGGCCCATCCAGAAAGGGCGGAGCCAGAGAAGTGCGTTGCCTGCATCATATAACCAATGAATACCACCACAACACGTAGAAAAACCCACAATACAAGTGTGACAATGGGGAAACAACGCAGGCCAGCATCAGACATAGAGAATGAAGATGACAATTCTGATGACCAGTTAACGACCAACCAACTAATCAATCTCTCAGATAAGGACTTTAGAGTAGCAATATGGAATATACTCAAAGAACTCAAAGAAACCATGAATAGAATAGAAAAGAACACTAATAAGAATCAAGAAAATATGAAGACAGAAATCACAAAACTCCAAACTGAAATAACATGTCAAATAACAGGCCTGGAAAAAATCAGTAAACGAAGTGAATGACAAAATGGATAAGCTCTGGGACAGGGTATCAGAAGCTGAGAATAGACTTGGTGCTGTGGAAGATGAGATACATAACAATTCCATACAACAGGAGAGATTGGAAAAAAAACTTAAAACAAATGAACAGACAACGGAAAAATTAGTCAAAGAATGGGAACAGATGAAAATAGAGGTCTATGATAAGATCAACAGAAACAACTTAAGAATCATTGGAGTCCCAGAGACCCAGGAAGAAAATTTCCAGGAAGAATCAACGGTCAAGAACATCATTAAAGAGAAACTCCCAGAGCTAAAGAATATATGTGATCAAATCCTGCATGCTCGAAGAGTACCAACCAAAAGAGACCCAAGAAAAACCACCCCAAGACACATCCTAGTCACAATGACAAATCCCACAGATAGAGACAGAATTCTGAAAACAGCAAGATCAAAAGGGGAAATTACATTCAAGCAAGCATCCTTGAGATTTACAGCAGACCTGTCACCAGAAACACTCAATGCCAGAAAGCAGTGGTGGGATATTGTGACAAGACTGAATGAAATGAATGCTTCACCTAGAATACTGTACCCAGCAAAACTCAATTTCCGGTTTGACGAAAGAATACATGGTTTCACAGACAAAAAACAGCTCAGAAACTTTACAGACTCAAAACCAGTCTTAAGAGAAAAACTGAAAGACCTAATCTAAGACAAGACTGACCAAAAGACAGACCAAATTTCGATATAAAGATGGCATTAAATCCCAGGACAATTGTTTCTCTCAACGTCAATGGACTAAATGCACCAGTTAAGAGACACAGAGTGGCTAAATGGATCAAAAAACTCAATCCAACCTTCTGCTGCCTACAAGAAACGCACCTGAATAGTCAGAACAAACATAGACTCAAAATAAAAGGCTGGAGAAAAGTTATCCAAGCAAACAACACCCATAAAAAAGCTGGAGTGGCCATACTAATATCAGATAATGCAAACTTTATACTCAGGAAGGTTGTAAGGGACAAAGATGAACATTTTATATTAATCAAGGGGTATGTAGAGCAGGAAGAAATAACTGTCCTAAACATATATGCACCAAATGAGGGGCCAGCAAAATATTTAAAAACAACTGTTGACAAATCTGAAAAACAATATCAATAACAACACAATAATTGTGGGGGACCTCAACACTGCTTTGTCAACACTGGATAGGTCAACCAGACTGAAACCCAACAAGAATATACTAGACCTGAGGAGAGAAATGGAAGAAAGAGGCCTAGTGGATATATATAGGACACTCCATCCCCAGAAACCTGGATACACATTCTTCTCCAATGTACATGGGACATTCTCCAGGATAGACTACATGCTGGCACATAAAACATACCTCCATAAGATCAAGAGGATAGAAATTTTGCAGACTACCTTCGCTGACCACAAGGCTCTGAAATTATTTGGAAATTCCAAAGGGACTCAGAAGAAAAACTTTAACACCTGGAAGTTAAACAGCCTCATACTCAATAACCAGTGGGTCTGAGATGAAATCTAGAAGGAAATCAAAAGGTTCCTGGAAACAAATGACAATAAAGACACAAACTATCAGAACTTATGGGACACAGCAAAAGCAGTACTGAGAGGAAAATTTATAGCTTTGCAAGCACACATCAGGAAGGAAGAAGGAGCTTACCTGAGTAGCTTAATGAGACAGCTAATAGAACTAGAAAGTACTCAACAAAAGGACCCAAAAATAGGAAGACAGAAGGAAATAACAAAGCTGAGAGCAGAAATCAACGAAGTGGAAACCCGAAAAACAATCCGAAAGATCAACGAAAGCAGAAGTTGGTTCTTCGAAAAAATAAACAAGATTGATAGACCACTGGCAAACCTAACAAAGAAAGAGAGAGAGAGAAACTTGATAACTTGTATTAGGAATGAAAAAGGAGAGATCACTACTGATATGACAGAGATTTAAATTGTAATCAGAAACTACTTTGAAAAACTCTATGCCACTAAAAATGAGAACCTGGAAGAAATGGATAAATTCTTGGACTCTTATAATCTTCCACGGTTGAAAGAAGAGGATGTAGCATATCTAAACACCCCCGTCACCATTGATGAAATAAAAATGGTAATCAAAAGTCTGCCCAAAAACAAAAGCCCAGGCCCAGATGGATTCACTAATGAATTCTATCAAACTTTCCAAGAGGAACTACTACCAATCCTGGCAAGACTCTTTCATGAAATTGAACAAGTGGAAACACTCCCAAATAGCTTTTATGAAGCCAACATCACCTTGATACCTAAACCAGACAGAGATGCTACGAAAAAAGAAAATTACAGACCAATATCGCTGATGAATGCAGATGCAAAGATCCTCAACAAAATCCTGGCAAATAGGATTCAATACGTCATTAAGAAGATCATCCACTACAATCAAGTAGGTTTCATCCCAGGAATGCAAAGATGGTTTAACATCCATAAGTCTATCAACATAATACACAACATCAACAACAAGAAAAATAAAAACCACATGATTATATCAATAGATGCAGAGAAAGAATTTGACAAGGTCCAACACCCATTCTTGATCAAAACTCTCAGCAAGATGGGAATGGAAGGAACCTTTCTCAATATAGTTAAGGCCATCTACCACAAGCCAGTGGCAAATATTATCCTCAATGGAGAAAAACTAAAAGCCTTCCCTCTAAATTCTGGCACAAGACAAGGATGTCCTCTCTCACCACTCCTATTCAACATAGCACTGGAAGTACTTGCTATAGCGATTAGGCAAGAAAAAGATATCAAGGGAATCCAGATAGGAAAGGAAGAAGTCAAGCTCTCACTGTTTGCAGATGACATGATGCTCTACGTAGAAAACCCTAAAGACTCTACCAAAAAGCTTCTAGAAACAATAGACTCATATAGCAAGGTGGCAGGCTACAAAATTAACACACAAAAATCAATGGCCTTTCTATACACCAATAGTAATAAGGAAGAAATAGACATTAAGAAACAACCCCATTCACAATAGTGCCACACAAACTCAAATATCTTGGAATCAACTTGACTAAAAATGTTAAAGACCTTTACAAAGAAAACTATAAAACTCTGCTCCAAGAAATAAGAGAAGACACGCGGAAATGGAAACACATACCCTGCTCATGGATTGGCAGGATTAACATCATCAAAATGGCAATACTCCCCAAGGCGTTTTACAGATTCAACGCTATCCCTCTAAAGATACCTATGACATTCTTCAAAGAGGTAGATCAGGCACTTTTGAAATTTGTTTGGAACAATAAACACCCTAGAATAGCTAAAGCAATCATTGGGAAAAAGAATATGGGAGGAATTACTTTCCCCAACTTTAAACTTTACTACAAAGCAATAGTTATCAAAACAGCATGGTATTGGAATAAGGACAGACCCTCAGATTAGTGGAATAGGCTTGAATACTCAGAAAATGTTCCCCAGACATACATTCACCTAATTTTTGATAAAGGAGCAGGAAATCCTAAATGGAGCAAGGAAAGCCTCTTCAACAAGTGGTGTTGGCACAACTGGCTAGCCACTTGCAAAAAATTGAACTTAGACCCCCAGCTAACATCATGTACGAAGGTAAAATCCAAATGGATTAAAGACCTCGATATCCGACCCCAAACCATAAGATATATAGAACAACACATAGGCAAAACTCTCCAGGACATTGAGACTTCAGGCATCTTCAAGGAGGAAACTGCACTCTCCAAGAAGTGAAAGCAGAGATTAACAGATGGGAATATATTAAGTTGAGAAGCTTCTGCACCTCAAAGGAAATAGTGCCCAGGATACAAGAGCCACCCACTGAGTGGGAGAATCTATTCACCCAATACCCATCAGACAAAGGGCTAATCTCGAAAATATACAAGGCACTGACAGAAATTTACAAGAAAAAAACATCTAATCCCATCAAAAAATGGGGAGAAGAAATGAACAGACACTTTGACAAAGAAGAAATACAAATGGCCAAAAGACACATGAAGAAATGCTCCACATCACTAATCATCAGAGAGATGCAAATCAAAACAACAATGAGATACCACCTCACACCACAGAGAATGGCACACATCACAAAGAATGAGAACAAAGAGTGCTGGCGGGGATGTGGAGAGAAAGGAACCCTTATCCACTGCTGGTGGGAATGCCGTCTAGTTCAACCTTTATGGAAAGCAATATGGAGATTCCTCCAAAAACTGGAAATCGAGCTCCCATACGATCCAGCTATACCACTCCTCGGAATATACCCTAAGAACACAAAAATACAATACAAAAATCCCTTCCTTACACCTATATTCATTGCAGCACTATTTACCATAGCAAGACTCTGGAAACAACCAAGATGCCCTTCAACAGACGAATGGCTAAAGAAACTGTGGTACATATACACAATGGAATATTATGCAGCTGTCAGGAGGGATGAAGTCATGAAATTTTCCTATACATGGATGTACACAGAATCTATTATGCTGAGTGAAATAAGTCAGAGAGAGAGAGAAAAACGCAGAATGGTCTCACTCATCTATGGGTTTTAAGAAAAATGAAAGACATTCTTGCAATAATAAATTTTAGACAAAAGAGAAAAGAGCTGGAAGTTCCAGCTCACCTCAGGAAGCTCACCACAAAGAGTGATGAGTTTAGTTAGAGAAATAACTACATTTTGAACTGTCCTAATATTGAGAATGTATGAGGGAAATGTAGAGCCTGTTTAGGGTACAGGCGGGGGTTGGGTGGGGAGGAGGGAGATTTGGGAATTGGGTGATGGGAATGTTGCACTGGTGATGGGTGGTGTTCCTTTTATGACTGAAACCCAAACACAATCATGTATGTAATCAAGGTGTTTAAATAAAAAAAAAAAGAAAAAAAAATAAATTGAGTATTAACGTTCAATAATTGATAATGATTTTTTTATTCTAGAAAATGTAAATTTTGTTATTGGCAAATTGGGGTTGTTTGTGACTAGTCCCTTCCCTCCATTTTCTTTTTCTTTTTTCTTTTTTATTGTGGTCAAAGTGAGTTACAATTATTTCACAGAAAATATTTATGGCATATAGTGACAATGAATGAGGAGCATTCTCACCACTAGTATTGTCTTCCTTCCACCCCTGTTCCCAGCATGCATCCCATATCTCCCACCTTTACCCCACCCCCATAATGGTAGTGTAGCTGTTTCCCACTTGTACAGCTTGTTGTAAATTGGGTATCAATTCTGTTGTCATTGACTATGGGTTTGCTGTTCTAGTCTGATCATTTTTTATTTCCACTAACTGTTCATTCGATTGTTTGGTCTTGGTACCATCCACTTTCCCCCCTCAAATTGTGAGGCTGAGCAAGATGATTCCAGTAATGTGGTTTTTTTGGAGATATATGAAAAGATAAGGGAGAAGAAAAGAAAAACAAAAACAAATATAAAAGCAAAAAGGGAAAAATGAAAATATAAATTTTGTTATTGGCAAATTGGGGTTGTTTGTGACTAGACCCTTCCCTCCTTTTTCGCATCAAAAACCTGAGTTTAGGTTCTGGGAGACACACCTACTTTACGTAAATATGTCCTAAATCTTTATCTTCCTTTCTTCACTGGGGAACCACATTTGAAAACAGCTCATCAATTTTGAGTTTATCCCTTATAATATTAAGCCTGGAACAAACCCTAAGCCCTTGAGATTGCTTCCTTTCTTCTAAAATAAAAATGAGGAACTTCCTTAACTCTTTTGAAGCCAGTAATATGCCCAACAGCCCTTAGGATACCTTAATACTAGTCTAAATACTAGTCTTAATACTAGTCTAAAATGATTTTTTTAAAATGCTTTCTATTTTAAGTACTTTTAAACTAAGTTTCTATCACATGGTTCTAGATTACAGAATATCTTGCATATAGTAGTCATTAATACATTTTAATTTTTTAAATAAATCTATGATTGAATGACTCATTGAATAAGCCAATAAATGAATGAGTGATATATTTGCTACTTTTACTGATCTAAGAGCTAGAGGGTGAGATGTAGGTAAATTAATTCTCTCTTATTTCTTTCATTCACAGATATTTTAGAATTATTATCTTCTACATTCTTGAGGAACTGAAGGGACTTAAAAATTGCAAGAAGTGGGACCGGTGAGGTGGTGCTAGAGGTAAGGTGCCTTCCTTGCAAGCGCTAGTCAAGGAAGGACAGCGGTTTGATCCTCTGGCATCTTATATGGTCCCCCCAAGCCAGGGGCAATTTCTGAGCGCTTAGCCAGGAGTAACCCCTGAGCATCAAACGGGTGTGGCCTGAAAAAAAAACAAAAAACAAAAATTGCAAGAAGTGTGAGAGTGAATCCATAAAATCTCCTCAAATAAGTTAGATATCTATGGGAACCCCTTCCCTGAATTGAAAAATCAAATCAATGTACCACCCCTGAATATCTATCTTTATAATTTTTACTTAGGCAAAGTAATTCAACCTTCAAATACTGTTTTTTTTTTTAAGGGACCACATGCAGTGAAACTCAGGTGTTACTCCTGGCTATGAACTCAGAAATCGGCCCTGGTTTGGGGGGACCATCTGGGATGCTGGGGATTGAACTGAGGTCAGCCACTTGCAAGGCTGTGCTATCTCTAGTACTGATTTTGCTTTTGTTTTTGTGAGCCACACCCAGCGGCACTCGGGAGTTACTCCTGGTTCAGCACTCAGAAATTACTCCTGACAAGCTGAAGGAACCTTATAGGATGCTAGGAATCAAAATCAGGTCAACTGCATGCAAAGCAAACACTCCACCTGCTGTTCTATCGTTTCAGCCCCAGCCTTCTAGTACTATACGTGAACTATTTTATATCTGACTTGTTCCTTAAATAAAACTTCACACTGTCTCTCTCTAATTTGTAAAGTAATTGAAGTGATTTGTATAGAGTCATGAACACTTGTATTGTAATGGATGATCTGCAATTCAGATGTCACCTTGATCTTTGGCAGCAGAAACATGCTTATTGTTAATTTGTGTGATGGCTGTTGTGGATAAACAAAGTAAAAAATAAGTTCAAAGGTCAATTACTTTGAAGAAAGTCCTGCAAACTTTCCTCCTTGAAAAAAGTAGTGGTAAAAATCCTCGAAAAAAAATCACAATATTTTATCAGTTCAGCTACTTTGACAAACAGGGACCTTGTGTTTAGAACAAGAGATACTGGTAAAGTCTCTAAACTACAGAAGTTTTGAAAGTACATGTGCATATTTCATTTTAGACCAGTGTGTCCTTTAGAAACTAGTAAAGCAATTCACATAGTGCATCCCATCCTTAACAAAACAGAGCTTTCTCAAAATACATCAAACACAGGACTGGAATGATAGTACAGTAGGAACATATTTTCCTGGCACACAGCTGACCTGGATTCAACCCCAGCATCCAATATGGTCACTTGAATCCCTCCAGGAGTAATCCTTAAGCATAGAGCCAAGAGAAAGCCCTTAGCACTGCCAAGTGTGGCCCCCAGATAAGATAAAAATCTCACTAAACTCAGTAAATATCAATTAAAAGTCACCTTCATAGGGTAAATGAATGTCCAGATAAGGCCCTTGTGATTTCTTACTGAGGTTTCAGCACTGGGGCTATCTAAAGAGCTGGATTATTGAATGAGATTGTAGAACAAGGACATTTTGATCTCATGAATCAGTAAAGCACCTTCTCTATCCCAAACTTTACAAAGCCAAATGGAAATCATCTACATTTTTAAATACCAATTATCATAAAATATACACAAAATAAAAACCATGATCCCTACTTTAACAAAATTAATCACATTTTAAATACTAAAAGCAAAAGTACTTTTAAATTGAGTTAGTTTATTTTTAAAGGTTCCATGTTCTTATTTTTCATATTTCACCAAAGATCTATACAAATATTACAATATGAATGTTCAAAGTACCCTTAAAACTGGTTTTTGACAACATAACTGTCAACATAACTGACTGGTAGGTACAGAGTCTTTAGGTCATATTTTTCCTGTGCTTGTTTTTTCCTCTATAGAAGAAAATTGAGCCAATAGACTTGCTAAAACTTAACAATCCACTTAGTTCTGAAGCATCATGATTCTAAAGACTGTATTATACCCTCCCCAGAATATATTTATAAATATTAATAAAATTCATCTCAGACTAGATTGAACATGACATTAGTGACTGTGTCCTTACAAGAAAATGAGAAATTTCTGGATAAAGACACTGGGGAGGAAATAGTTAGGAGGAGGTTTAGGCACAGATGGATAAGTTGTTTCTAAAAGCTATTCTATGCCTCTATTTTCTTATTTTTTGACAAATACCATAAGCAAAGAGATACTTAGAATAGAGTCTCTTTCTGAGTCTTCAAAGAAAATCAACAATGATGACGCTTTTATTTCACACTTCTAGTGTCCTGAACTCTAAGAGTAAAAATCTGTGGTTGTGAGTTACCTAGATTATGGTGATTTGTTACAGTAACCTTATGAAAATCATATACTTACTGGATTTTCTAGGTACCATCTCACCTATCAGAGAAAACATGCCCTAGGATAGAGAAAGAATAAGTGGGCTTGATATTTAGAGTCCTTGAATTTAATTAGGCATCAAGTCAGCTACTCTTATAGACCTCCCAGTGTGTGTGTGTGCCAAGAAATGCTCTTTTACTTTGAGCTCATTTGAGTTTATTTTGTCTCATAGAAAAATAAGAAGACTGACAAAATCACCACCTCACACTGAGAAAAATCTTACTCATCTTTCAAGGTTCAACCATAGCAGCATTTTTCTACAAAGCTTTCCCTGGACTCCCCAGCCCGAAAGGCTCTTTACTGTCTCTGGGTTTCTATAGTTCTCTTCTACCCTCCCAACCTCATGATACTATTAAACTCAACTTAAATCTTCTGATATAACTTTAGTCTTTTAAAAACGAGGTCCCTGCTTATCTTCTTTTTTTTGTTGCCTAAGTTCTGTGCCATTAACATAGCAGGTGTTCTGTATGTATTCAAAGAACAGATAAATGGAAAAATTGAAAGAATAAACAGTGGGATTTCAGTGTTGATCAGAGAATGGAAAGAATAATTTTATGTTAGGGGCTCTCCTGTTGTTTTTAATAATATCAAATACATCCCCTCAAACCCACTTCCTATCACATCACCTAACTAGAAAAGCTAGTCAAAGACCAGAACTACTGTGAGAAAGTGTTGTATTGAGTTATTTGCTAATGTAACAACTGATAGAATTTTGTAAAGGGATTACTTTAACTCTGAAGTGTTTATCTTTTTTTGGGGGGTGGATCACATCTGGGGCACTTAGGGGTTACTCCATCAGAAATCGCTCCTAGCAGGCTGTTTTAATGTTCTTTCTTATGGAAACCTTTCCATGATTTACCAGGGCTATTAGGAAATAGTACAAATTTTCATTCATGGCTTACACATCTTTTGAAACTTGACCCTCGTGTGTATAGTCCCTTTTTGCAAAACTCCTTTACCTTGAGTCTATGCTCTAACTTGTGGTGGTTTCCTTATGCTATCAAATTCTCCATCTGCTCTTTATTTATCTTTCCCAAACTCTGATTTGTCTCCCTTTCTCTTTCAAACTCAACAACTTCTTGAAAAAAAAAAAACTATTTGGGAGTGCTTTGAAGTTTTTAATCTAAAAGTTTAAGAGATTAAGAAATAAAATATAAAATATTAACTTTAAAATTAATCTAAATTATTAAAACTGGTGGTTATCAAAGAAGTGATAAGCAGCTAGTATTTGATAAATACACAAATAATTAAATAAATTAATAGAAAACAATTAACTGTGATGTAATGATGTAGTAATACAAATAAGGATGTAGGCTTTTTTTTTTTTCTTTGCTTTTTGGGTCACACCTGGCAGTGCCCTGGTTACTCCTGGCTCTATGCTCATAAATTGCTCCTGGCAGGCTCAGGGGACCATTTGGGATGCCAGGACCACCGACCTTTGCATGCAAGGCAAATGTCTTACCTCCATGCTATCTCTCCAGCCCCGATGTGGCTTTAAGTATAAAAATTATGTGTGAGGTTTATCTTTGGGCTTTGAATCATGGCACTTAATTCTTGTAGTAAAGGAAGCAACTTTGCAGTATATCTAGAAAAAAAAATTCCACATTTTTGAAAGAGCAATTGCTCACAAATCTAACTCTTAATTTACTCAGTCATGGGTGACTTTTGCCAGAATATTAGTGGAATTTAAGACTTAGTAATTAGTCTAAGCATTAGTTTGCAAATAATTTAACAAGCAAAAAGCCTCCAATAAGTCGTATAAAATCAAATCAGTTGAAGACCAATTTTTCAAATCTCTTGGTAAAGCATTGTTTGTGTAAGGTAGGCCCCTGAAATGGGATAGAATAGCATGGAATGTGCTATTATGTGTTTGCATCCAAGTTTTCAGAAACCTGCAGTTTAGTGTCAATACTAAGAGGCAGGGGCTTTTTTCTCTAGTACATTGATTTTAAATTAAATTAACTCTGATCTTTAGGTCATCTTCTAGATGATAAAACCTGAATGCCTCATTAATGATGAAAACAGTAGGAGTAAATGTATTGAAGCAGGTTGAGTAATTTAAGTGCTTTAAAATGCAACTAGTGCAACACAAGAGAATTACAAGTGATACAATTAAAAGTTGATTCCAGATATGCTGATGGACAAAAACCATTTGAGTAGAGTGAACCTAGAAAAACTGTTGGGATCTTTATAGTCATGATTCTTTCATTATCTTTGGTCCTTTTTTATCTGAATCATGATGGCTCTGTCATCTTTGGGATAACACTCTGTAGCTCAGAAGAGAGTATAAGTAATTTATTGCTGTGTGACAAATTATATATATCTAACTTAGTGGTTCTAATCAACAATTTTCTTAGAGTTCATGCAGACCAGTAATTAGCCTAATTTAACTGGACTTCTACAGGGTCTCACAAAAAATATCAATGGGGTTTCAGGTATCCCAAGATTAAAAAGAAGAAAGAAAAAGAACAGCAAGAATGAAAGAAGAAAGAAAGAGAGAAATAGAAAGAAGAAAGAAAAAAGAGAGAAATAGAAAGATAGAAGAAAGAAAGAAGAAAGAAAGAAAGAGAAAGAACGAGAGAGAAAGAAGAGAAAGAAGAAAAAGAAAGAATGAGAAAGAAGAGAGAAGAAAGAGAAAAGAAAGAAAGAACGAGAGAGAGTAAGAAGAGAAAGAAGAAAGAAAGAGGAGAAAGAAGAGAAGGAAGATAGAAAGGAAGGAAGGAAAGAAAGAACGAGAGAGAACGAAGAGAAAGAAAGAACGAGAAAGAGAAAAGAGAAAGAAGAAAAAGAAAGAACGAGAGAGAGAAAGAAGAGAAAAAAGAAAGAAAGAGGAGAAAGAAAGAAAGAGGAGAAAGAAAAGAAAAGAGAAGAGAAAGGAGAAAGAAGAAGACGAGAGAGAGAAAGAAGAGAAAAGAAAGAACGAGAGAGAGAAAGAAGAGAAGAAAGAGGAGAAAGAAAAGAAAGAAGAAAAAGAAAGAGGAGAAAGAAAAGAAAGAAAGAAAGTAAGAAAAACAATGATGACAAAGAAAAGAAAAAAGAAAGAAAGAGGGGAAAGAAAAGAAAGAAAGTAGGAAAGAAAGAGGGGAAAGAAAAGAAAGAAAGTAGGAAAGAAAGAGGGGAAAGAAAAGAAAGAAAGTAGGAAACAAGAAGAAAGAGAGAGAAAGAAGAAAGAAAGAAAGAAAGAAAGAAAGAAAGAAAGAAGAGAAAGAAAGAAAGAAGAAAGAAAGAAAGAAAGAAAGAAAGAAAGAAAGAAGAAAAAAGAAAGAAAGAAAGAGAGGGAAAGAAAGAAAGAGAGAGAGGGAAGAAAGAAAGAGAAGAGAGAAAGAAAGAAAGAAAGAAGAAAGAAGAAAGAAAGAAGAAAGAAAGAAAAGAAAGAAAGAAAGAAAGAAAGAAAGAAGAAAGAAAGAAAGAAAGAAAAGAAAGAAAGAAAGAAAGAAAGAGAAAGAAAGAAAGAAAAAGAAAAGAAAAAAGAAAGAAGAAAGAAAGAAAGAAAAAAGAAAGAAAGAAAAAGAAAGAAAGAAAGAAGAGAGAAAGAAAGAAGAAAGAAAGAAAGAAAGAAAGAAAGAAAGAAAGAAAGAAAGAAAGAAAGAAAGAAAGAAAGAAGAAGGAAGGAAGGAAGGAAGGAGGAAGGAAGGAAGGAAGGAAGGAAGGAAGGAAGGAAGGAAGGAAGGAAGGAAGGAAAGGAAGGAAGGAAGAGGAAGGGAGGGAGGGGGGAGGAGGAAGGAAGGAATCGGAAGGTCCTTAAGGAAGAAATCGGAAGGAAGGAAGAAATCGGAAGGAAGGAAGAAATCGGAAGGAAGGGAGAGAGGGAGGGAGGAGAGAAGGGAAAAGGAGAGGAGAAAGAAAAAAAATGCTTGGGAAAGGTTCTACTTTTAATTGCAATTATGTGTAAAGCTGGAGTGATAAAATAGTGAGAAAGCAACTTGTTTTGCATTTGGTTAACTCAGATTAAATCCCTGGCATCCCAATATGATCCCCAACCTTTGCCAGGAGTGTTTCATAGACGCAGATCTAGGAGTAAGTCATGAGTACTGCCGGGCATAACCCAAAAAATTGAAGTAAATAAATGAGCTTAATAATGTAGAATGGACAGAATTTAGTTTCTTGCAAGATATAAAATTGAGGAGTCTCAGACTTTCAGGGCTGCTTGTTGGTCAAAAATTGTCTTATGGGGTTGGAGTGATAGCACAGCATTAGGGCTTTGCCTTACACGTGGCATCCCATATGGTCCCCCAAGCCTGCCAGGAGCGATTTCTGAGCACAGAGCCAAGAGTAATCCCTGAGCGCAGCCGGGTGTAGCCTAAAAACAAAAGCAAGCAAGCAAGCAAGCAAACAAACAAACAAACAAAAGAAAAGAAATTGCCCTAAGTTTATAGGGACATGGAACTATTAATAGGAAACCTGAAAAAAAATCTATGCTTTATCAAAGCAAGTAGAAAAAATGAGGGACAGATAATAATAGGAAGAGAAACTGGAGAAGCAATTTAAAATCTAGAAGACAGGGACCAGAGCGATGGCGCAGCAGTAGGGCATTGCCTTGCATGCGGCTGAACCAGGACAGACCTCGGTTTGACTCCCGGAGTCCCATATGGTCCCCCAAACCAGGAGCCATTTCTGAGCGCATAGCCATGCGTAACCCCTGAGCGTCACAGGGTGTGGACCAAAAATTCAAAATAAATAATAATAAATAAATAAATAAATAAATAAATAAATAAATAAATAAATAAAATCGAGAAGCCATAGATTTCTAGAACTTTGAAAATGCCTTTCTAGTACTTTCACAATATTTTATTGATTATGAGTGAGTTTCAGTGGTTTCAGGATAGACTCAAAGTGAAGATATTTTAATGTCCATGAAAACTAGTACCTGTGGCTCTTTGGGAGGCATCTTATAAGTTGTCCTAATACGAAAAGCAACTGTTCGAAATGTTTTTCTAGAATTTTTCTCCACATTAGCCCATTAGAAAAAAAGAAATAGGTATGTGATTTTAGCAGTTTTCTGTAATTGAAAAAAAATCATGATGTACCTTAACCTTAAAATTAAAGGAATTTTGTACTTTACTTCATTAAAACCCATGTTATGAGTTAATACAATTTAGAGCATATAATATCCAGGCATTATATGAAGTACTTGAAACTTACAAAACACTTAATAAGTGTATATTATATATCAACTAAAATATCTATGGACTAAGATGTAGAATAACTAATAACCTGATATAACAAATAACTTAATCAGGGTCACTTGGCAACTTAATAAAATAATTATTATTTAGATAAAGCAATCGATCACTGGAATCATGCTCTTCTGTTTATTTTTACTTCCTCTCAAAATATTTTTAATTACCTGCCATATGAGCTGAAATATAGCTTATCAAAATTGTCAAGCCAGGGGCTGGAGAGCATAGCGGGTAGAGCATTTGTCTTGCAAAAGGCTGACTTGAGTTCAATCCCCAGCATGTCATATAGTACCTAAACCTTCCAGGAGTAATATTTCTTAGAGCAGAGCCAGGAGTAACCCCTGAGTGCCATGGGTTGTGACCTAAAAACAAACAAAACAACAACAACAAAATTGTCAAGCCAAAGTCCTAACCCCAAATAATTCAAGAATTTGACTTTATTTAGACAAGGCATCTATAAAGACATAATTATGATATTGAGATAACTGGAGTAAGTCCTAACTCAGTAAGTGGTCTTCTTGCCAAAAGCAGAAATTATAACTCATACACACAGGGAAATAATTGTAAGAAGATGGCCATTTCCCAATCAAAGAGAGAGGCTTCTAAATAAACCAATCTTGCTCATAAATCAATCTTTGAACTTGAGAACACCTGGAAATTTTGGAAAGCTTGGAATTTCTACACCTCTGAGGAAATAAATACCTATTGTTTAAGCTACAGAGTGTTTTGCATTTGCAGTAGCAACCCTACTAAACTAATATACCTATAAATACATATTTTAGATAATGTATGATATATTATAAATGGTATTTGCAGTATTAACAGCCCAATTTTGAGGAAAGCAGTGGGGATCAGGCAGTGGATGCTGGTACCTTAGCATATAAAATTAAACAAGCTATATCGCTTTTCTGTAAAGTGAGGTTAATGTGACCTATCTCACAGGACTATTGAAAAGATTAAGGAAATAACATGAGTGTCTGGCACAGTAGCTGACATATTAAACCCTTTAGTAAATGTCACTTATTGCTTAAATGACAAGTTACACTTTGAAGCAATTACTGAAAATACATAACAAATTCCTGGCCCCTTATTTCTCTTTTTTCTCCTCTCATTTGCTCTCCACATATCCATAATTTTTAGAGAAATGCTAAAAGAATTTTCTATTTTTTCCTTCAGTGCAAGCATTAGCCTGCTATATATTTTTTACCTGACTGGACCAAACCTTTCTTAAAATGTACTATAATGTAAATATCCATAAAACTATCAATATGAATTATATAAAAACAGTACAGTGGGTAGAATGTTTGCCTTTTATGCAGTTGAGCTGGGTTTGATCCACAGCATAAAGTATGGTGCTCCACACCTACCAAGAGTGATTTCTGAGGAAAAACCAGAAATAAACCCTCAGCACCACTGGATGTGCTTCCCAAACTAAGAAAACTAAGAAAAACTATAAATACAAGAGAGCCCACCAAAAGCAAAGAGAGCACAAAAATTGTGACAGTTCTAGTCTTCTATGGATTTGAGGTGAATCAGAAAAATATGACTCATCGCAGCGAGGAATTCCATCAGAACAGATTCTAGATCAATTGAACTAGTTCTGATTTTCAAAACTCCAGGCAATGAGTACTTGCCTAAAACTATCATCTAGTATCAAACACAATAAAAGCAATCAAAGCCTTCATCAAACTTGTATTATTTAAAATTATTTGCATTTCATGATGGTCAGATCACATTTGGAGTGTTGTGTTTAATTGTACATGCCTTTTAAAACTTATAAATTAAAAAATATTATGGAGTTTTTGGGGTGCTAAGAAGTCTGGGTGAAAAAGAAATTGAGAAAGGAAAAAGCTAAGAAATATACTTTAAGTGTTTGTTATTAGAAATCTGTCACTTGGGGCCAGAGAGATAGCACAGAAGCAGGGCATTTGCCTTGCATGCAGTCAATCCAGGACGGAATGTGGTTCAAATCCCAGAAATCCATATGGTCCCCCAAGCCTGCCAGGAGCAATTTCTGAGTGCAGAGTCAAGAGTAACCCCTGAGCGCCACCGGATGTGACCAAAAAATAAATCTGTCACTTATCAGGAGTTCTCATCTCTGCTGGCCCCTATCTTGTCACTTGGAATGAAGCATAATTCACTTCAATAAAGCTAAAAATGTTTGCAGTGACCTTAATTGTGTCTCCCTGCCACTCAACCTAGTATTTGTTGAAGACCTAAACATCCAATTGACTATATCTGAAAAAAGCAACTTTAAAAAGACATTAAGATTAGTGAGATATTTAGGGTGATACTATAAAATTGATGATCTTACAGAGAAGATTAGAGAGGAATCTCATTCACTGTTCTTACACTGGGGAGAGTCAAGTGAAGACATTGAAAGAAAGAAGTTGTCTACAATCAAGAAAGATAAAGCTCAGAAAATGAATGAACCAGGAGTCAGTTTTTACCTCAGAGCCAGAACTGTGAAAAATAAGCAAAAAATAAATTGGTCTTCTAGTAGTCATATTTGCTAAAGTAGCCTAGTCTAAGACAATATCTTAATACTAAAAATGGAGACTAATGAATATTGAGTTGCAAGCAGTGATCCAGATGTAGGTGTACAGATTGTGAAAGATATATACAGAAAAGTTTAGAAGTTAATGTTTCTGACATCCTCTTTTCTACATTTCTGAAAGTCTAATTTTATAAGACTTCAAGGTTTTATTGTGAAGAAACAGGCCATTTTATTTGTCTCACTGTTCTTATTTGACAGAGAATGAGGAGTATGTAGATTGTTTTTATTTTTTGTACACATGATAATTAATTGCCAGGGCTTCTTGAAATACTGCTTTAAGAAGGAAATTTGAAGTACCATAATTTTTGTTCTATAAGACAGACACATCAGACCATAAGATGCACATAGTTTTTAGATGCTCTCTTACCCTGCACTCAGGCTTTAGCTCCTGGCAGCATTCGCTACAATAAGATGCACTTTTGAGGGGAAAATGTGCACCTTATGATATAAAAATATGGTGTATTAACACAAGAATCTATGAATTAAAAAAAATTAATTCTTTCTGGGTCCTTATGCATATATCCCTATCTAAGTTCACAATCTTTCATGAATTTACTTTGTATGAGCCTTAAGAGTTTGATCCTCGATCTAGCCGGCATAGGGTCTGGGGAGGCCCCAGGTCGAAAGCTTTCTCCCTAGCTTGGTAGGCCCCCAGCCGTCCCCTCTCCTGCCCCCGGGCCTCCAGGCCTTCCTGGGATAGCAGCCCAGATGGCCAGACAAAGTGGGTGTCGGGTGGTTCCTCCTGGATGGGGTCCCAAGCTTTCCCTGCCCTTCCCCCAGTGAAGAGTGGGGGAGGGCACAGGGAGGAGGGCGGGTAGATCCTGGCTTCCGATTCTCTACCGAATTCTTTCTCTGATCTGGAGGCTAGATCTAGCCGGCAAGGGGTCTGGGGAGACCCCAGGTCGAACGCTTTCTCCCAAGCTTGGGCATGCTGGGAGCCTTGGTAGGCACCCAGCCGTCCCCTCTCCTGCCCCCGAGGCCTCCAGGCCTTCCTGGGGTGGCAGCCCAGGCGGCCAGAAAAGGTGGGTCCAAACTGAGGGTGCTTAGAGCTGCTCATTTTTACTAAGGCAGTCTCTGGCAATTTCTTACCAGTCTACATGTTCAAAACCGCACGAGGGTGAGTACGGTATATATTTATAGTATATCCTATCCTTAAGTTATGTTTTGTGTATGTAGAATATTCATCTGGTATTCTGCCCTTTCGCATACCCCTTTAAAGCTCATTTTAACTCCTTAACTCTTATCACCTCCAACCATCTGTACACCCCATTTACCCTTTTTAACTTCAGTACTGCACTGTCCTAATCACACACCAAAGTGGTGCACTGGATTTAACAACCCCCAACTATTTTAAAAGACTTAAAATGGACACGTATGGCTTTTGAATATTTTATGTCTATTTTCTTTGACAGCTACAACTCTTACTAAATATTCCCTTATACAGTGAAGATTTTCCCCACTTTTATTCTTTTCTTCTCTCTGTGAGCTGTTCAATAAAGAATATTGGGTGAAGGAATCCCTCAGTGTAATGCTTATGTTTAACCATGTCATGGGGATTTTTGGACTTGTTCTTGCAGTCCCCATATGGGCCTATAATGCCATGTGGCATTGTTCCTTGTTTGCATAGGCACATTAAAATGGGAAAATACTATACATACAAATAAGTTCTTATCTAATATAGGTAGGAACACAGAAATCTTGTAGAGCAATGGGTCCTTACACCCTGAACATTGACATAATGACCTGGCACAGGCCTCAGAAGAATGGGCATTCTCCATTCACCCCTGAACCAGGGAAGCTAACTATGAAACATCCAAGGTCATTTATAACATCATTTGGAAGCAATCCTCTACCAGGGAAGACCCTACCACTGCTTTGACATTGACCTACTCAAAAGAGACTTCCCTCAACACTAAGAACAACAACAACAACAACCTGCTTACAAGACAGAGCTATCTGCATTGCCCTTTAATTGTGAGGTGAAACTAGAGGACGCTCTACACCATCCTGACTTCAATTTAGGATATGCAGATTCCAGGATGTTTAATACAGAAAAATGATACCAACAACAGAGACTGTGTGAAAAATAAAAGTGTAATGGCACTACAGCCAATGACTTGGATTGGACAAACTAGTTTGCCTGGAGCCTAGAGTTGGTCTTATGCCAGGAAACTTCAGGGGTAGGGTCTACTTGTATTTAGGCCAAGGCTTTTCCTTTCCATGTCCCTCATATTTTAGGGGCTTATGCAAACAATAATTGCCACTTTAACACCATTTTTACTGTGCTCCTTTGACTCTAATCCCTAAGAAAAACAACCCACTTAAACTTTTGAGGTTAACTTAAACTAATATGCATGTGCATGGAAATGTAAAAAAGTACTTTGCCTTCAATGTTTAAGGAGTTACACAAGTTTTATGGCTTTAGATTACTTTGTGTGCTGCTAAGAATTATTATTTATTACAATCTGGGGACTTGTGGGACAAAGTAATTGTACAAGGGTTCTGTTTTATTTTTTTTTTAATGTTCTTTGGCTGAAAGTTCAAAGATAGGATATCAGCAAGGGAATTTCTGAGAATTCTGTTTAAAGGTGATTGTCCTTCCTCTGTAACTTTACCTTGTCCTCTTTCTTTGCATCTTTGTTCTCATAATTAAAAATAAATTTATTATATATATAAAAAAGTTGGATCCTCATAACAGCAATATAATTTTTTGATGATGGTTGTCTTTTTGGTTTTTTTGGGGGATATACAGCCATCAATGATCAGGGCTACTCCTGTCTGTATACTGAGGGATCACTTTTATTAGGACTCAGGGAACTATCTAGGGTGCCCTGATTTGAACCCTAGATGGCAAGACTAGTGCCATATATATATATATATATATTGCTCCAGTCCTCAATATCAATACTTTTTTATCACAACATAAAGGAACCTACACCTAACTACCCAAAGGCATATGATAATAATGACAGCTTCAGATGAAAAATCCAGTACTTGAGATTGAGTTTTTACTCATAATTGTCACATATAATTCCTTTCAGCAATCTATTTACAATATTTATCATGAATGAATAAGTATTTGCTCAAACGTCCTTATCTCTGGATCTTCTTTGATGACACTCAAGGTAATACAAGTGGTCATAAAATATTTTTGTTTTAACAGCCACTGCCATGTAAACAGTTTAGCTTCACAACTAATCTCAAAACAGATACAAGCCACTCCACCAAAATTTATAAGCATATAGATTTTCTGGTTGAAATCTCTGGGGTACCCTCATGACATTGGTTAACATATCACTTCACCCTTCCAAAGCTCAGTGGCCACACCCATACCCCAAAGCTGTCACCATACAAAGGGCTCATCTCACTGCTTCACAACTATTCTCTACAGAGGCTACAATTGCCCCATATATCAGTATACAGATCTTGAAGCTCCTGTAGCACACTGCCATATATATGGTTGCTTGACACCTCCAAATCCCACAATACTAAAGGCACAGTAGGAAAAAGCAATTTATATGGGAAAGTAGAAAAGAAGCCAACTAAGTTCAATAAACAAAATGATAACATAGAAGTCTCAAAAAGCAACAACAGGGGCCAGAGCAGTGGCGTTAGCCTAGGACTGTCAGTGTTTTGATCCCCCCATGTCCCATATGGTCCCCCAAGCTAGGCACGATTTCTGAGCACATAGCCAGGAGTATCCCTTGAGCATCAGTGAGTGTGGCCCAAAAACCAAAAAAGAAAGAAAGAAAGAAAGAAAGAAAGAAAGAAAGAAAGAAAGAAAGAAAGAAAGAAAGGAAGGAAGGAAGGAAGGAAGGAAGGAAGGAAGGAAGGAAGGAAGGAAGGAAGGAAGGAAGGAAGGAAGGAAGGAAGGAAGGAAGGAAGGAAGGAAGAAAGAAAGAAAGAAAGAAAGAAAGAAAGAAAGAAAGAAAGAGCAACAAACACCTCAAAGACTTTAATAATACCATTTTGAGATATAGCAATTTTTACAAAATTTTTTATTGAAAACTTAATTATTCCACTTACCATTTGTTGTAACATGCAATATAAATTAAACTATTTCTACCTACCAAGGGGACAGGCTTGAAGTCTGGGTTGGAAACTGGTACAATGCTGGTAAGATCTCACTGGTGGTGAAATTGGTGTTAAAACACTGCTCAAAACAACAGTATTTTTAATATATTTTTTATTTAAATACCTTGATTAGATACATGATTGTGTTGTTTGCGTTTCAGTCATGTAAAGAATACCACCCATCACCAGAGCAACATTTTCATCACCAATGTCCCAAATCTCCCTGCTCCCCACCCAACCTCCGCCTGTACTCTAGACAGGCTTTCTATTTCTTTCATATATGCTCATTATTAGAATAGTTTGAAATGTAGTTATTTCTCTAACAAAACTCATCCCTGTTTGTGGTGAGCTTAATGAGGTGAGCTGGAACTTCCAGCCCTTCTCTCTTTTGTGTCTGAAAATTATTATTGCAAAAATGTCTTTCATTTTTCTTAAAACCCACAGATGAGCGAGACCATTCTGCGTTTTTCTCTCTCTGCATAATAGATTCCATGTATATCCATGTATAGAAAACTTTTATGACTTCATCTCTCCTGGCAGCTGTGTAATATTCCATTGTGTATATGTACCACAGTTTCTTTAGCCATTCGTCTGTTAAAGGGTATCTTGGTTGTTTCCAGAATCTTGCAATGGTAAATAGTGCTGCAATGAAAATAGGTGTAAGGAAGGGATTTTTGTATTGTATTGTTGTGTTCCTAGAGTATATTCCTAGGAGCGGTATAGCTGGATCATATGGGAGCTCGATTTCCAGTTTTTGGAGGAATCTCCATATCACTTTCCATAAAGGTTGAACTAGACAGCATTCCCACCAGCAGTGGATAAGAGTTCCTTTCTCTCCACATCCCCGCCAACACTGTTTGTTCTCATTTTTTGTGATGTGTGCCAATCTCTGTGGTGTAAGGTGATACCTCATAGTTGTCAAAACAACAGTATTATAGTCAACTTTTAAGTGATTAAATAAGGATTTAATAATAATAAATAAAAAGGTATTCATGAACCAAGTTAAAAAATTTCTTGAAAGTCGGGGCCGGTGAGGTGGCGCTAGAGGTAAGGTGTCTGCCTTGCAAGCGCTAGCCAAGGAAAGATCGCGACTGCGGTTCGATCCCCTGGCATCCCATATGGTCCCCCCAAGCCAGGGACAATTTCTGAACACTTAGCCAGGAGTAACCCCTGAGCATCAAACGGGTGTGGCCCGAAAGAAAAATTTCTTGAAAGTCAAATTTATTTCTAGATTATATTCCTACAATTAAAATATTAAGGCATTTTACCATTTTCTTGCATTGCTTTGAAATACATCAGGCTTAAATTTGCTGTACAGAAGAGTTTGTATCAACATATTAACTAACTCAAGATCCATAACAATAAAATGTTACAAAGTAAAAATCATTATGCTCTTAAATATTTCAAAATTTTGTTTTTTCAATATAACTGAATTTATATAGTTTATGTACTCTTATATTTATATAATTTAACTGTTTTATAATAGTTAAATTTTTGGGTAAGATCTTACTCAATGATAAAGTATATATCTCACATATAGATATAAAATTGGGCTCAATTCCCATCATAGTAACAACACCACAATTAAAATATTTGTTCTGCTTTTCTCAAACACAATTTAATTTTTATTTTAAAAAATTTACCAGGGACTGGAGAGATACCATAGAGGTAAGGCACTTGCCTTTCATGAAGAAGGTCATTGGTTTGAATCCCGGCATCCCATATGGTCCCCCGAGCCTGCCAGGAGCGATTTCTGAGTGTGGAGCCAGGAGTAACCCCTGAGCACTGCCGGGTGGGACCCCTCCCCCCAAAAAAAATTTACCTGAAGTTTCTTCAATTGTTTTGTCATTTAACTAAATTCCCATGTTAATCTTAAGGATAGAAAAGCCAAAATCTGACTGATGAATTATCAAAAATTTGTGTAGAAATATAAGTATAGAATTAAATGCTGTGAAATATAAAATGATTTCAAGTGACTCAGAAAAATTTTGAATAATACAACTATTAAGATACAAGCCAAAACATTTTATTTACTAGAGTTCATAATAGCTGAGTAATAGAAGTGCCCTGTATTTCCAACATTTTCCAAAATTCCATTTGTAACTATATTGTAATAATCAGTAATAAGTTATTAAATGATATACTTATGACCCTGCAGTCATTCATAATATAGGGAACTTTGATTCCTCTATTAATCAACTTGTAGCCCCAAATTTACTAAGAACTCCAGGGATTATTAATGCACAATTCTTGTCCTAAACACCCCTTTTCTATAGCTCTTCTTTTCTTTCTCTTAGTCCCTCTAACAGTACCTGATACTGAATTTTTTCATATAACCTCTTGTTCCTGTGCTGACAGCTGTGAAACTATTTCCTGTCCCATCTTATCACCCAACAATGTCTGTCTAAGGTAATATTATTGCCTTACTCTTCTCTAGTCTAGATTTTGTTGTTCTCCTCAGATAACCATGTCTATTGAGTGCTCTATCAATAGCCCCCAAATCTGACACACAATGGTAGTAAACTTTTCCTTCCTGACAAATATAGCCCTCTCTTCCATTAGCCACAAAGAATAATTCTAAATATCACATCTCTTTCTATGTTTGACAGATTTATGAGAGACAGCCAAAGAGAGATGCTGGCTATAAAATCCATGACAAGCATTCATTGTGAATATGTCTGATTTTTCACACAAGTTGCAGAAAACCCCTATTTCTTCTTGCACAGGTCTCAATGTGTCTCATTTAAAATTTTTATTAAAAATTCTTTTTTAAGATGAAATTGGCCTCAAGAGTCTTGCATCTTTCCTACTTTAAAAATGTCCTTGTATTTCTTTTGTTGCAGGGAAGGCCAAGGAAATAAGATAAAAATTCACAGTATTTGACTCTGCATTTTAAAATGCAAAATGTTAAAATAAAATAAAGTAGGTCAGTGCTTCTCTGCAGTTAGCAGAGACTAGAGTTTTTCCATATCAATAAATATTGAACATGATAGGCAATCAGAAGTACTATATAGTCCTTTAGAATAAAAAACTTTTAGTAAGCAAATAATGTTCTATTTTTATCTTAGTGAAAGAAATGGAATAAATCCAAATATATAATTTTATTGCTAATGATTTTATATAGTCTAATTTTGTTCATTTAAGTAGAGCTACTTTACTTGTTCAATGGGTAATACTTAAACATATTCAACTAATTAATTGAGTGAAGTTTATTTAAATGTAGCCTGTGATAAAGCTTACAAACCCTTCAGGGATTTAAGGAAATATTTAAAGTTAGAAGGGCTGACAGAAAAAAAATGTAGAGATATTCAAGGAAATATCAAACTTGGATTCAAGGCTAGAAGTAACCAGGAAAAACTTTAAATCTTTTATTTATTTTGGAATTTCCTATGGTTATAAAAATCTTCCATTATCTAGGGTATAATAGCACTCAGTTGGTCAGATATACTAAAATGTGCCTAATAGTGCTAATGTTTTCCTAATAATAAAAATTATAATATCTAGCATTTATGCTTCATTCCTTTAATAAAAAAGAAAAAATTTTAAACCAGGCCAACATTATTAATATAATAGATAATTTAATGCAACTTTGCTTCACTAATATCACTGAACCACTTGAGTGACTACTTGTACCATAAAGAGAAATTATGGTACAAGTTACTAGAGAGAATCATTAGATTAAAGGATTTTGTCATGGCAACCTAAACCCTCAAATATTTTATCTTTCCAATTATGTCACCTGTCAGTAAAGTATTCAGAATGAATGGTGCTTATTTCTTTTTGAAGCGGAATTGTTGATAAATGCGGGTTTATGAACCTCACATCTAATTTTATTTCTTAAAGTCTATGCTTATGCTCAAGCGAAGAAACTTTTTATCTCTACTGTGCCTTGCCAACCTCCAAATGTAAACCTTTGAAATTGGGAACACTGGATTTGGTGCACTGAGAGCACTGGTTACTAACCATTCTCTTGATAGACATCACTGTCTACATAACTGCTGGCTAGGTTTGCATTCCTAAAACTCTATCTATTTTTATTTGAATACAGGGCCTATAGTGAATGCTTGCTTTTGAATATTTCCAGTGAAAACATCCATCATTCATCAGCTACTTGATTTTTCAGTTTCTCATTTTGACTTTACATGTAACTTTAACTTGTTTTCATACATACTAAATTCGTCTCCATTACAATAACTTCTTTATAACCTTGCCAAATACTTGTGATTTGACTTCAATAGTTTTCTAAATTAAAATCAATGACTTCATATCTGACATTTGCCTGCACGTACTATAGAAGGATAGTTCCACTCACAGAGCAGATGAACCCCTTGTGAACAACTATTATATATAAGGGCATTTACTTTCTTATATTTACAAAGTATACGAAGTAAATTCATTGAGTATTTAAAGAAGAAGAAAGACACTGAAAATGATGACAGTGGCAAATAGAAGGTTTCTGGATCTTTACTCCAATAACAAAGGATATAAAGGGTTAAATGCTCTAACCAATTAGATTCTTGGGTAAAAGAAGTTCTTAGTAATGTCTTATAGGAAAATTTCTCTCTCTCTCTTTTTCTTTTTTTTTTTATTTTTGGCCACACCTGGTGATGCTCAAGGGTTACTCCTGACTTTGCACTCAGAAATCGCTCCTAGCTTGGGGAACCATCTGGGATGCCCCGGGATTGAACTGCAGTTCACCCAGGTTAGTGCGTAAAGCAAGCGCCCCACCACTTGCACCATTACTCTGGCCCCTTATAGGAAAATTTCTTAACTCAGAACTTCCCTAGCTCTCTGTAAGTGACAACAAAATTTAAAAGTTTAAAAATATTGTTCCAGGGGCTGAAGAGATAGCACAGTGGTAGGGCATTTGCCTTGCACACAGATGATTCAGGAAAGATGGTGGTTTGACTCCCAGCATCACATATGGTCCACTGTGCCTGCCAGGAGGGATTTCTGAGCACAGAGCCAGGATAATCCTTGAGCACAGCTGGGTGTGACCCAAAAACAAGACAAAAAATACTATCCCATATTATAACATGTCTTATTTAATAAACAAATGAAAAGAAACACATAGCATGAATCATCTTGTTCTGCCTCATGAACTGAGGGGGGAAATGGAGGGTACCAAGACCAAACAGTCATATGAACATTGAGTGGAAATCAAACACCAAACCCAAAGTCAATGTCACCAGAATCGATACCCAATCTATAACAAGCTATTCACAGAGAGGAGCAGTTAACACTAGCAGACCAGGAGGAGGGAGAAGTGAGGGAGTTATGGGATGCACGCTGAGAATAGGGATGGAGGGAAGACAACACTGGTGGAGGGAGAGACCCTAATTTATTGTCACCATGTACCTTAAATATTTTTGTTACTGTGAAAGATTTGTAATTCACTTTGGTCACAATAAAAATTATTAAAAATATAATAAAGGTAATATTTGGCAACTAAAAAAGAAGTATCAAAAAGAACACAAGTACAGGCCAAGAGCATTCAATTTTGTGTATGTGTGTGTATGTATGCACATGCATCTGTAAGAGACGGAGAAACACTTATATTAGATACAGATTTAATTTTTTTGCAGATATGGATTTAATTTTTAAAATTTTATATAAATAAACTGCATCACATAGTTGTCATAACTGATCATACTACATATTTTTAAGATAAGGGAAATCAAAGTTGTTGAAAATAGAAAGAATAACTGAAAAAATAAAATGGAAGAGAAGAAAAAGTTCAGAACATAACTTCTAGAACTGAAAAGAAAGACTCTATCCTAGGCTTGTTCTATGACTTGTGTAAATACCAAGATATCTAGTTACAGAGGTCTGATTTTATCATCCACAACTAAGCAGAAAGTTTCCTGGCACCATAAAAAGACGTTGGGGTGTAAAATTGAGCATGTAACGAGCCTGTAATTGTTCCCATGACAGAATACTTCAAAGGTGGAGAAAGCCTGTGTCTCTTGGACCAAGAGAATTCCTTTTCTAATTTCCCCAAATACTTAGCATGTCTTCGCAAAAAAAAAAAAAAAAAAAAAAAAAAAAAAAAAAAAAAAAAGGCACAAAACCTTACCACATCAATTCCTCCCTCATATTTTTTTCTTCATTCTCCTGGTTATTATTTGCCTGTTGTTTTTTGTTGATCTTGTGGTTTTCTATAGTTGCTGGGTTTGGTTTTGTGTTTTGTTTTTGGGGGGGTTTTGTTGTTGGTTTCTTATTTTTTTATGTTTTTCTTCTTTTTTTCCTTTCTTCTTTTAAGTTTATAATATCTAGATGGACTCCTCCCAAGTTTTTTTTCCCCTTTTTTCTCCAACAGAAGCACACAACTTGAACCATCTTGATCTGCCTCAAAAATTGAGGGGGGAAATGGACCAAAGAGTCATATGAGCACTGAGTGGGAATAAAAAATAATCAAACTTAAACACCAAACCCAAAGTCAATGACAACAAAAACAATACCCAATCTACAACAAGCTATACAAGAGGGGACCAGTTACATTAGCAGTCCGAGGGGCAAAGGAGGGAGATATGGGATGCGTGCTGGGAACAGGGGTGGAGGGAAGAAAACACTGATGGTGGGAGAGTCCCTCATTTATTATCTCTATGTACCTTAAATATTACTGTGAAAGATATGCAATTCACTTTGTCACAATAAAAATTATTAAAAAAAGAAAAAAGTTCAGTAGCAATTATATTTGAGAATATTATTGTATCTATATTGAAAATATTCAAAGGGTAATAAAAGACTACTTTGAGAAACTCTATGCCACCAAACATGAGAACCTGGAAGAAATGGATAAATTCTAGGACTCTTATAATCATCCACAGTTGAACAAGTAGGATGTAGCATAGCTAAACACCCCAATCACTATTGAGAAAACTAAAACTGTAATCAAATGTCTGCCCCAAAATAAAAGCCCATGCTCAGATGAATTCACAAATGAATTATTTCAAACCTTTCAAGAGGAATTACTACTAATCTTGGCCAGGCTCTTTCATGAAATTGAAAAACCGGGAACACTTTCAAATAGCTTATGCCAACATTACCTTGATACAGAAACCAGACATAGATGCTGCCAAAAAGAGAAAATTACAGAACAATATCCCTGATGAACACAGATGCAAAGATCCTCAAAAAAGTCCTGGCAAATAATATCCATTGCCTCATCAAGATCATTCACTGTGATGAAGTAGCTTTCATCCCAAGAATGCAAGGATGGTTTAACATCCATAATACACATGATATACAACATCAAAAACAAGAAAACTAAAATCATAAGATCATATCAATAGACACAGAAAAAGCATTTGATAAGGTCCAACACCCATTGTTGATAAAGAAAAAACTCACAAAGATGGGAATGAAAGGAACTTTTCTCAATATAGTTAAGGCCATCTACCACAAGCCAATGGCAATATTATCCTCAATGGAGAAAAAATAAAAGCCTTTCCTCTAAATTCTGGTACAAGACAAAGCTGTCCTCTCACCACTCATATTCAACATAGTACTGGAAGTACTTGCACTTGCTATAGCAATTAGGCAAGAAGAAGATATCAAGGGCATCCAGATAAGAAAAAGAAGAATTCAAGCTCTCACTGTTTGCAGATGACATGATACCATATTTAGAAAACCCTAAAGACTCTACCAAAAAGCTTTTAGAAACAATAGATTCATATAGCAATGTGGGAAGGCTACAAAATTAACACACAAAAATCAATGGCCTTTTTATACACCAATAAAAATAGGGAAGAAATGGGCATTAAGAAAACAACCAAATTCACATTAGTGTCACACAAACTCAAATATCTTGGAGTCAACTTGACATAAGACTTGAAGAACCTATAAAAAGAAAACTAAAATCCTGCTTTAAGAAATAAGAGACGACATGTGGAAATCGAAACATAACCTGCTCATGGATTGGCAGGATTAGCATAATGAAAATGGCAATACTTCCCATAGCATTGTACAGATTTAATGTAATCTCTCTAAAGATACCCATGATATTCTTCAAAGAAGTGGATCAAACACTTCTTAAATTTATTTGGAACAATAAACACCCTCGAATAGCTAAAGCAATCCTTGGGGAAAAAAATAAGGGAGGCATTACTTTCCCCAACTTTAAACTGTATTACAAAACAGTAGTTATCAAAACAGCATGGTATTGGACTAAAGAAAGACCCTCAGATCAGTAGAATAGGTTTGAGTATTCAGAGAATGTTTCTCAGACATACAGTCACCTATTTTTGATAAAGGAGAAAGAAATCTTAAATGGATCAAGGAAAACCTCTACCACAAATGGTGTTGGCACAACTTGCTAACCACTTGCAAAAAATTGAACTCAGACCTACAGCTAACATCATGTACGAAAGTAAAATCCAAATGGATTAAAGACCTTGATATCAGACCTGAAACAACATGTAGATAAAACACTCCATGACATTGAAACTAAAGGCATCTTCAAGGAAGAAATATCACTCTCCAAACAAATAAAAGCAGAGATAAATAGATGGGAATATATTAAGCTGAGAAGCTTCTGCACTTCAAAGGAAATAGTGCCCAGGATACAAGAGCAACCTACTGAGTAGGAGAAACTATTCACTCAATACCCATTAGATAAGGCACTGACAGAACTTTACAAGAAAAAACATCTAATCCCATCAAAAATGGGGAAGAAGAAATTAACAAGACACTTTGTCAAAGAAGAAATACAAATGGCCAAAAGGCACATGAAAAAGTGCTCCATATCATTAATATCAGGGAGATGCAAATCAAAACAACTATGAGGTACCATCTCATGCCACAGAGATTGGCACACATCACAAAGAATGGAACAAGCAGTGCTGGTGGGGATGTTAAGAGCAAGGAATTCTTATTCACTGCTGGTGGGAATGTTGTCTAGTTCAACCTTTACGGAAAGCGATATGGAGGTTCCTCCAAAAACTGGAATTGAGCTCCCATACGATCCAGCTATACCACTCCTAGTAATATATACCCTAAGAACACAAAAATACAATACAAAAATCCCTTCCTCATACCTATATTCATTGCACCGCTATTTACCATAGCCAGACTCTAGAAACAACCAAGATGCCCTTCAACAGATGAATGGATAAAGAAACTGTGGTACATATACACAATAAAATATTATGCAGCTGTCAGGAGAGATGAAGTCATGAAATTTTCCTATACATGGATGTACATGGAATCTATTATGCTGAGTGAAATAAGACAGAGGGAGAGAGATAGATGCAGAATTGTCTCACTCATTATGGTTTTAAGAAAAATAAAAGGCATTTTTTGCAATAATTGTCAGAGACAAAAGAGAGGAGGGCTGGAAGATGCAGCTTACATCATGAAGCTCATCACAAAGAGTGATGAGTGCTGTTAGAGAAATAACTACATTGAGAACTATCATAACAAAGTGAATGAATGAGGGAAATAGAAAGCCTATCTATGAGGCGGAGGAAGATTAGGGACATTGGTGAAGGGAATGTAGCACTGGTGAAGGAGGGTGTTCTTTACATGACTGAAATCCAACCACAGTCATATTTGTAATCAAGGTGTTTAAATAAATATATTAATAAAGAAAAGATATACAAAAGTTATTGTATCGCTAATAAAGTCATTAAAACAATAGCAGAATATTTAGTGATTTTTTTAAAGATAAGGGATAAAATAGTACAATAAAAATGGTGTTCGTGTGTCAGTTGTTGTTTGGATAGGCAAAACAAAATATGGGGAAATAAAAAGGAAAAACCTTTGGCCTAAACACAGGAAGACCTTACACATGAAAAATCCTGGCATAAGACCAACTACTGGCTCCAGGCGTACTAAGTTGTCTTACCCCAAAGTCTTTCTCTGTTTCACAGTAAAAGTTCTTAATAATCACATTTGTTGATGTCAGGTTTCTGTAGTTAGAGACCCTGGATTCCGTACAGATCCTATGCCAAAATAAGGAAGACAAGAAGTGTCTTCTGGTTTCATCTCACCATTAGGTGGCAATGCAAAGAACCTTGTTCTGAAAGCAGTTTCATATCGTTAATAAGTCATCGGGGTGTCATAAAACACACTCTGAGGTAAGTTGACGTTGGGCAGAAGTAGGGCCTTCCCTGGTAGAAGTTCAATTTCTGGTGCTGGTGTAGAAAACCATACTATTTCCATAAATGGAGTCCAAATTTCAGGGGTGAATGTTCAATGTCTGATCATCTGAATCCTCAGCCAAGTCATTATGAACAGTGATTAAGGTGTAAGGCTTTTTGAAATAGTATTTTGTATTATTCTGTAATTTTGAAATAGTATTTTTGAAATATTTTATATTATTTTGATGTATTTTAAAATAGTCTGAGATAAAATTCGGAGCACAGTTTTAGCCTGTAATTTGGTATTGTTGAGTCTAAAAAATGGCTCCTAGCAGTCATATATAAAACGTCCTCGAGCTGGGAGCTTCACAGAAACAGAATCTGGGTTTGAGCAACAGTCCACAGCAAATGTAGTTTGGGGGAAGGGGCCTTCAGAGAATATCAGCAGCAGCAGGAATGGCAGATTCTTCTTAGGCTGAGAATCTATCTTTTCACTTTGGGAGCTGATTGGCAGTTGGCTGGGGTGGGAGAATTTTCCACTTCCTGATGAGTTAAGAACATGGTAAAAATGGTCGAGTGGGGGGAAATAATAGATGGGTGGTATGAGAGTTAAGGGCTAGAAAATAATTTGTAGGTGGTAATGAAATGGGGTGAAGGGGGATTATTTATAACAGTGGAAGGACAGTATACAACATAGACAATCATTATGCTATTACAGACGGACATTAGACAGACATTGAGGTGGCCAACACATATACTCTTGCATTCACATAGACAGATACTGATGATCCATCCATGGGTTCCAGTTGAAAAGCTGACCCATGTGAAATGGGACAGAATGCTTAAACAATATAAAGCTGGCAAGTAAAGGTTTTCCATTTTCTAGGCCAATCATGATTAGTGAGGGTAAACTTTATTGAAGAAAGTCTTCATAGGTTCGATTGTGTATAGAGCATGCTTAAAAACAATTAGAATTATTAAGTTTAGAAAACTAAGTGATTATGTTAATGAGCACTGTAAGAGGAGTCTATACTATGATATATGTGGGTCTTGAGCACCCTGGTTACTTTCATAAAAGCAATCTAAAATCATAAGCATTATGCTAAATGGTAAACTACATTCAATTGAAAAAAAAGATTACAATCACATATTTAATGAATGAGCTCTGTAACAGGAGTTCATAGCATGCAACTGCATATTCCATTTCTATCTGTGGACTTAGCATTAGATTATATTAGCAGGCATAATCCAATAGAAAATGACTAGAATAGAATTTTTGTTGTGACATTCTCATAATGAGGCCTGTCTTCTGAGTCTAATATAATATAGCATTGAAACATGGAGCTAGGATGACCAACTTATATCTCCAAGTAATACTCTGTACAAAAAGATAAAGAAGTTATTATAGACATACTATAACTAAGACATTAACACTACTTATAGCAAGCACTGTAGTGGGAGTCCATGGCTTTCAAAAGCATTATGCACCCGTTTCTATGGATTAAAGTATTAAAACATTATTATTATACATTATTATGCATTATATGTAATTATAATGTATAATAATTATGATGTGTATTATACATTATACATTATTAGAACATTATTATAGATATTTATAAAGAGCAGTTGATTGGGTACCTGCTCAATCCAAACAGCTATGTCCATTCTTGATGGAGAGTTTAATCCATTTACATTTAAGAAAATTTTGACAAAATGGGCTCGTGCACTTCTACTGTTTAGGGTTGTTGTTACAGTTGGGGATTTGGTTTGTGTAATCGCTCTTTGAGTAGTTCATTTAGGGTCAGTTTTATTAGAGCAAATATTGCGAGTTCATTTTTGTCTGTGAACGTTTTTAACTTTCCCTTCCATTAAATGAGAATTTTGCTGGGTAGTGGACTCTGGGTTGAAATTTCCTTTCATTCAGTAGTTCGAATATGTCATTTCACTATTTTCTTGCCAAGATTGTTTCAAATTAAAGATTTCGTTTGAATCATATGTTGTTTCCTTTAGAGTTGAGAGCTTTTTCTCCCTTACAAGAGTTGATGTTTCTCTTGGTTTTGTTTTGTTTTGTTTTGTTTTGTGGAATTCAGAAGGAGGCTGAGAGAGGTTTGGGAAGGAGGCCCCGTTCTAAATATGGCTTTAAATTTTTTTAATCTTATAAATTAAACAAAGAAAAAGATTGTTAGTCACAACTGATTTATTAAAATAATACCTTAATATTAATTTTTGGAAAATAGTTCAAATTTAATACTAATATATGGTTATATCTCACAAACTTTTAGTCATAAAATTTCCTCTATATAGGAGACTATTATTGATATATATACTAAGTTGCAATACTGATTTGTGTGTCTATATGGATATACATAAATCTTTTGAGTCTTATAAAATTTGGTAGTTTAGAAATTTGTGAATTACAAATTTGGGTAAATTATTTTTTTATTATTCTAATCAAAACTAATGTTTAACATATTTTAATTATATAATTATAATTATATAAAATACTATATATAATTAATTATATATAATATATCATATATTATACAAATATAATATAATCATATATAATATATTATATAATTATAATTATATTGTAAATATACATCTGGCAGGAGAGAATTTCAATTCAATTCTGATTGGACATCAGTGAGAAACAGATCTTTTTTTGTTAGTTTAATTGTTTTGTCTTTTTGAGCTACATGGTGATTTTCAATTATTACACCTGACTCTGCTCAGGTAGCATTCCTGGCAGGCTTCAGGAGACTATATTGGGGAATGAACCTGGGTTAGTCACATTCAAGGCAAGCATCACACTTGGCAAGCATCATACAAGGCAAGCATCATACTTTTAATTTACCATTAAAATATGGTAAATATTAGTTTTGATTCCTACTGTAAACACACACAAAATAAAACATAAACTTCCAGGAAATCATTTTAAGGTGGTCCCTAACTTCCTTAAAGTCTACATACTGATTGAAAAAATAAGTTTGCTTTAGACATAGCTATATTTTACATGTATAACTAAGAATTTCTTAAAGAAATATAGAAGTGAAAGATTCAATAAAAGTTTACCTCATTTAATTTCTTTAGGGATAAAATATATTAATATTATATATAAAATGTATTTTACATTTATAAACATTTCTATAAAACATAATCCATATTAGAGTGAATTCCAATATTAACAATGTTCTTAACAAAGATAAATTCATTAATGAATTATCTTTCTTTTAAATCTTTATTTAAACACCGTGATTACAAAAATGTTTGTAGTTGTATGATTTCAGTCATGTAAAGAACACCCCTCTTCACAAGTGCAACAATCTCACCACCAATGTCCCAAATATCCCTCTCCCCCCCACACACACACACACCAGTAAAGACAGGCTTTCTACTTCCCTCATTCATTCACATTGTTAGGATAGTTCTCAATTTAGTTATTTCTCTAACAGCACTCATCACTCTTTGTGGTGAGCTTCATGTTGTGAGCTGCATCTTCCAGCCCTCATCTCTTTTGTCTCGAAAATTATTGCAAGAATGTTTTTCATTTTTATTAAAACCCATAGATGAGTGAGACCATTCTGTGTCTTTCTCTCTCTCTCTCTGACTTATTTCACTCAGCATAATAGATTCCATGTACATCCATGCATAGGAAAATTTCATCACTTTATCTCTCTTGATGGCTGCATAATATTCCATTGTGTATATGTCCCACAGTTTCTTTAACCATTCATCAATGAATTATCTTACAAAGTAATATTGCTTGTTGTCTTGTTAATTCTATAAATACACTGATCAACTTATTTATAATCTTTTGCATGCTAGTCATTCACAGAATTTGCTAAGCTGACTTTCCTGCATCTTTGTCCTAGTCATTTTCTTTATAATTTAAATGTGTTTTGTTGTCTTTCAAAGTTAATATTTTCAATTGCAAAATGTTTTACTGTGTATTTTAATGTACTTAGCCTGTTTTTAAAATGTATGTTATGCATGTATGCTGCAGTACTTGTGTATAGAAAAGGTATAGGAACAATGAAGTTCCCCCAATATAGTTTAAAAGTATAGGAACATAAAAGTTCCAAAATAGTGCTTGGTAAAAAAGCATTAATAGAGTTTTAGGTTACAGGTGTAAAGTATATTTTGCAAAAATATGTTTTTGAAAAGGGCTGGTATATTAATTTTCACTCTATTACGTTGGTGCATAAAAATATTAAGAAAAGGAGGAAATGTAGTGTGCCCAAACCCACCCATTTCTGGGAGGGGTCTTGGGAACCGGATAGTAGGTGTAACCCTACCTGCAAATCCCGGCCCATTCCTGGGAGGGGTCTTGGAAAGGATAGATAAACCTCTGAGCCAGGGGATTCGGCCCTTTGGCCGTTTCTCTCTTTGCCCGGCTCGGCTCCCTGGCTTTTGGATCTTGGGGCCGCATGGAGCCCAAAGAAAAGATGGCTAACAGGAGATAAGATGCAGGGCAAGCCTAGAATGGCTGTATGCTTGAAAGGTTATGACATAGGCCACACACCTGTGGTGGCTAGGGCATGAATAAAGCTGATGCTTCCTAATGGCTGCGTGTGAGTGAGTGATTTCACCTGGGCCTGGAACTCGCTGGCTGCATGGAGGTTGCAGAGCCATGTGAACTGGGGTGGCAGAGAGAAATCCACCGCCATCCAGCCCCATCATTAATTATTTCATGCAACATTAATGCACATTTTATGACTTCTTTTAATTTGATCTCTTTTTATTCCTATAGCTCAATTTGGCTCATCTTGGATAAATGTGCTACAGTACCAATAACAAAGTGCTTTTCTGCAAGCTACAGAAGCACTAACAAATAAGAGCTTAAGTAAGAGAGAGATTTATTTCTCTAATGCGACAAACTTTTAAGGATAACCAGTAAAGTTTAGCTTGGTAGTTCAAAGTTGTCACTTTCAATCCTTCCCACACCTATTGTCTTCCTTTCACTTGTCTTCAAATGAGTATTCTCATTGTGCTTGTAACTCCGTAGTCAGAAGAAGACTGTCCAACTTCAGACTTGTGTTCATGTTACACACCAGAAGATGCAGAAAAGAACTGCACTCCTCTGATATAGAATTGGATTCTCTTTTCCTACCATTAATGTGTGTTTTATTTTGTAATCTGTTGAGATCAGCAGTATGTAAAAGAATTAAAGATAACAGGTAAAAGTCTGGGATACAAGGATTTCTGAAATTATTCTGCCTTTTTTTTTTTTTTTTTGAAACTTAATTTTCTGCCTCTAAAACAGTCAGTAGTACAATGAGAGACTGCTGAAGCAGACAATTTATCTCAGTTGTAGCTTTACAATATTAGGAAGCTCCCAGTAAACACATGTAACTGCAGACTCTTGATTGAGTAAGATAGCCAAGACTACGATTCATCTTGGGGATATAACCATTCATAGTTTTGATCCTTGGCACACTGTGCATTACCTAAACATCCACAGTAAGTGATATTTAAACCCAAATCCAGGAGTATACCCTGGATCACCAATGCCTATTGCCCTATCTGATCCACTCCACTCCCTGAAAATCTCTCCTTAATTTCCATTATTAAACTCTTGTTACTTTCCCTGTGTTACTACAATTTTTTTTTGATTCTGTGTTAATAATGTTTTAGCTTATTTTTGTTTGGACTATACTTAGAAATTCTCAGAACTTCTTTTTGCCTTTATGCCCAGAAAGTACTACCCACAGGATTCAGGGAAGCATATTAGGTGATGGGTATTGAACCCAGGTTGGACATGTTCAAGGTAAATGCTTTACTTGATGCATCTCTCTGAACCTTTCCTTTAACTGCTATTTGATGATTCTCTTGCAGGACCCGTGCCATGATTTCTCATCCTACATTTTTGGTATTTTTAACATGTAAATATTTTAGTGTTTGTCAAAAGCTAGGGTCATTTGGGGACAGAAGTAGGTAGCACACAGAATAAGTGCTTTCTGCTTTCCAATATTCAGAAGTTAACAGAAAATTACGACAGATCTAGCTCAAATTTAATCACAAAACTTTAAATTTACTTGCACATCATCATTATCACTTGAGATTCAAAACTACCTGAAAGATATAAACAAAATATAATGAGAATATGTGGGAAGATATCATAAATGTTGAGAGGTGTCCTGGTGGGGTGCTGCAGGAAGCAGTGTCCTACAATGTCTGCTCTTACTTAACATCTTCATTTGTTAAGTCAGAAATGGGAACAGACAGTACAATGATGAAATTCACAGATGGTACTCATTTGGGAGATACTATGAATACCAGGGATATCAGAGAGATGATACCAAAGGGCCAAGAAAAGGAATAACAATGAGAGTTGACTTTGCAAATTTAAAGAAATGTGTCTGAATATTTAATAGAATGAAAGGTTCAGCACTTAAATATAAAAGAGAAAATTATGTTGAAAAGGAAGTCAATGTTGAAAGTTTAGATAATGTTTAGATAACATCAAGTTTAAATTAAATTTAAATAAGGAATGCTCAAAGTATAATAATAAAATCATTATTGATGTGTTTTTAATTTGGTCTCTTAAATTAAGGTATATAAATTAAGGTATATAAATTATAGCCTCGGATTAGAAGATTGTTTACATAAATTTCCTTTTGAGTTATTGATTTCTCATAAGACTATCAACTTCCAGATTATTGGATTCCATTTATTGCTGTTACCTTTGGGTCTGGCTTACTATCCTGTTCAAAGTTGATCATGAATCTTTCTTTAAAGTGAAAAACTAACCACTTCCCCCAAATTATCTCTTTTTATGAATGTAATGCTGAAACATCTATGAGGTTGAAAAGATATGAAAAAAACTATAAAAAAAGCTTTTAAACTTTGTCTTAAGTCCTCTGTAAATAAAAGAATTAAAAACATTTCCTAAAACTTGATATAAAAAAAACAGTACCACTGTCTTGTAATTAATATTAAAAAAAAAGAAAGTAGGAAGGAAAAAAACTAAAAAAAAAAAACATTAGCACATTTATTCAAAAAAAAAAACAGAGGGAATGGATTCTGAGTAGTAGATACAGTATTTGAGAATGGTAGACTTCTAATTGTTGAAAATATTTTTGTCAGTTTTAGCATTATGGTAAATATGTACAGCATGCTGACATATAGTGTAGAATGAAAAGTAAATTAAGCATATAAAAGCAGTTTTCTAGGGGCCAAAGAGTTAGCACAGCGGTAGAGAGTTTACTTTAGAAGAAGAAGGTCTGTGGTTTGAATCTCGACATCCCATATGGTCCCCCGTCCCTGCCAGGAGTGATTTTTGAGCGTAGAGCCAGGAGTAAGCCCTGAGCGCTGCCAGGTGTTATCCCCAAAAACAAACAAATGAACAAAAACAGTTTTCTAAATGTGATGTGAAGACTTTTACCAGATTTCCCAAACTCCAGTGGTCAAAAGAAAAAATTATTTTTACATTATATTAGATGTTCTTAACCTCTTTACCTTCATATTCTTCTAAATGGTGATTTTTCTAAAGGTTAAATAATGTTATGACACTGTCTGATGGGATCCCTTGAGATTCTTGGTTTCATTTTTTTTAAAGTTGAATTTTTAATGCAGTGACTATCTCTGAATAGGAACAAACAAATAAAAGCATTTTTGTAGTCTTTAACAATTTTCTAGTATGTAAAACATTTCTGAGACCCTTAAAATTTGACAACTTGAGTTCAACACCATTTCACTAACTTCTTGGCAATTAGACTTTTCTAGATCTAATATTGATGTTTGTATGTTGTTCTTGTGAGTATTGAATCAGAAAATATGTGCAATGAATAGAATCAGTACTGATGACAAAACCATTTTTTTCTAAATTGTCATCATTTTTAAGAAATAATAGTATGTAGTAACTTTTAAGAGCACATTTATTTCTTTACAATATACCATGAATCCCCAAAAGGAGAAGGAGTGAAATTAAAAAGGAAGAGCCTTCATTTCTCTAACTGAAACAATGAAAAATGGATAATTTATCTCTTCACATGAAGAATGTGGATGAATTCATCCATTTCAATTCATTTCTCATCATTGTAAGCTTCTGTACATAAACTAGAACATGAAGCAGGTCATTTTTCTCTTCTTTCTGGTGGTTAAAGCAGAAAGATTTTCAGTTTCAAGGAGCAAGAGCCAAGAGTCTTATGGTTCTTAGCAAAGGCCTTTCCACAGACGAATCTCTGTCACTGACAGTAGCCTCAAGTGAAGGGAATCAAAAACCAAACCCTTTTACTTTCTTCATTGAAGACTAATTACCAAGGCCAGTACATTAAACAAAAAAAGTAATACTAACAAACATTAAAATGTCAGTCATGGCCTTTAGGGCCAGGCCTAAGTAACTGGGGCACTGGAGGAAGGGAGTGGAGAGAAACTCCTCCCCTAGGCATACACTAATTGGAAAGACTGGAGCTGGTCTCAGAAGACCCCACATGCCAGAACTTCTCTGCTCCTCTTCCACCGGTATGCCGGGAGCACTGAGTGGGACAGCTAGCCAAAAGGCTCCCTGTGCTGACCACTTAGTGCAGGGGACTGAGATTCCCCCCACTCCAGATTGGTCTTCAGGGCCAGGCCTGGTATCTGGGGCCCTGAGAGGGGGGTGGAGAGAAACTCCTTCCCTATGCATACTGGACACCCTGCAGGGGTGTCTTTTCTTACTAGTAATCATTTTCAAAAGTGTGTGGGTGCATTTGAGCGACAAATATACTTTTTAACCATTACCCAAAATGTTCTTAATTCTAGACTGTTCCAAGGAAAGGAAACGGAATGCCCGAGATTGGAGGATATCACTCAAATAGATCTCTAAAGTCAGTCCTTATGTGGACGTGACTTTCTATACAGTGGTCCTCTCTGACTGCCAAGCCTACACCATAAACAATTCATCTATATAATGTATATAGGCCCTCTTATATATTGCCCCTCCCCCACCCCACACTTCTACTCCCTCATCCCCCCAACCCGGATCCATTATCTTCCCCTTATTTAACCCTCTTTACCTTCAGTTCTTAACTCGTTAAGCACCAAAACTGACATCCTGCCCCAACAGACCACCATCCAGCTCCTCAATAAAAGACACCCTCTCAGTCCCCCATCTCATGCCTTGGCAAGAAATTACAACCAACACGCCTGCCAATTCATGCTTTTTGTCCCCTCTCACCCCCATCAAATCGTGGACTGTTGCATGATACCAGAATCAGCTTCAGCAAAATAGGACACTACATGATTCCATAATGCCGCAAATCATGTCTCAAACTCAAGACCAAGGTCTGTGAAACGAAAAAGTGCCTTGGCTTTTACTCCCCACAAGAATATCTCAAAAGACCTTATTGGGAGGCCTATATTGCCTATGTAAGCTTAGTATCTTTTTAATAATGCATCTTAAGATGTGTATTCCTAAATATACAGGTAATGTCCTCCATCACTTGTTTTCTTCAAATACCCTTTTTTTAAATTCAGTTTTATTTATTTGTTCTATTTTTATATATAAAAATTTTCTCTATCCTCACCAGTTTTGGTGCTGCTTGGTACAAAAACCAAGAAAACGTTTTGCCTGGGATAAAAGCTCAGATCAAAACCAGACCATAGAGACTGTATGTGTAGTCTGTCATCCTTACCCAGAATAGCACCAGCAATACAATATGACACCATACATTTTTATATGGGCACAGTAAAAAAATGGAAAACCATAGACACAGAAACAAGATCTTATCTTCTAGGGATAAGAACTCACACTTTTTATAACAAGGGTGTCTTCCATCCTGAACATGTGTCATGTGGATACAACTCAGAGATTGGACAGTATTAGTTAAATCCCACACCCCAGAGCCCAGATGTAGAACTGATACAGCTCTCTGCAACAACACCAAGAGCTAAGCTTCGTTGGGAGAGTTATAACATCGCTCTGGCACCAACTCTGCCAGTTTTGATATGACAACGAGGACAACAAGGAAATAACAATTTGACCTAAGACCAGGTTGTCCTGTCACATCACCTAACACTAAATGAAAATCAGAAGATGTATCATCCTTTGAACTGTGAAAATATAAGAGCACTAACTACAGAAAATTGATTTTGACAACTGTGACTGGGCAGAATTTACCTTGGGACAAATAAGGAAAACCCTACCCTAGGCTGTAGCCCAGAACTCTTACAAAAATCAAGAATTCTTAATACAGAGGCCCAACTTTGACAACAGAGACTGAGCAGAACCTTTGGAACCATAACATCCTAGGCTTTGGCTTAGGGACTGAACTAAAAGAGGGAACACTTGTTACAAAAGACTGAACACAACAACAATTATGGAACAGAACCTCTAGAACCATAAAGATTCTATCCTAGACCTTGTCCTATAACCTGCACAAATATGAAGATCACTAGCTACAGTGGCCTGATTTTCTCATCCACAACTGAGAGGAAAGTTTCCTGGCACCCTTGGTATGTGGTAATGAGTATGTATGGAGCCAGTTGTTGTTCCCATGACAGTATGCTTCAAGGATGGAGAAACCCTGAATCTCTTAGGCCACAGGAATTCCGTTTCTTCCCCAATACTTATTGTGCCTATGGAAAAAAAAAAAGTGGGGGAAACACCAAGCCCTGACACTCCAGCACTCCTTCTTTATCTTGTTTATTGTTTGTTTGTTTTTGATATTAATTTCCTTTTCTTTTTTCTTCCACTCTTTTCTTTCTTTTTCACTCTTGTGATTAATTATTTGGTTATTTGCATATTTTTCCTTTTTTTTTGCATAATTTCCTTTTCTTTTTTTTTTGCATAATTTCCTTTTCTTTTTTCCTTTTTTTTGCATAATTTCCTTTTCTTTTTTTTTGCATAATTTCCTTTTCTTTTTTTTTTGCATAATTTCCTTTTCTTTTTCCTTTTTTTTGCATAATTTCCTTTTTTTTTTTTGCATAATTTCCCTTTCTTTTTTTTGCATAATTTCCTTTTCTTTTTTCTTCCACTCTTTTCTTTCTTTTTCACTCTTGTGATTAATTATTTGGTTATTTGCATATTTTTCCGTTTTTTTTTTGGTAATTGCTACCAATTTTTTCTTCTCTTTTTCTTATCCTTTTTTATCTCCAACAGAATTAGATAACTTAAATCATTCAGCCTCATAAATTGAGGAGGGGAAATGATGATACCAGGACCAGTCATATGAACATGTAGTGAAAATAAAAAATGATCAGATTTGAACACCAAACCCAAAGTCAATGACAACAGAATAGATATCCAATCTACAACAAGCTGTAAAGTGGAGACCAGTTACACTAGTATTCTGGGGGGTAAAGGGGGAGATATGTGATACATTCTGGGAACAGGGATGGAGGGAGGACAACACTGGTGGTGGGAATGCCCCTCATTCATTGTCATTATGTACTGTAAATAATTCTGTGAAAGATTTGTAATGCATTTTGGTCACAATAAAAATTTATTTTAAAAAAAGAATGAAATAGGATCCTTATACCAGACATAAAATCAAGTCAAAATGGATCAAAGACCTAATGAAGTAAGTCTATAAAGATTTTAAAAGAAAAGTCAGTCATATTTTTCTTTCCCAAGTACATCCTAATTATTAATTACATCAGCATAGATCTACAATATCAAGAATTAAAAGAAAGGGGTGATTATTAATTGAAGCCTCTCATATAACAGTGGCATAGAAATGGATCCAGATTATTTAAGTTATAATTTTATTTAAATAATGGGAATATTATGAACTTACCCAGATCGTTAGATACAGAGGTCTGACTTTATCACCCAGGATGAAGCAGAAGTCTTCCAAACAGCATGAAAACACCAAGGGGAGAGTAAATGAACCTGTACGGAGTCTATAGTTAATCCCATGATAATATACTCCAAGGGTGGAGAAACCCTGTAGCTCTTAGGCCAAGGGAATTCCTTTTTGAATGACCCCAATGTTTACTGTGCCTGTGCAGGAGGGGGAAAAAAGCACAAAACAAGTTTTCTCCTTTTTTTATTTATTTATCTAGTTTTTGTCGATTTCATTGTTTTGATGTGGTTATTGAAGTCATTGTCTCTATTTATATTTATTTATTTATTTATTTTCTTCCTTTCTTTTCTTTCTTTATGTGCTCTGCCATGTTTTTATCTCAAGATCATGGCTTTTATGTGGTGTTTACCTTTATTGTTGGTTGGAGTGCTCAGTGGATATTTTATTTGACACTTCTTTTTGTACTGTTGGGGTGATTCACTTTTTTCCCCTTTGTCTCTCAAACCGATGATGAGAGCCTCCAGAAGGACTCCGCCCATTTTCGGTGTATTTGATTTTTACCCCAGTTTATTACATTTCTCTTCTTCAAACAAAACCATGTAACTTGTTCTGTCTAGTCCTGCCTCCCAGTTACAGGAGGAAATAAGGGAGTTAGCAAGACCAAACAGGTGTAAGACCACTAAGTAGCAAGTTAGGCACAGAGGAGACCACGTATTCTTGCAGCCCAGAGGGGTGAGGGAGGAAGATATGGGAGGTAGGATGGGACCCGAGTGTAGGGAGAACAATTCGGTGATGGGAATTCTCCTGATATTAAGTTAACATGTACCTAAAATATTATTGTCAACAATATGTAAGCCACTATGATCAAAATAAAAATCATATTATTAAAAAATAGAAAGAAAAATTTCATATAGTCAAAACTTTCTACATCGCATTTACAGAGAACTGGGATTAGTTTTAAATATTTCTCCAGACTTTCTTAGCAACTGATTCATCTGAGATTCAAATTGATATTATTACAATTCATTTTATCTATAGGAATGATGCTATATTTCCAAGAATATTTACTTCCTAGAAAAACTGTTGAGATTTAGTGTCTGAGGGTATGATGGTGGTTTCCCATCTCTTCTTATCCTTCCTTCCTCCACCAAATATTGCCATCCTATTACTCATACACAAGCACCTGTGTTATCTCAAGAGTTTTCTGTGCCATCCTGTTTACTAGAAGACTGGGAAATTCACAAGAGATATTGATGCTCTTGATGAATTAGTTTCCTTCAGTTCAAAGTGATGACCTTAAAGCATATAGAATTAAAGGCCTCTCTTTCAAATTTTGAATCATTGTGTTGCTATGAAATTATGCCACAAAAATCCATTGACATCTAATTTTTAAAGGCCCTTACTAAAACATAACTACTACTTTATAGAGGTATGACATTACTATCTTAGCTATCATAATATGGATTTTCATGTAATGTTGATGAGTTTTCTGTTAATAAAAGGAAGGAAAAGATAATAAAAGGAAGAGCTATAGTGATGAACAACTTACAATAATTGGTATCAAAAGGACTCTTGTAGGGGTTTTTTCTTTAAGATTTTCTCCATCAGTTTCCAAAGTCATCAGAGCTTATTTGTTTGTGCCAATTTCCATGGGTCCCCAGTTTATCCCAGATTTTCTTGTCATTTATTCTTCAGTTTTGTTTCTTCCACTTCATTAACCAACCAGGCAACCCATTTGTACTGCCCAAAGTTGATGTACATGCCTATCCCCAGGCACCTTTCCACCATACTGAGCAGATGGCCAATTATAGTACACTACCTGCATCTCTGCACACCAGGAGGGTGTCAAGCTCACCCCGAATGTGGCCGTTATGCTGCAACAATTCATTTATAGCAAGCACCAATATATCCTGCTAAAGCAGCTGTGAAGTGTGTCTTAACTCCACAGAAGCAGGAGGGACTCAGGCCTTCCTGGAATTCAATACCTGCCAAGAGAGTTGGTTATTCTGCTTTACCAAGGAGTTGTTGCTGAAGCCGTGAAACAGTAGTTGCTGCTTGTGGGTGAAGTTAAGTGAATCAAAAAGGGTTTTTACAAAATGTGGAGAATATTTCTTTTATTTTTACTTCAATATTATTATTACTTTATTGTTTTAGTTTTAAAATAAAATCTTATTTAAGCACCATAATTAAAAACATGTTTGTAGTTGGATTTTAGGCATAAAAAATACTCCCCCTTCACCAGTGCAACATTCCCACCACCAATGCCCCCAATCTCCCTCCTCCCACAATCCCTGCCTGTATTTGAGACAGCATTCTACTTCTCTCACTTATTAACATTTTCATGATAGTTGTTAGTGTAGTTATTTCTCTAACTGGACTCACCACACATTGTGATGAGCTTTATATTGTGAGCCAGTCCTTCCAGTCCACATCTCCTGACTATTAAGATAATAATGTCTTTCATTTTTCTTAAATCCCATAGATGAGTGAGACTATTCTTTGTCTGTCTCTCTCACTATGACTTATTTTACTGAGCATAATAGTTTTCAGGTACATCCACATATAAGAAAATTTCATGACTTCATCTCTCCTAATGGCTGCATAGTATTCCATTATGTATATATACCAGAGTTTCTTTATCCATTCATCTGTTGAAGTGCATCTTGCTTATTTCTAGAGTCTGAATATTGTAAATAACTCTAAAATAAACATAGTTGTACAGAAGGCATATTTATATTGTTTTTTTTTGTGTTCCTAGGGAATATCCCTAAAGTGGTATAGCTAAATTTTATGGGAGCTCATTTTTCAGTTTTTTGAGGAATCTCCATAGTTTTTTCATAAAGAATGGACTAGACAGAATTCCCACCAGCAGTGAATGAAAGTTCCTTTCTCTACACATCCCCACCAGCACTAATTTGTTATTTGTGATGTGAACAAGTCTCTGTAGAGTGAGGTTGTACCTCATTGTTTTTTTGATTAAATTACCCTGATGATTAATGCTGTGGAGCATTTTTTATGTGCCTTTTGGGCATTTGCATTCTTCTATGAGGAGTGTCTGTTCATTTCTTCTCCCCATGTTTTGATGAGGTTAGATATTGTTTTCTTGTTAAGTTCTGTCAGTACCGTGTATATATTTGATATTAGCTCCTTATCTGATGCATATTTGGTGAATAGTTTCTCTCATTCTGTGGCCTTTGTATCCTTGTCACTATTTCCTTGAGATGCAGAAGCTTCTCAGATTAATGTTTATAAATTAATTTTAATAAATATATATTTATAAATTAATCTCTCATATTATAACGAATAATAATTAGATAACATAATATTAATCATTTAAGGTAGCTCTCTGGGTTGAGCACATGTTTTTCACTCAGGAGATACAGGTCCTATATCTGGCATCACACGGTCCCTTTAAAAATTCAGCAATGACTCCCAAACACTGAGTTTGGAAGTAGTTCTTGAGTACCCCTGAGTATACTTAAAAACAGAAACAAAATCTAATTATTGAATAACACTAGGGAGATATTTGTCCTGTTCATACTGGTTCACCATTTGTACAACAAGCATATGTGATAGCAGTGTGTCTTGAAAGATGGCCTACAAAATGCTGGATCTTCAGTACATTAATAAGACTAGTTCTGGGGCCGGAGAGATAGCTTGAAGGTAGAGCGTTTGCCTTGCATGCAGAAGGAAGGTGGTTTGAATCTCAGCATCCCATATGGTGCCCTGAGCCTGCCTGGAACGATTTCTGAGCATAGAGCCAGGAGGAACCCCTGAGCCCTATTGGGTGTAACTCAAAAGCCAAATCTATATCTATATCTATATAACTAGTTCTATAGTCAAATAGTGCCACACAAACTCAAATACCTTGGCGTCAACTTAATTAAAAAGGTGAAGAACCTATACAAAGAAAACTACAAAACCATGCTTCAAGAAATAAAAGAGGGCACAAGAAAACACATACCATGTTATATTATATTAACATGTTATGTTATGTTGTGTTATGATGTGATATGATGTGATGTTGTTATGTTATATTGTATGTTATGTTATGTTAACATGTTATGTTAACATCATTAAAATGACAATACTCTCCAAATCATTGTACAGATTTAATGCAACTCCTCTAAGGATAGCCATGACATTTTTCAAAGAAGTGGTTCAAACGCTCCTGAAATTCATTTAGAATAATAAACACCCACAAATAGCCAAAAAAACCCTTAGGAAAAAGAAGATAGGAGACATCACTTTACCCAACTTTAAATTTTGTATTACAAAGCAATAGTCATTAAAACAGCATGGTATTAGAATAAAGACAGACCCTCAAACCAATAGAATAGACTTCAGTATTCCAAGAACATCCCAGACATACAATCAATTAATCTTTAATATAGGGGAAAAAACACAAAATGGCCATGAAATCCTGTTCCATAAGTGGTGTTGGGGTAACTTGTCAGCCACATGCAAAAAAGTGAACTTCCATCTAATGCTCCATGACATTGAGACTAAAGGTATCTTCAAGGAGATAACATCATTTTTCAAACAAGTGTAAGCAGAGATAAACAGGTGGAAGAGATGGAAGAGAAATAAACATAAGGTTTTGGCTTAATATATTTATCTGCTTACAAATTGTATGTATTAAAATAAGCTGTTCAAATTCAATTTTATTACCTCTTGTTGAAAAACAGCCCTTATGATGGGCTTGGATGGTGGATGGAGGCCTTTGCTCTTAAGCCCTGGCCACATGGCTCCATCCCCCATTAACCAGCGGGTCTGGGTCCAGGGAAGCAACGGGTATTGAACTCACTCACAGGCAGGCTTCCAGAGAGATAACATCTTCATTGCCCTGGCCAACAGATGTGGCTGCTAACCATTTACGCATGCCATTCTTAGCTAGTCCTGCATCTTACTTCTTTCATCCATGTTACCTCCAACCACCATCCTGACAAAAGACCAAAAGGCCTTTTCCCTTGGCCCATAGGCCTTATCTAACCTTCCCAAGACCACTCCCAGGAATGGGTGGGGTCTTGCAGGTAAAGATAACATAATATCTGCTTCCCAAGACCCTTCCCAGAAATGAGAGGGTCTCAGGTAGAAACACCTAAATCCAGGGTGAAGTCATATCTCTCCCTTCTCTGAAATAAAAATGAGCTTTTGTAATTCTGACCCTGCCTTTAGCCAAAGGAGGGTAATTGTTCTATAGCAACAATCTTTAAAGTGTAAAATCAATATATCAGCCTATATCAAAAATAACATTTCTGCAAAATACACCATACATTTGTAACTTAAAATTTTCTTAGTGCTTTTTTACCAAGCACTATCCTGGAACTTTCATGTTCCTCTACCTTATAATACTATATAAACTATTTCTTGGGGGAAGTTTTTGTTCCTATAAACTTTCCCTAAACACAAGTACTACAGCAAAAAATGCAGAACATACATTTTAAAAACAGGCTCAATACATTAAAATACACAGTAGAACATTATACCTATGGAAAACAATAAAGCACATTAAAATCATTAAGAAAATGACTTAAGACAAAGTTAGATGCAGGCGGTTAGAAATCAGATCTTTTAGTTGGGCTAAGCTGTATTACTCTCCTTTTTTAAAAAAAATTTTTACACCATTAACTAACTAAAACTTAAACCATCACCAACTATGTGTAAAATATGTGGCTACCCACTTAATCCTTCACCTAAAAACATAAGTCCAGACACTGGTTTATCCCACGCAGCTCTCACCACGTGGCTTCACTGCCATGGAGTTTTAGCTCCCTGCAGGCAGGTCTGCTTGTGCCGTTTTTTCTGACCATGTGGTCCCAGGTCCCGCAGCTGCTTCGGGGCTGGGTTTTTTTGTCTTCATTCCATGCACCGCTGCCGCCTCTGGTTCGAGCAGAAGCTTGTCTTATGCAGCTAGGGTGCTCAGCTATTTTTCTGCCCCGCCTGGCTGCAGGCTACAGTGAAAGCATCCTGAATCGCTGAAGAGTGATGCCGGCTACAGCTCCCATCTCCTCAAGGAGGCAGAATTTGGAAGTGTAGCTCTTTGCTGCTTAGTTGGTGCATTGTTGGCTGATTGCAGCTGTGGCATTTTGGAAGCAGGTTTCACTGCCGCTCTTGGCCATAGCTTCACTGGGCGCATTTGGGTGTTCAAATTTGAAGTTATTCAAGTTAAAAGTCCAGTCTGAAATTTTCAAAGTCGAAATCCAAATTCAGACTGAAGGTCATACTCAGCAGTCAGTGTGTTTAGGGAATATTTTAGGGAATATTTGGTACTTTTCCAACCAAAGCCTTTTATCAGTCTCTGAGGAGGCCGTAATCTTTGGAAAAAGGATTTTCAGCAACAAATTTTCAATTCTGGGCCATGGATGGGGGTGATCCAAGTTTTCTCCTCTTTTGTTTTAATGGCCCATGTGCCCCAGGAAGGGGTCGTGGCCATATTTGCACATGGTTCCACATGGCCGAACACTTTGGGCTGACTCCATTTGAAAAGAGCCAAAATCAAACTGAAAGCAGAAATCTCACCATCATAGCTGTTTTCTTGGGTCCAGGATTTAGGTCAGAGTTCAGGCGCCAGTTGTTGAGTTACAGCCCTTGCTATGGCCTTGGATGGTGGATGGAGGCCTTTGTCCTTAGGCCCTGGCCATGTGGATCCATCCCCCATTAACCGTCAGGTCATCTTCTTCAGGTGGTCGCAGTGGGAATCAGACTCACTCAGACAGGCATCAGGAAGTATCAGTTTTATTCATACCCTATCCACCATATGTATGGTCAATCTCAACCATTTACACATTCAGCCCTGCATTCTCGCTTCTCCCTCAGCCATAGCTCTCCATCCAGGTAAACGCCAATTCCTCTCCATCCTGGCAAAAGACCAAAAGGCCTTTTCCCTTGGCCCATAGGCCTTATCTAACCTTCCCAAGACCACTCCCAGGAATGGGCAGGGTCTTGCAGGTAAAGATAACGTAATATCCGCTTTCCAAGACCCTTCCCAGAAATGGGCGGGTCTCAGGTAGATACAACTAAATCCAGGGTGGAGTCACATTTCCCCCTTGGATTGAGTTCAAATACCTATGGATCTTCTTTCCTATGGCCCCGATTGTGCAGGGGTGTGTGTGTGTGTGCCTCTTCCTTCAAAATAGGGTCCTAATTCACTGCCTCCAAAAATGGGCTTTCTTCTGCTCAATCTGGGCTGGAATGAAAAATGTGTTTCATCTCACCTGCTATGCAGCCTTGTGAGCATCTCATATAAGGATCTCTGTCTCCAAATTACTTTTGGCTTTGTGATTGCCCCGGGAGCTCCCCATAGCCTATTAGGTCCTGAATCTTGGAATTTCAAATTCGACTTCTGCTTTCCCAAGGAAAAACATACTCTGAATTGTTCATCTTGGACACTGTACATTTTTTCTGCTCTGGAGCTTGTAGTTGATTCCTTTACATTTGTTTCTGGTTTTGAACACTCTGTGTTAGGTTAAAAATTTTTTCTATACTTTTTTCGGTGATGCGCTTATGCAAACAGCCACTCTTTTACCATTGCTTAGTTGTTCTTTTTACAATGGTAAAAAATATTACTTACTTCTGTACATTATTATTGTTCCTTTACAATAAAAGGGGGAATTGTAGTATATGAAAAAGTTTCCATAAGATTATTCTTGGAATTGTTGTATATAAAAATATTTCCTTAGAATTGTTCTGTGACTATTACCCCACCTAGACCTTCCAGGTGGGGGCGCTGTGGAGTTGGCAATAAATAGCTTGATGGACAGGGAAGAGGGGGCTTTTTGTGAGAGCTGGCTGCAGGCTGCAAGAGGACTCTCTCTCTTTGCCCAATCTTTTACACCCTAACCTTCTTGTCTGTGTGGATTATTACTTGCTGTGAATAAATATTACCAAGATCTCCCCCCGAAAGGGGACAAGGGGATAGGAAGTAATTTCTCATTCTGGGAACTGTCCGTGGATTCACAAACACCTAACAAAGGATTTAACAGCACAGATTCGCTACAACCTCTGACATGAAAAATAGCTGTTTTCTAGTATTTGTGCTATGGTCTTTCTTAACAGAAGCAACTCTAATCATCTTGATAACTAGAAAAGCAGTATTTTGCTCTGTTAATCAAGCTAAATTAATTTATAATATAATAACAACTCAATCTCCAAATTCCAAGACAATACAGCATACTTTTTTTTTCACTCACTTTTTTTTTCTGTGACAGGTTAGTGAGTGTCAAACCCAGACTGATACTCACCCCATGTTATAACGCAACCAAAAGAGACATGATGTCCTTTTAGTCATTAAAGTTGAGGGAAAGTCTTTTATATTTTGACTGGAATAACTAAAAGTCTTACACCCACAATTGCAACCTTTGGACTAGAAATATCATTTCACCAGCTCATAGTCTAACAATTGGAGCAATTTTATGTATTTATCTAATTAATTCCATTGTGTTCAGTTTCAAAGGAAGTTCAAGGCTTTTTAAAAACATTTTGTTGAATAAATAGGTGAAAAAAATAAATACAATAAAGTAATTACATGTAGCATTGTTTCTACATAAGAAAGCACTATGATTTAGTTGCGGTTTTTGTTTTTTGTTTTTTTTTTTTGTTTTTTTTGGTGAAGAATGAAGAAAGATAGTTTTTATTGAAATTTATTTAGAAAGATGTGAGTGTAGAGAACAGGAGAAATACATTTTCAAGAGAGAATACAGACTTCTTCAGAGTTGAAATAAGTGAGCAAAGAAACAAGGAGACACGCAAGTGAGATACATGTCCAAGAGACAACATGGATATCAAGAGCAAGCTAGATGCATTTTTCATCTTTAGTAACTAAGATCAAAGCTAACTAGATAAAAAGTCAGTTATGGGTTCTCCTTTTAAAATACATTTTATAATTATGGCTTTAGAAAAAATTTCAATCATTCCTTTTCCTTCTTTGTAACATTGGTGGAGAGTGGGTAACTCAAAAAAAACCAAAAGTCCTGCCTTTGGTTTGCCTCATTTAAAAACCATTCAAAAGAATTTGACAACAGCATCAGGTGCCCCCTCACAGCTTCACAGATCAGTTAATGTATGCTCGCTTTCAAGTCTGAATCTGAAAGTCCAGGTGCATCTTCCCACTGAACCCTTTGAAGTTTACCCATCCTTCTTTAATGTGATAATGTAATCTATATGTTCAGAATCCATTTGCAGGTCTGTAAAGGGACAATGGCATACAAAGGAAAGATGAACTGCTCTCAGATGTGAAATCTATCTCCTCCACACATTTATCTTGGGCAGACACTGTTGTTTAAACTAAAAATAATCACAGTCAGTTCTGTGACATTAACCTGCTTAGTTACTCCTGCATAAAAACCAGGAAAGAAAATGAGGGCAAAGGTGAACTGTGAGTCTGAGGATTATTTTATTTCTCTGCTCACACTGCTTCCATCTTGCCTGGAGGAAAATGTGTTGGACGCTAGTGTTGATTTCTCAAGTTATAATTAATATACTCAGGCTGTTGTGGTGGATAAAAGATTAGGATGCTGAACACTACTTATTCGAACAATGCCACAAGATTACCATTTAGTGCTCAGAAGTCTTTGCAATCCCTGGGAGCTCTCTGTTATTATTCAGAAGACGCTTCTTACCCATTTTTATTTTTCTTGCTTCTTTTTTTTTTACTATATTCTAAATGTGTAAAAATGCAAACATATTAATAACCTTAATATAGCTTCTTCCATAGCAAAATGTGAGTAATAACATCTATCCTGGAAAAATACAAAAGAGAAAAAATTCATTCTGAAAAAGAAAGGGGAGGGAAGTCGACACTGAGACAGGAAGGGTTAGCTAGAAAATAGAATTTACATAATGAGCAAAGAAAAAAGGTTAAAACCCCCTTTTTCTTATTAGTCTGCTGGAATCCTCTTTGGAACGCCTCAAGGATTCAGAGACACTGGTCATATTCAGACCACAAAGGAGGAAAGCAGCCTGAAGAAATTCCTTCTGTTTTGTTCCCCGCAAAATGAGCAAATATTTTTTTATCTATGGGGAAAAATCATTCCGGTGGGGGGGGGGGGCTAGTAAACCAACAACAGCAAAATTAAGAAGCTTGAGCCAAAAACAAAAACGCCCACACTTCCATCTCTCTTATGTATGGCTCTGTTTGTGTGCATGAAGCAATCTTGTCAGGTAGTTTTAAAGCCTTTTGCATTCTGCCTTCTGAAGTTTGCTACTTCAAATGACAAGCAGTTGCCTATAACAAAATGACAGTTATCAAAAACTAAGAAAAATGAAAGTTGTTTGCCCAGCAACTGATATAATCAAGCTAACTGCAAAAGATGAAATGTAGCTACAGAAGATCAAATAGTTATGTTTTGTAGAGTAAATGACTCTGAAATTTCCCTAACTGCTCCCAGTGGTGGCTAGATTGCCATTTTGACTTAATGTTGGGTCAGAGACATCTTTCTTAGCTTCTCATCTGTTCTTTTAGGGCAGGAAAGACATTTCCCCTGTACACTCTGTGTTCTGCAGTGACTGAGCAATAAAATTAACATCAGATTAGTAGAAGTAGAGAAAAAATTTAATTGGATGCACATGACTGGTCTACAGAGATACTTGGCTCTATAGTCAGTGGAGACAAAATGAGGGTATTTATCCTGTGCTAGAGAACGGGACAGGAGCATGGTCTCACATGAAAAGAGAGAGGTTCAGATGTCAATCACCAGGTGTTCTGTAATTTCATATTTACCCTGGTCTACAAGTAGATTCTCAGGAAGATAATTTGTGAGAAAAAATCTAATCCCGACCAATAGTTCTGATGTTGGTTCTGTGAGATAAAATTTGTGGTAAAAGTTTTCTGTAAAGCTGCCAGAATGGCCATAGCTGAAATTATTCATAGACCAAAGCGAGATGTTTTGGAAAGATATCTGGATGTTTTGGAGAAGCCTAGGCTGCATCTTCTTTTGAGTTCTGACAGTACAGTGTACTTTCACTATTGGTGGAGTTTCACACTTACTTGGATAATTTCTTAGAAAGCTTGTGTCCCCTACAAAGTTTATTCCCTGAAGAGCTTGGGGACAAAGATATATATATATATATATTATATATATATTATATATATAATATATATATATATGTATATAGCAAAGGCCCTGATAAATGCAGACATAAAGTCTATCTGTGCTTATTATGAATTAGTGAAAAAATTAGTGAAGCCAGACTAAAACTCTAAATTAGTTCAAGTTAAAGTCAGGGACCCTGATTATTTACATCTCTCTTACTCTCTTCTGCTCAGTCTGGGCTCTTTACTCAAGAATTCTTGTCTTTGGGGGTGGAAGGAGTATGGGAAGGAACACTAAGTTGTTGATCTTGACCACCAACTGATGTTGTGTTTATCAGGTTTTTTCACTAGAAGTGACCAGGAGAGTGGTAGTCTTAGGTACTTAGGTGAGGCGTAACAACTTTGTAAATCAAAACCAAAATAGTTAGAATTATTTTAACCATGTTTCTCAAATACAGTTAAAAAAGTAAAATGAAATAGTATTTTTTAAGTACAAGGTATTTGTTGCCAACCTGAGCTTCAGATATTTATAGACATATGCAGGAAGCAATGTTTCAGTTAGATTTACTTACATGAGCTTAGTTTTAATTAAACAGAAGCTCATAAAAGGGTAGGTGCACTCTCTTTAATAACTTATGCATTAAACTTTATTTTTTAGAAGAGTTTAGATTTACAGAAAACTAGAAAGTTTAATCAAAAGTTCCCACCTACTCACAACCTAGTTTTCTCTATTATTAGTATCTTATGTAACTATTGCAATATTGACATTTTATAATAAAAATCTATATTTTATCCAATTTCCTGAGATTTTAACTTAATCTTTTTTATTTGTTCTAGCTTCTCATCTAGGATGCCACATCATATTCAGTCATCATTTCTCTGTAGCTTCTTCCTCCTGATAATGGTGGTTTTTTTAAACTAGAAATTTTTTATAACCTCAACAGTTTGGGGAGTGCTTTGAGGATTGGTTTGAAATATTTGTTAGCATCATGCTAGGGGTTAAAAGAGGAACACATAAAAGAAGTGCTATTTTCATGACATGCTAAATACGTATTTTTAATAGGGCTTACCTCAGAGATTATTGATTTTTTTGTTTGCTGTGGGGCCACACCTGGTGATGTTCAGGAGTTATTCCTGGCTCTGCATGCAGGAATTATTCATGCAGTGCTTTGAAAATTATGTGGGATGCTGGAGAACAATCCCACATCAGCTGCATGCAAGACAAGCACCATACCTACTGTATTATGTTGTTCTTACTCCTGTGGGTGTTGATTTTGATCACACAAGTGGTGCATTAATTATACTTTCCCACTCTGTACATCTTTGGGGGGGCTATAAATATGTACTCTATTTTTGAGGGTGAAGTGTCAAAATGTTTCTTGAAATTCTTATGAATGGGAAATATGCTTATTCTTCCTTTTTTATATACTTGATCATTTATTTATATCAGTATAGCCAAGAGAACTGCCTGGTTTATATATGCAACCTCAGGGAAGAATTCACAAGAACCAAGAAGGTAAGTAAGCTCAGAAATGATTAAGGAGTGGCTGGAGGGATAGTACTGTCAGGAGCGCAGTTGCCTACCATTAGACCTTTCTAGGTTTAATAGTCAGCAGCCCATATGGTCCCCTGAGTCCTGTAAGAAGTGATCCCTGAGTACAGAGCCAGGAGTAAATTCTGACCCCTTCACAAAACCAGAAAAAAAATTATTAGAAAACAGGAAGTAAAGGCAAGTAATTGGAAAGAGAGTGGTGTTCCAAGTGGAACAATATTGGGGGAACTTGGTGTCTTCCCTTTAATTGTCTATTTGGTTCCTAATTTTTATAATCCCACCCTATTGGTATCCCTTATGTTACTTTTCTTGGAAAAAGGTATACTTTTATTTGAAGCTAACATGCCTGTGCCTTCTCAGTTCTCATAATTCTTTATTGGTCAAGGTTGAAGGTGTTGCCAAAAAGACACATCAACAATGACATGGCAAATTTATTATAAAAGCTTTGCAGTGAGTTTGGGGTCTCTCCTGGCTATCAACTTGGGTGAACTGCTTCTACACTAGAAACTAATTTAGAAAGTTGACTTGGACACCACAGAAATGGAATTAATTCTGAAACCACAAACAGACTGAGTTCTAGCCTCTGGGTCACTGTGTCTGTGGGAAAGTGCCTTCTCTTTCCCTACAATCCTGCTGAATTTCTGACTATCCTTCCTGTTAAGTATATATAATCACAATTCTATACTACCTTATGTTGCTCCAACTTTAGCCTCTGGGAATTCTTTCAGTTAGTTTCTGTGTTGCTTTGACATGCCTCTTTCATTACTGTTTATTTGTCTAGCATCAAATTTCTGGTGATAGAAGTTCCTTTTTGATAGCTTCTATTCCTATTCTTGAATCAAGTACTTCTTCCAGAAAGGCCTACTCCTTTTATTGGAGAATGACACTAGAAACCATTGTCTGCCCTCTATGCAGTTTATTGTTATTGAAATTTTATGACTTCTAAACTCTTCACTGAGAGAGCAAGAAAATATGTTTGTGCAGATCGATAGCTAAAGAGAAATATTTATTTCTCTCCAAAGACATAAATATTTCTATATGCAACCTAAATGTTATGTAGGAGAGAAATATTTTTATATGCAACCATTTGTATCTGTATTAAAACTAAGGGAGTTCATAAGATGTTGTCTAATCTAATTCATGGCAACATGGATAGCCCTCTTTTCCTGCCAGTGCAAATCTGTGAGCTCTCAATCTGGTAGTGATAAATTTGACTTATCTTTCATTCTTTTTAATGGTTCGATTCTAGTTCTCCTTTATAAAAATATGAAAAATTTAACTGTTGTTCTTGTGGAATATGCCCTTTTCAGCTAGAATGCTGTGCCTAACTGTATCATTTTCTTTAACTTTTACTTTAATCTCCTAATCATTTCCAAAGTTACCTTGGCCTGCATAGTTTCACTTTTACCCCCTTCAGTGATATTGTTTCCTACATTTGCAATGCAATGAGGTTCTTTTGTAAAATTGTTTTCCAACCTGTGGTTATCAGACCTCCTAAAGAATATTAAAGCAATTAGCATACATTTATACATTTATGTTCATCTTTGTGCTTCAAAAGTCAGTGGGTTTTGATAAGTAATGTCATATACTACAATTACAGTATCAGAGAGAACAGTTTCCTGTCCTAAAAATTCTTCAGTGTTGTGCCACTCAACCTTTTTGCCCTTTTCCCCAACTACTTAAAAATTATTTGCTTCACAGAATGCCACATAATTTGAATTCTGTAGTGTGTTACTTACTTTTACTGGATTCTGTCAGTAAACAGTAAGCATTAAGGATTAATTATGTAGAGGAGTGGGATTGATAACTCATATTTTATTTCTGGTCACTATATCTTCATAGGGCTTTTTATCCACATGCTTATAGAGAAACAATCTGGTTGCTTCCATTTTATGATGATAATGCATACAATTGCTGTAAATACCCACTTGCAAGTTTTTGCATGAACATAATTTTTACATCTGTTGGATAAATACCTATGAATGCAATTACTAATTATCTTCAGTAACTTTCAAAAACTTCTTACTAAAACTAAATGAAGAATTAGTCCAAAAGGGTTTATATCAACATATACTGAATATCTATTATATTCTAGACTTGGCACCTGTCTGTATATATTTACTAAATCTCTAGTGTTATGACCAAGTTATTTATTAGTATTGAGAATACTACCATAAGCAACAATGCTGCTTCCTTTTAGGATATACTATTTTAATTAGGGAAACATTTTAAATATGTAAACAAATGAATAACTAATAATAAGTGTTTGTGAAAGCATTGACAGGTTGAGGCTATTTTTGATTATAGATAGGATGTGTTTTATGGCAGATGAACTAGAAATAGTTCAAACAAGGGGACATTTGTCTACATGTATGACTTAAGTAAGAATTTGTATCTGAATTTGTTAAAAGTGTCAATGGGGCCGGTAGTAAGTGGTAGGGGTTTTGTCTTGCATGCTGCTGACCCGGAACAAACCCGGGTTCAATCTTCAGGATCCCATATGGGCCCATGAGCCTGCCAAAAGCTATTGCTGAGAGCAGAGGCAGGAGTAACCCCAATTGCACCCGGTGTGGCCCCCCAAAAACAAACAAAAATATGTGTGAAGGTTCTGAGGCTCAATGTATTAATATATTTATGTTTTAGATAGACCACAGAACCTCATTTGGATGAAATCCCTAAGAAAATAGAGGCATTTAAGGTCATAAAATAAAACAAAGAAAAGGTTAGGAGAGAAATTATGTAGGATATTCAGATTAGGATAAGAACGTTCATTGCATTGTATTATGGGAAAAACAGGTTTGATAAAGGAATGATAGATTTTCCAAATACCTTTTTGTGTTAGAGTAAAATCAAAGAACTCTTTGACAAATTTTAAGCTACCGATTATTTCAGCAGTATTGCCTAAAATGTATGGTCAAGCAAATTTTACTTGAAGGAGTAGGAGAAGGGTATAAGATTTCTGTAAATGCAACAACTATTACCACATGCCATCATCACATAGCATTGTAGAATGCCTTTCCTGTTTCCAATACTCTATCATTCTGTGAATTAGTCAAGGAAAGAAAAGCTTTATGTTAAATTTGAAGACATAAGAGCCTGGAGCAATAGCACAGCAATAGGGCATTTGCCTTGTACACAGCCAATCTAGGACGGACCTTGGTTTGATCTCCCAGCATCCTATATGGTCCCCCAAGCCAGGAGCGATTTCTGAAAGCATAGCCAGGAGTAACTCCTGAGCATCACAGGATATGGCTCAAAAAAAGCAAAAAAAATTTTTTTGAAGACATAAGAATAAGTACTATAATGTTACAGAGGATCTAAAGAGATAATATAGGAATAAAGTGCTTGCCTTGCATAGAGTAGGCCTATTCAATCATCCACATCTCATATAATACCCAGACTACAAGGAGTGGTTCCTGAGCACAAAGCCAGGAATAAGTCCTAAGCAGTACTGGGTGTGGCCCAGAATACCCCCAAATAATAAAATTTTGATACTACACAGTAGTGAACATTATTTACTATATGCTAAGAATTAATAAATAAATATGGTTTAGTCTATTTCATCATTCCCAAGTCTGAGTCATGCCTGTTAGAAATGAGAAAACAGTTATCGAACTATTTTGTATCCTTCTCAAAGGCACACTGTTTAAAAAGGTAGAGCTATAATTTATTCTGTTTTTTCAAAAGCTCTAATTCTTAATAATACCCACTCAGTTCAGGGTCACATTAGCTTGTAAATGAAAAATTATGGTTATACTTCTGAAAAGAAGTGAAATGTCCCAGAAAAACTATATTTTCATTCATTCACATTTAATCCAGGCATATTTCTTTAGAGACTGCCTCTGATTTGTTTATGTTATTTAAGGTGGCAGACTCTATCCCTAATTTTATGAGAATTTATGCATTCTTTGTCTACTCAGTTATTATAATTAGAGTGATTAGTTCAGAAATTACCATGTGACCCAACTGTCATAGTTCTTGACATTTTCTCTGGGGAAAAAAGATCCTCATGCTAAAGTGAAACTTTCAGTGTAGAAATCCTGTGATAGGTCATATTACCACCAGTTACAAAAAATCTAGTAAGCTGAATTAGAAATCAAGAGTGAGATAAAGAACAAGCAAGAAATTAAATTTTAGCTTTCTGAGTCCACCTGGTTAAAAAAAAAAAAAAAAAAACAAAAACAAAAACAAAAAAAAAAAAAAAAAAAAACCATGTACACTGACCCATACTATTATTTTAGTCACTAATTCCACTTTGGGGTCAGAGAGATGGTACAGCGGTAATGCGTTTGCCTTACTTGCAGCTGACTCGGGAGCACCTGGTTCAATTCCTGGCTTCCCATATGGTCCCCCAGCCTTCCAAGGGCGATTTCTGAGAGCAAAGCCAGTATTAACCCACGAGAGCCACCTGGAACTCTCTGCAAAAACCAAGCATTCAATAAATCAATAAATAAAGTTTAAAAATTTTTTCATTTTACAATTTACCTCTCATTTGCTTATGTTTAAAGCACATTGACTAATCTAATATTTGCTCCTATAAATCAAAGTGATGTAGCCATTGACTAGACTTTAATATTTAAATCTTGGGTCAAAGAGATAGTACAGTGGGTAGGACACTTGCCTTGTATGTGAGCAACTCAGACTCGAACCCTGAACAGAGCGAGGAATAAACCCTCAACACAGCAATGAAAGTGCCAAATAGAAGAGAGGAAAGAAGAAAAAGAAAGAAAGAAAGAAAGAAAGAAAAGAAAGAAAGAAGAAAGAAAGAAAGAAAGAAAGAAAGAAAGAAAAGAAAGAAAGAAAGAAGGAAGGAAGGAAGGAAGGAAGGAAGGAAGGAAGGAAGGAAGGAAGGAAGGAGGAAGGAAGGAAGGAAGGAAGGAAGGAAGGAAGGAAGGAAGGAAGGAAGGAAGGAAGGAAGGAGGAAGGAAGGAAGGAAGGAAGGAAGGAAGAAGGAAGGAAGGAAGAAAGAAAGAAAGAAAGAAAGAAAGAAAGAAAGAAAGAAAGAAGAAAGAAAGAAAGAAAGAAGAAAGAAAGAAAGAAAGAAGAAAGAAGAAAGAAAGAAAGAAAGAAGAAGGAAGGAAGGAAGGAAGGAAGGAAGGAAGGAAGGAAGGAAGGAAGGAAGGAAGGAAGGAAGGAAGGAAGGAAGGAAGGAAGAAAAAGAAAGAAGGAAGGAAGGAAGGAAGGAAGGAAAGGAAGGAAGGAAGGAAGGAAGGAAAGGAAGGAAGGAAAGGAAGGAAGGAAAGAAGAAAGAAGAAAGAAAAAAGAAAGAAAGAAAGAAAGAAAGAAAGAAAGAAAGAAAGAAGAAAGAAAGAAAGAAGAGAGAAAACGAAAAAAGAAAGAAAGAAGAAAGAAAGAAGAGAGAGAAAAAGAAAGAGAAAGAAAGAAGAAAGAAAGTAGACAGAGAGAGAGAAAGAAGGAAGGAATGAAGGAAGGAAGGAAGGAAGGAAGGAAGGAAGGAAGGAAGGAAGGAAGGAAGGAAGGAAGGAAGGAAGGAAGATGAAGGAAGGAAAGAAGAAAGGAGGGAAGGAAGGAAAGAAGGAAGATGAAGGAAGGAAGGAAGGAAGGAAGGAAGGAAGGAAGGAAGGAAGGAAGGAAGGAAGGAAGGAAGGAAGGAAGGAAGGAAGCAAACATATATGCAGTTGATCACATTCAATCTCTGGCATTACTTACTGTTCCCAAAGTTTACTAAGAGTGATCTCTGAGTGCAGATTCATACTTAAGCACGTCAGTTTGTGCCCCACCCAACCATATTCACCTTCATAACTTTGCTGTCATATGTCACATTGTATGGATAGAGAGGAGACTTCACCTGTTATTAGCAGACTTGTATCTAAATTCTTGCCTACTATCTAGTAGTTACCTAGCCTTTGAGCAGGTCAATCCCTTCCTGAGCCTCATGGCATAATAGGAGCTTTTGTGATAAGAAGAAGAAATGGCATACGTGAAAGCATCTTTCAGACTACCAGACATGTAGTCAGAGATGAATAAACCCAAGTTGCTTGTCATCAGCACTTATTAAGAAAGGTTGAAAAGTGACAATTTTCTGAATTGCAAGAATGATAGTGCAAATATTATACTAAACATCACACCTATCATGTGTCTATTTTTATATGAGATACAAGGACTTGCTTCTAAATGATAAAACCGATACTTGAACTAGGTCTCCAGCTGATTAAAGTTTGTAATTTTTCCTCTGAATTGAGATTTCATCTCAAGTAAATATAGCCACATAAACCAGAAACCAAGATGAAAGATTCTAGATACCACTAAAACACATAACCAGGAAGAGACAATTTAGCCCATTCAATTAAAAACCAAATAATGAAGGTAGGTGACATTTTTCCCATCTTTGGAGTAAATGTTAGAAATTTTTCACCATGTGGGTTTAAATATTGATCAGTAAAAGGGAATAAAATTGTTCTCTGTGCAAAACGTCCATTTTTCTTCTAACAACAAAAAAATACCACACTCTTCATTGTACTTACCCCTCTGCTCCTTTTATCACAATCAATCTTAATTTTTAAAAGTATCTTCTGAATAATTAAAAACGGCCTATTGTTAAAAAGAGGTATTAAGATACAAGGGGACAACTGGTTTTATATTTGCCTTGGTTCTCAAGCCTAGGCCTTGAATGCTTGAATGAGAGAAATGATTATATATTGCTAAAGAGTTCATTCATTGCTATTTGTTCATCAATAATAGATACTTTCACTTAGGAAGGTTAAGTGACCCATACATTATTTACTAACTGTGGTTTCATAGTCTGAAATGATAAAAACAATTGCATTCTTCTCTCCTCTCAGATACCCCCTTACTCCATGAGTCTTGTTTTAGCTGCTAAACTACACAACTAAAACTGCAATTGTATGCAATTTCTTTCGTCCATTTTGCTGATTGCAACTATTTAGTACCTTCTCAAAGAAAGATGATTACAACTCACTGGTTCTTAATGCTTAATTTATTTACATGGATGCCTGCTACAGAGTTATTTTATTCATCTTCCAAATGGTGGCATAAAATCATTGAAAAATGATGGGCAATAAGCATGGCTCGTCTACTGTCATTTTCTGTGATGAATAATACCCATTGTCACAGTTCACATTGCTTGACCTGTGTTCCACTGCTCTTAAAGCAAACTCATAATGAAGGTGGTGAAGACATAAAATTCCTTTATTGCTATTTTGTTCTGACAACAATGGCACAATAACAGACATTTTTAGTTAAAATAAACCCCATGGAAGTTGGCATTTTTGTGTTGGTAACTGAAGTAAAATTAAATATATTTTCCCATTTTTCTTTTTTAAATTAAAACATTTATTTAAGCACCATGATTAGAAACATGTTTATAGTTTATTTTTAGTCAAAAAAAGTACAGCACGATATTGGAATAAAGACAGACTACCAGATGAATATATATTTTATATATTATTATTGAATATATATATACAAAGATAACTCACAGTAAATCAAACTTTGATAAAGGAGCAATAAGTGCAAAATGGAGCAAGGAAAGCCTCTTCAAAAAGTGGTGTTGGGACAACAAGTTAGTCACATGCAAAAAAGTGAACGCAGGGACGGAGCAGTGGTGCAAGAGGTAAGTCCTCTGCCTTGCCCAGGCTAGCATAGGATGGACCGCAGTTCGATCCCCCTGCGTCTTATATGGTCCCCCAAGCCATAAGCTATTTCTGAGCGCATAGCCAGGAGTAACCCCTGAGCATCACCGGGTGTGACCCCAAAACAAAAAAACAAACAAACAAACAAAAGTGAACTCAGACCCCTATCTAACACCATGCATGCAAGGAAAAGGCTTAGTATGGAAGCCATGTGAGGAGATGTGCATGGGGGTAGGGACTGTGAAATAAAGTTAGCTGACTCCTGGAACTTCATCTGACTGCTTTGTCAATCTTTCCACCCTTACCTGCAACACCTTCAAACCTGCCAGACATAGGGGGCATGCGGGAGCCTGGTAGAGCCCAGAAAGGTCTCAACCATCCCCCTACCAACTCTAGGAACTCATTAATTTATATTAAGACAACAATCATATAGTTTTATTTTTCTTTTGATATGGTGTGTTATTTTTGATTAATTTATGTATGTTAAACCATCCTTGCATATCTGGAATAAACCCTTCTTGGTCATGTATGGTGTATGACCTTCTTTAATGTGGCTTTGATCCTATTTGCCAGGTTTTTTTTTTTTTAAAGATCTTTGCATCTGTGTTCATCAGGGATATTAGTCTGTAGTTTTTCTTTTTTTCAGCATCTCTGTCTAGCTTTTGCTATTAGGGTGATGATCGCTTCACAAAAATTATAGAGAGTGTTTCTGTTTCTTCAATTTTCTGAAAAGATTTCAAAAGGATGTCGTAGGTCCTCTTGAAAGGTTTGAAAGAATTCATTAGTAAATCCATCTGGGTCTGGGCTTTTGTTTTTAGGAAGACTTTTGATGGCCATTTTAATTTCCTCAATAGTAATGGATCTGTTTAGATATGCTAGATTATCCTTCTTCAACTATGGAACATTATAAGAGTCCTAGGATTTTACTACTTCTTCCAGATTCTCATATTTTGTGGCATTGTTTCTCAATGTAGTCTCTGATTACCCTTTGAATCTCTGTAGTATCTGTAGTTATCTACCCCTTTCATTTCTAATCCAGTTTATTCAGTGTCTCTCCCTTTGTTTGTGAGTTTTGCTAGTGGTTTATTGATTCTGTTTATTTTTTCAAAGAACCAACTATTGCATTTATTGATATTTCAGAGTGTGTGTGTTTTTTTATTTCTACTTCATTGGTTTCTGCTCTAAGCTTTGCTATTTCTTTCTGCCCACCTATTTTTGGTTCATTTTGTTGATCACTTTCTAATTTTATAATTTTGTCATTAAGTTATTTATGTAAGCCCCTTCTTCCTTTTTGATGTGTGCCTGTGTGTTTGCAAAGCTATAAAATTTTCTCTTACTACCACTTTTGCTATGTCGCCAAATTTTTGATAATTGTGTCTTCATTTGCATTTGCTTCCAGGAACGAATTTGATTTCCTCTTTGATTTCATCTCTGACCCACTAGTTGTTCAGTGGGTGAGATGTTAATTTCCAGGGGTTAAAGGTTTTTTTTTCTCTATACCTTTGTAGTTCACTTCTAATGTAAGTGCATTTGTAATCTGAGAAGGTAGTCTGTACAATTTATATCCTCTTGATTCTATCATCATATGGGAGGTGTGCTTTGATGGGCCAGCATGTCCTCTATTCTGGAAAATGAACCACGTGCATGGAAAAGAATATTTATTCTGTGTTCTGGAGGTGAAGTGCTCTATGTATCTACAAACACTTTCTTCCATTTCTCCTTTCAAAGCTAATATATTCTTACTGGGTTTCAGTCTGGATGACCTACCAAAGGATGACAAGGGTGGTGTTGAGGTTTCCCACTTTTATTTTGTTGCTCTTAATGTCTTCTTTCAAATTTGTCAACAATTGTGTTAAAATTTTTGCTAGTCCCTCATTATATGCATATAGGATTAAGAATACGATTTTTTTCTTTTTCTTTTTTCTTTTTTTTTCATTTTTTTTTTTTTGGCTTTGGGCCACACAGGGTTACTCCTGGCTATGTGCTCAGAAATTGCTTCTGGCTCGGGGGACCATATGGGATGTCATAGATCAAACCCAGGTCCATCCTGGGTCAGCTGCATACAAGGCAAACACCCTACCACTATGCTATTGCTCTGGCCTCAGGAGTACATAATTATTAGGAAATGTCCATTTTTGTCCATTATGACTTTTCTAAGTCTAAAGTTATGTAATTTGATATTAATATTGCCACTCCATCTTTTTAATGGTAATTGTTTGCTTGGATGATTGTCCTCCAACCTTTGATTTTAAATCAATGTTTGTTCTGTATGTTTAGATGTGTTTTTTGTAAGCAGCAGAATGTTGATTCAGCTTTTTCACGAGTTTTCCCACTTTGTCTCTTAACAGGTGCATTTAGTTCATTGACATTAAAAGAGATGATTATTTTGGGATTTAGTGTAATCTTTAGGTAGGACTTTGGTGTGTCTGTTAATCTGTCTTGTCTTAAAGTAGACATTTCAGTTTTTTTCTTTAAGGCTGGCATTGAGTCTGTAAAGTTTGAGTTGTTTGTCCATGAAGCTATGTATGTTTCCTTCAAACTAGAATGTGAGCCTGGTTAGGTGCAGTATTCTAGGTGAAACATTCATTTCATTGAGTTTTGTCACTATATTCCACCCCTGCCTTCTGGTCTTAAAGATTTCTTCTGACATGTCTGCCGTAAATCTTAAGAATGCTCCTTTGGAAGAAATTTTTCTCTTTGATCTTGCTGCTTTCAGTGTTCTATCCCTATCTGTGAAATTCGTCATTGTGACTAGGATGTGTCTTGGGGTGCTTTCCTTTGGTCTCTTTAGGCTGATACTCTTTGGGAATATAGGGGAATTTGGGTTGCATTGCATGTTTTTAACTTAGGGAGGTTTCTCTGCTATGATGTCCGGTGGATTATTCTTCGGGGTTTTCTTCTGGGTCCTCTGAGCACTCCAATGGATTCTTATTGTTGCGTTTCTGTTGATTTATTAAAGAACTTTAATAATTTTCAATCTGTTCACAAAATTTTGAAGATTTTTTTTCAATTGTCTGATTCATTTGTTTTAAGGATCTTGTTCATCTCTTCTGTTGTTTGGAGTTCTTATGCATCTCATCTTCAGCAGCTCTCTGATTCTTTCCTCAGCCACTGTTACTCTGTTAGAGAGGTTTTCCAGTGAGGTTTTCATTTAGCCTACCAAGTTTTTTAGTCCTATTATTTCAGTTGGAGTTTACTAACTTCTATTTTCATATACTCTTGATCTTTTTGTGGTTTGTAAGGTCATTTGATGCTTTCTTTGAGTTATTTGAAACATAATATATATTTTCTTCTTTAAACTTCTCAGATAACTGAGAGGCTAAATAAGTGGTCAGCACTTTTTTGGGTTATCAGGGCTGCCATCTTCATTCAGTATGCATAATAGAAGTATGTGTATTTCCTCATTAAGATGCTTGTAGTGTAGTGTTTTTCTACATGTGCTGGGGTTCATGTGGCTAGAAGGTGTGCATGGACGCCAAGCAAATCAGAGCTGCCAGGCTCCTCTGGCTCTGCTCTTTGTGGGCAACTCCTCTGTTGCCAAGCAGTCAGGAACTCTTTCAGGCAGAATAGTTCACAGTTGCAGTAGAGTCCATTCAAAATGGCCCCTCTGTTGTCAAGAAATCAGGAGCTCTTTAAGGCAGGATGGTTCATGACTACAGCATTGCCCAATTCAAAATGATCCCTCTTACCATTTTCTTTCTTTGTCTTTTATCTTCTTTTGTGAAAGAATGTTTTTATTAGTAGTGCATTCTAATTGTCTGTTCTGTTGTTGCCTAGGCAAAGCCATTCACTGTAAGCTGACCAAATACACATTTGCATTTCTGATAAGTGCTAGAATTTTTCAAATTTCTTTGCTTTGGCCAAGTCTCCTTTTCGTGAATACACCTGAAAAATTACCAAAAATTAGTCTTACAGGATTGATCAGTATCTCAGCAAAAATGTGGGTGGGTGGGCTTAGAAAAATTGATATTTCTTTAAATTGGAAAATAGTCTTGAATCAGGCATAATAGATTTTGCCTTCTTTATTTGGGATTAAAATAAGAACAAGAAAATAAAGTTAAAAGAAGAGACTTTCTTCTTACTATTTTTTTCCTAACAAAATAGCAGAGGCAAGTTTGTGGTAGTGAGTACTAAACCACATGCTATACTATAGAATACATTACACAGTGGTGGCAAACAAGTTTGACACAAAGAGCCAAAATTTTAAAACTGTGAGAGTCAGAGAGCCACACCACGCAGTGACCTGCCAAAACAGACAAAACATTCACACTAAAGCATATAATTTTCACAATAATCTATGAAACACACATATTGCATTTTGCCATTTTGAAGTGAGGGCACAAATCCTGCAGTGATTGGTGAGGGTGTGCTGCATCCTCCACACTAAGAACTAACCACAAGATGTGACACAACATGTGACACACGGGCCCCCCTGCTTGCTGGCCCATGCAGTTGTTTCCAAGGGATGGGAGATGGGATGACGCAGCTGGGGGCAGGACTATGCGCTTGGAGATTTCTCCTCAGAGGTGCCCTCCTCAGTAGCAGCAGAACAAAAATCCAAACTTGGCAAAGAGCCACAGTATACAAAAGAATGATAAGAGGCAAAAAAGCCGCATTCATTTTGGCCCTGGAGCCACATGCGCTTGAGAGCCATGGGCTTGCACCCACCTGACATTAAGGCTAACACTCCTAGTATCGAATCCACACCCAGCGGTTCTTTTTAAAAATTTTTCTTTAATACTTTTGGGGGTTTTTGTTTGTTTTTGACCACAACTAGTTGTTCTCAGGGATAACTTTCAGCTCTGGGCTCAGGCTTCATTATTCTTGAACTGATTTTGGTGACTCTATAGGGTACTGGGGATCAAGTGTGTGCTAGGCAAGTGGCATACTCACAGTACCTATTGCTTTGGCAACCCAAAATTTGTTACTCTTTAAAAATGCAATGTCTTATTATAAGAACTGTCCTTCTACCAAAACAAAGGCCCACACTTTTTTCTGCATTCTTTAAAATCCATTAGTTATCATAAATAAGAACTAGGCATTTGTACTCAAGGAGATGCTGAAGGACTTCACTGAAAGTACTGTTTGTACAGGTCTTCTGGAAACATAACGAAAGACTCTATCCCAGGCTCCATTCATACGGAGCAGTGCAATGACCAAGACCACCAACTACAGAAGACAGATTAAAAAGACACTCAAGAAGCAGAAATGCTAGAACCACAAAAAAAGACATCATCATAAATTCCATTTCTTGACCTGTGCAGACAAGATCTCTAGGTACAGAGATCTGATTTTACCACCCATGACGAAGCAGAAGACTTTCATACACTTCAAAAACACAGAGGGGAGAGTAAATAAACATGCAAAGAGTCTATAGTTAATCCCATGACAGCATACTTCAAGGGTGGAGAAATCCTGTATCTCCTAGGCCAAGGGAATTCCCTTTCTAATGCCCCCATTATTTACTGTGCCTATGCCAGGAAAAATTAAAAAGCACAAAGTAACCTTTTTATCTGTTTACCTATTTATTTTATTTTTTTGACTTCTTCGTTTGGGTGTAGATATTGAAGTTGATGTCTCCAATTTTATTTTACTTTATTTTATCTTTCTCTTTCTTTTTGCACTCTGGCATGGTTTTATTTCAAAGCTGAGACTATTGAGTGGTGTTTGCCTTTATTTTTGTAGTGCTCCCTGGATATTTTATTTGATATTTCCTTTTGTATTGTTGTGGTGTTTCAATTTTCTTTTTGCTGTCCTCCCTCAAACTGAGGTTGAAAGCCTCTAGAAGGACTCCACCCATTTTTGGCTTATTTCATTTTTACCCCATTTTATTGTTTTTCTTTCCTTCAAACAAAACCACATAACTTGAACTATTCTAGTTCTGCCTCTCAAATAGAGGGGGATATAAGGGAGGGTACCAGGACCAAACAGATATATGATCACTAAGTAGTAAGCTAGACACAGAATAAGTGGTCACTTATTCTAGTAGCTCTGGTTGTGAGGGTGGGGGATATGGGATGCAAGATTGGAACAGGGGTGGAGGGAAGACAAAATTGGTGATGGGAATTCTCCTGATTCAATGTTAATATGTGCCTAAAATACTACTGTGAAAGACAGGTAAGCCAATATGATCAAAATAAAAATTATATATTAAAAAGAAGAGAAGCACATGTTAAAGAAAAAAATACTCAGTATTAAATATATTTAAATAAGCTAATATTGCTTTAAAGCAGTGGTTCTCAAATAGTGCCCAAAAGGCTCTGTAAAGGGGGGCACATTTGACCTTGGCAAACACTATCATAACAAGCTAATCCCAGTGTTTATGTCTCTGTATGTCTCTGGAGCTGAGAGTTGCTGTGCCTACTTCAAACCAAGCTTTGAAAAGCTATGCATTGCAAAATGTGCTCATTGTAGCCATTAAATCCAGGACATCATCTCTGATTAAAAAATCAGCTCAAATTATTTTATATATTTTTGTTTTGCAGGTTAAAGTTTTTTTCAATAAAGATACTATTTACAGTCTCACGGGGGGCACAAAAAATGTTTTCTTCTTCCTAGGAAGGCATGACAGAAAATAATTGAGAAGCAGTATTTTAAAGTCTTAAAATACTTGAGACATCAATATAAATATGCAAATAACTTTTCCTTATAAATGATAATTATGCTCCAAATCTGTCCTTGGAAGAAATGACAATTTATAGCAATAAACACCCTTGACAACTCCTCCTCCAAAAGTACTGTTTGTATTGCAATTACTATACCTTCAAATCATGTTGGTTCCCATAATATACAAGAGGAAGCATCAAAATATAATTGAGAATCTTATGCCCAGCCTCACTTCTTTGATCATCATTATGATGACTATCATTACTAAATTTTTACATTTATATTTGAAAAGAATAAAAGTTACATATATTTTTGCCTTTTAAGATATTCCTACTCAATCCCAACAAAATGAAAAGAAACATCTAACTATCCACTAAGAGCTGAACAAAAAGAAAATATTTTCTTTTATTATAATTCTGAATTCTTAGTTATGCAACAAAATCTTTCCACTATTGACTCAAAATCTGAACCAAAAGTAGTGGAGGGACTGGTGAGGGGGCACTAGAGGTAAGGTGTTTGCCTTGCAAGCGCTAGCCAAGGAAGGACCACGGTTCGATCCCCTGGTGTCCCATATGGTTCTCCCAACCAGGGGCAATTTCTGAGCACTTAGCCAGGAGTAACCCCTGAGCATCAAATGGGTATGACCCCAAAAACCAAAAAAAAAGAAAAAAGAAAAAAAAGTAGTGGATGATAGCACTTGAAGTATATGAAATGAATATTATATAACATCTAAAATGAACATTATTTGATGTATATGATATAGATTATTAGCCAAAGCGAAAATATTTTCATTACAAAAGAACAGAAAACTAGAGGAAAGAGAGAGGGGTAAAGGGGAATATATAGAAATCTGATTATTAGATGTTACACTATTAATACGAAAAATCTGATGGAGATATCAAGGTCTAGATGAGGTAAAGCCGCTATCTGATACATGCTTTGCATCTTTCCTCTTTCATTGGACTGGCATTTTCCCCATCTTTTCTTAACCCATTCTTAATACTCTTTCATCAGATTAAATAATGCTCTCAAATGATCATTCTTATCTAGCAGTTAGTCAAATTCTGTACAATCCAGTCACATATGTGTGTCTCCATCTAAAAATATGCTCATAGTACTTACTTAGGAAGTAATCAGAAATCAGAATTATCTGTTGATTGATGTTGAATGCCAATCTACAAAGAGAGATATACATCTTGTGACTGTGACTTTACATTAAAAATACTGGTGTAAATCTAATGAGACATTGTGATTTAAAAAATTGCACTTGATTATGCACAGGGAATGTGAAGCCAATGGCTCTGGTCTTTGTAAGACATGAGAAGGTGATGTGAGGACAAAGTCTGTAATTCAAACAATAGAGGTACACACTAAATGCCAAGGAATGTCAACAGTTGCAAGAAGGTGAGAGAAGTCAGGAAGAATTTTTCCCTAGAGCCATCAACAATTTAATTTCAAACTTCTGGCCTCCAGGACTCTAAGAATAAGTTTCTATTGCTTGAAGCCATCTAATTTGTGGTAATTTGTTGTGGCAGCTCCAGGGAGCCAATACACCTGAGGAGATTATAAAAAAATATCTCATCCCAGACTATACCCCAGAACAATTAAATAAGAATCTCTTCAAGTAGGATGTAAGCATCAGTAAGTTTTAAAGCTCTCCCAGGTGATTACAAAGAACATAAAGACAGAAACTCCCACTTTGTACTCAAGCTCTTGCACTTGCTTTCTAACTAAAATAAATTCTATGCATAAACAGCGGCCACACTAATTTGAAAAACTTCATTGGGGTGATTCTGTTGATTTGACTTTTCAAATAGAAGAGTTTCATGTTTTCAGATTTCCCCCAATGGTCCACTAAATCTACCTTTTTGTAATGTTAAAAGTACTTAAAAAGTTATTGTTTCTTGAGTACTTCTAGTTCAGGAGCTATGCAAACTGTTCCTGCACTGTTAGATTTATAATCTATGGCTTATTATAAATATGAAATAAACAATTACAATATAAAATGGCAAGTCAATAAGATAAGGAATTCTCTGCATATTGGACATTCATAGAGAGAGACAGTGGACCTTGAGGTTAGTCTAAGAGAAGAACTGTGGAAAAAGTAATACCAAAACTAATGAATTTAACATCCAGCTAGAGATGGAAAGCACATATGAAAAGTGTCCCAATTAGAGGAAAACAAGAGAATGGGTATTGATACTAATCAGGAGGCAGGTAGAGAGTAGAGGTAAAATTTGTATTATTTTGGAGATTAACCCCTTATCTGATGGGTATTGGGTGAATAGTTTCTCCCACTCAGTGGGTGGCTCTTGTATCCTGGTCGCTATTTCTTTGAGGTGCAGAAGCTTCTCAGCTTAATATATTTCCATCTGTTAATCTCTGCTTTCACTTGCTTGGAGAGTACAGTTTCGTCCTTGAATATGCCTGTAGTCTCAATGTCCTGGAGTGTTTTGCCTACATTTTGTTCTATATATCTTATGGTTTCAGGTCTGATATCGATGTCTTTAATCCATTTGGATTTTACCTTCGTACATGATGTTAACTGGGGGTCTAAAGGCACTGACAGAACTTTTCAAGGAAAAAAAAAAACATCTAATCCCATCAGAAACTGGGGAGAAGAAATGGACAGACACTTTGACAAAGAAGAAATATATATATGGCCAAAAGACACATGAAAAAATGCTCCACATCACTAATCATCAGGGAGATGCAAATAAAAACAAATATGAAGTACCACCTCACACCACAGAGATTGGCACACATCACAAAGAATGAGAAGAAACAGTGTTGGCGGGGATGTGGAGAGAAAGGAACTCTTATGCACCGCTGGTGGGAATGCTGTCTAGTTCAACCTTTATGGAAAGTGACATGGAGATTCCTCCCAAAACTGGATATTGAGCTCCCATATGATCCAGCTATACCACTCCTAGGAATATACCCTAGGAACACAAAAATGCAATACAAAAATCTTTTCCTCATATCTATATTCATTGCAGCACTATTTACCATAGCAAGACTCTGGAAACAGCCAATATACCCTTCAACAGATGAATGGCTAAAGAAACTGTAGTACATATACACAATGGAATATTATGCAGCTGTCAGGAAAGATGAAGTCATGAAATTTTCCTATACATGGATGTACATGGAATCTATTATGCTGAGTGAAATAAGTCAGAGAGAGAGAGAACAACGCAGAATGGTCTCATTCATCTATGGGTTTTAAGAAAAATGGAAAATATTCTTGTAATAATAATTTTCAGACACAAAAGAGAGAAGGGCTGGATGTTACAGCTCACCTCATGAAGCTCACCACAAACAGGAATAAGTTTAGATAGAGAAATAACGAGATTTTGAACTATCCTAATAATGAGAATATATGAGAGAAATAGAAAGCCTGTGTAGAGTACAGGCAGGGGTTGGGTGGGGAGGAGGGAGATTTGGGACATTGGTGATGGGAATGTTGCACTGGTGACAGGTAGTGTTCTTTACATGACTGAAATCCAAACACAATCATGTATGTAATCAAGGTGATTAAATTAAAAAATGAAAAAAAGAATATATTAACTCACAAATTAACACTGTATAATAAATAATTACACAGAAGAATGAAATAGTAAATGAAAAAAATTGTATTATTGCCAATTCTCTACAGTTTATGCTAGCTTCATTTACATGCATCAGTGCCCATTCTCAGAATTAACTATGTTTCTTTTGGCACCATAAGGTCGAGTTATCCCAAAGAATATTTAGTGTACAAATCCTGAAAAAATATACTTCAATTTAGTATTTTATAAGAAAAACTTGTAGCTCCCTCACAACTCAGATAGTTAATCTCAGAACTAAGAATCCCCAGAGAAACACTGGAGTAGTGGGGTTTTAAGAGTTAATGAATACGTGGTTTGGAAGGAAGATAAGGAGGCTGGTAAAAACTCTGAGTCAAAAAACCTGGTGTGGTTTTTATGTCCAAAGCAGTAACATGCCACCAAAGATCTCTAAGTACAGAATAGCATCTGCAAAGACAAACTTCAGGGTCAGAGCAATAATAATACATTGTGTAGGGATCTTGTCTTGTACATCACGAAGTGGGGTCAATCCCTATCTGAGCACCACTAGAAGTAGGTTTTTGAGTGCACAGCCAGGAACTTTTTCCTGAGTAATGTGTATGGCCCAACCTTCTCCTCACCCCTAAAAAATAAAGAAAAGAAAAGAGAAAAAAATGACTATAGCATGGGCTCTGCACTAATCCAAGACTGAGTTTTGAGTTCTTCAATTTGAGCTAGTTATGGTTAGTTGTTCCCTGAAGAAACTCAATGTCAGCAATGTATGTCCTAGAAAGGATACGTGGTGAGGCAAAACAAACCTAAGTTCTAATGGAAAAATGAGTTTATTTTGGTCATATTTTCAGGATTTGCGCAAGGGAACTATGATGGGTAAGGGGTCACTAAAACATTTTTCTAAATCTACAGAAGCAGGGAAAGGATAGCAGCACATATAGATTCATTTTTGTCTAAAGGACTATTTTCTTTCACATTGAAGCAGGACAAACATAAGAATGCAAGTGACAATGTAGGGAGATAGAGAAGGAAGCACTGAGATGGATGGCAGAGGAACTGAGTATGCCTTTGTTGAGAGTACACCAAACTAAAATTTCTTCTATGTTTGTCCAAAATTTATAATCCAGTGAGCATCTCAACACTTTCTAATTGTTCTGGATGTTGTTAAGAAAAAGAGTTGAGGGCCAGAGAGATAGCATGGTAGTAAGGTGTTCGCCTTTTATGCAGAAGGACAGTGGTTTGAATCCCGGCATCCCATATGGTCCCCCGTGCCTGCCAGGGGTGATTTTCTGAGTAACCCCTGAGTGCTGCCGGGTGTGACCAAAAAAACAAACGAAAGAAAGAAAATAGAAAGAAAGAAAGAAAGAAAGAAAGAAAGAAAGAAAGAAAGAAAGAAAGAAAGAAAGAAAGAAAGAAAGAAAGAAAGAAAGAAAGAAAGAAAGAAAGAAAGAAAGAAAGAAAGAAAGAAAGAGAGAGAGAGGGGGAGGGAGGGAAGGAGGGAGGGAGGGAGGGAGGGAGAGAGAGAGAGAAAGAGAGAAAGAGAGAAAGAAAGAAAGAAAGAAAGAAAGAAGGAAGGAAGGAAGGAAGGAAGGAAGGAAGGAAGGAAGGAAGGAAGGAAGGAAGGAAGGAAGGAAGAAAAAAAGTAAAAGAAAGAAAAGATACTCTTCTCTGTCTTTCCTGAACTCTGGAAGCTCTCAGAGCCCTGGGAAGTGAACCCCAAAGAAACTACTTTCGGGAGCTACCCAGCGAGCCAGTGAGTGAGTGAGAAATGGCTGCATGTGGGGGTTTCCAGGCAGAGTGCTGATTGCTCTACCTGCAGAGTCTCCACCCGGCTGTGCTTCTTCTGAGGAACTGAGCACCAGAAGGGAGCCCTGTCCTACCCTTCTCTGTCTTTCCTGAACTCTGGAAGCTCTCCTCAGAGCCCTGGGAAGCGAACCCCAAAGAAACAACATTCGGAAGCTACCCAGCGAGCCAGTGACTCTCCTCAGAGTCCTGGGAAGTGAACCCCAAAAATACAGCAATCTGAAGCTGCCCAGCGAGCGAGTGAAAACTACGCCTGACCAGTGGGGCCCGACTGTGAAAAACTGTGAGTGCTGCGTATGTGTCTCTCTGCTATCCTGTTGCCTGAACCTCCTGAGAGTGGGCTGAAAAGAGGCTCCAGAAGGCACTTAGCTCCACTTCGCTACGCAGCCGTGCGCTCTTTCTAAAAAAAGAACACCATCACAAGAAGAAAAAACCACACTAAGAACTGTGCTGGATCACAGAAGCAAGAATTTCTCTCCAGACTGTCTTCTCTGCTGCGTGCTTGGGCCTAAGATTTGATCCTGTGTGAGGCTTTATCCACGGAGGACTCCCCTACCTTGGAGGCAAGTCAGCCCATCCAGAAAGGGCAGAGCCAGAGAAGTGTGTTGCCTGCATCATATAACCAATGAATACCACCACAACACGTAGAAAAACCCACAATACAAGTGTGACAATGGGGAAACAACGCAGGCCAGCATCAGACATAGAGAATGAAGATGACAATTCTGATGACCAGTTAACGACCAACCAACTAATCAATCTCTCAGATAAGGACTTTAGAGTAGCAATATGGAATATACTCAAAGAACTCAAAGAAACCATGAATAGAATAGAACAGAACACTAATAAGAATCAAGAAAATATGAAGACAGAAATCACAAAACTCCAAACTGAAATAACATGTCAAATAACAGGCCTGAAAAAATCAGTAAACGAAGTGAATGACAAAATGGATAAGATCTGGGACAGGGTATCAGAAGCTGAGAATAGACTTGGTGCTGTGGAAGATGAGATACATAACAATTCCATACAACAGGAGAGATTGGAAAAAAAAACTTAAAACAAATGAACAGACAATGGAAAAATTAGGCAAAGAATGGGAACAGATGAAAATAGAGGTCTATGATAAGATCAACAGAAACAACTTAAGAATCATTGGAGTCCCAGAGACCCAGGAAGAAAATTTCCAGGAAGAATCAATGATCAAGAACATCATTAAAGAGAAACTCCCAGAGCTAAAGAATATATATGATCAAAGCCTGCATGCTCGAAGAGTACCAACCAAAAGAGACCCCAGAAAAACCACCCCAAGACACATCCTAGTCACAATGACAAATCCCACAGATAGAGACAGAATTCTGAAAAGAGCAAGATCAAAAGGGGAAATTACATTCAAGCAAGCATCCTTGAGATTTACAGCAGACCTGTCACCAGAAACACTCAATGCCAGAAAGCAGTGGTGGGATATTGTGACAAGACTGAATGAAATGAATGCTTCACCTAGAATACTGTACCCAGCAAAACTCACTTTCCGGTTTGACGGAAGAATACATGGTTTCACAGACAAAAAACAGCTCAGAAACTTTACAGACTCAAAACCAGTCTTAAGAGAAAAACTGAAAGACCTATTCTAAGACAAGACTGACCAAAAGACACACCAAATTTCGATATAAAGATGGCATTAAATCCCATGACAATTCTTTCTCTCAACGTCAATGGACTAAATGCACCACTTAAGAGAAACAGAGTGGCTAAATGGATCAAAAAACTCAATCCAACCTTCTGCTGCCTACAAGAAACGCACCTGAATAGTCAGAACAAACATAGACTCAAAATAAAAGGCTGGAGAAAAGTTATCCAAGCAAACAACACTCATAAAATAGCTGGAGTGGCCATACAAATATCAGATGATGCAAACATTATACTCAGGAAGGTTGTAAGGGACAAAGATGGACATTTTATATTAATCAAGGGGTATGTAGAGCAGGAAGAAATAACTCTCCTAAACATATATGCACCAAATGAGGGGCCAGCAAAATATTTAAAACAACTGTTGACAAATCTGAAAAACAATATCAATAACAACACAATAATTGTGGGGGACCTCAACACTGCTTTGTCAACACTAGATAGGTCAACCAGACTGAAACCCAACAAGAATATACTAGACCTGAGGAGAGAAATGGAAGAAAGAGTCCTAGTGGATATATGTAGGACACTCCATCCCCAGAAACCTGGATACACATTCTTCTCCAATGTACATGGGACATTCTCCAGGATAGACTACATGCTGGCACATAAAACATACCTCCATAATATCAAGATGATAGAAATTTTGCAGACTACCTTCGCGGACCACAAGGCTCTGAAATTATTTGTGAATTCCAAAGGGACTCAGAAGAAAAACTTTAACACCTGGAAGGTAAACAGCCTCATACTCAATAACCAGTGGGTCCGAGATGAAATCAAGAAGGAAATCAAAAGGTTCCTGGAAACAAATGACAATAAAGACACAAACTATCAGAACTTATGGGACACAGCAAAAGCAGTACTGAGAGGAAAATTTATAGCTTTGCAAGCACACATCAGGAAGGAAGAAGGAGCTTACCTGAGTAGCTTAATGACACAGCTAATAGAACTATAAAGTACTCAACAAAAGGACCCAAAAAAAGGAAGACAGAAGGAAATAACAAAGCTGAGAGCAGAAATCAACGAAGTGGAAACCCAAAAAAAAAATCCGAAAGATCAACGAAAGCAGAAGTTGGTTCTTCGAAAAAATAAACAAGATTGATAGACCACTGGCAAACCTAACAAAGAAAGAGAGAGAGAGAAACTAGATAACTCGTATTAGGAATGAAAAAGGAGTGATCACTACTGATATGACAGAGATTCAAAGGGTAATCAGAAACTACTTTGAAAAACTCTATGCCACTAAAAATGAGAACCTGGAAGAAATGGATAAATTCTTGGACTCTTATAATCTTCCACGGTTGAAAGAAGAGGATGTAGCATATCTAGACACCCCCATCACCATTGATGAAATAAAAATGGTAATCAAAAGTCTGCCCAAAAACAAAAGCCCAGGCCCAGATGGATTCACTAATGAATTCTATCAAACTTTCCAAGAGGAACTACTACCAATCCTGGCAAGACTCTTTCATGAAATTGAACAAGTGTAAACACTCCCAAATAGCTTTTATGAAGCCAAAATCACCTTGATACCTAAACCAGACAGAGATGCTACGAAAAAAGAAAATTACAGACCAATATCGCTGATGAATGCAGATGCAAAGATCCTCAACAAAATCCTGGCAAATAGGATTCAATACCTCATTAAGAAGATCATCCACTACGATCAAGTAGGTTTCATCCCAGGAATGCAAGGATGGTTTAACATCCGTAAGTCTATCAACATAATACACAACATCAACAACAAGAAAAATAAAAACCACATGATTATATCAATAGATGCAGAGAAAGCATTTGACAAGGTCCAACACCCATTCTTGATCAAAACTCTCAGCAAGATGGGAATGGAAGGAACCTTTCTCAATATAGTTAAGGCCATCTACCACAAGCCAGTGGCAAATATTATCCTCAATGGAGAAAAAATAAAAGCCTTCCCTCTAAATTCTGGCACAAGACAACGCTGTCCTCTCTCACCACTCCTATTCAACATAGCACTTGAAGTACTTGCTATAGCGATTAGGCAAGAAAAAGATATCAAGGGAATCCAGATAGGGAAGGAAGAAGTCAAGCTCTCACTGTTTGCAGATGACATGATGCTGTACTTAGAAAACCCTAAAGACTCTACCAAAAAGCTTCTAGAAACAATAGACTCATATAGCAAGGTGGCAGGCTACAAAATTAACACACAAAAATCAATTGCCTTTCTATACACCAATAGTAATAAGGAAGAAATAGACATTAAGAAAACAACCCCATTCACAATAGTGCCACACAAACTCAAATATCTTGGAATCAACTTGACTGAAAATGTGAAAGACCTATACAAAGAAAACTATAAAACTCTGCTCCAAGAAATAAGAGAGTACACGGGGAAATGGAAACACATACCCTGCTCATGGATTGGCAGGATTAACATCATCAAAATGGCAATACTCCCCAAGGCATTATACAGATTCAACGCTATCCCTCTAAAGATACCTATGACATTCTTCAAAGAGGTAGATCAGGCACTTTTGAAATTTGTTTGGAACAATAAACACCCTAGAATAGCTAAAGCAATCATTGGGAAAAAGAATATGGGAGGAATTACTTTCCCCAACTTTAAACTTTACTACAAAGCAATAGTTATCAAAACAGCATGGTATTGGAATAAGGACAGACCCTCTGATCAGTGGAATAGGCTTGAATACTCAGAAAATGTTCCCCAGACATACAATCACCTAATTTTTGATAAAGGAGCAGGAAATCCTAAATGGAGCAAGGAAAGCCTCTTCAACAAGTGGTGTTGGCACAACTGGCTAGCCACTTGCAAAAAATTGAACTTAGACCCCCAGCTAACATCATGTACGAAGGTAAAATCCAAATGGATTAAAGACCTCGATATCCGACCCCAAACCATAAGATATATAGAACAACACATAGGCAAAACTCTCCAGGACATTGAGACTTCAGGCATCTTCAAGGAGGAAACTGCACTCTCCAAGCAAGTGAAAACAGAGATTAACAGATGGGAATATATTAAGTTGAGAAGCTTCTGCACCTCAAAGGAAATAGTGCCCAGGATATAAGAGCCACCCACTGAGTGGGAGAATCTATTCACCCAATACCCATCAGACAAGGGGCTAATCTCCAAAATATACAAGGCACTGACAGAAATTTACAAGAAAAAAACATCTAATCCCATCAAAAAATGGGGAGAAGAAATGAACAGACACTTTGACAAAGAAGAAATACAAATGGCCAAAAGACACATGAAGAAATGCTCCACATCACTAATCATCAGAGAGATGCAAATCAAAACAACAATGAGATACCACCTCACACCACAGAGAATGGCACACATCGCAAAGAATGAGAACAAACAGTGCTGGCGGGGATGTGGAGAGAAAGGAACTCTTATTCACTGCTGGTGGGAATGCCGTCTAGTTCAACCTTTATGGAAAGCAATATGGAGATTCCTCCAAAATCTGGAAATCGAGCTCCCATACGATCCAGCTATACCACTCCTAGGAATATACCCTAAGAACACAAAAATACAATACAAAAATCCCTTCCTTACACCTATATTCATTGCAGCACTATTTACCATAGCAAGACTCTGGAAACAACCAAGATGCCCTTCAACAGATGAATGGCTAAAGAAACTGTGGTACATATACACAATGGAATATTATGCAGCTTTCAGGAGGGATGAAGTCATGAAATTTTCCTATACATGGATGTACACAGAATCTATTATGCTGAGTGAAATAAGTCAGAGAGAGAGAGAAAAACGCAGAATGGTCTCACTCATCTATGGGTTTTAAGAAAAATAAAAGACATTCTTGCAATAATAAATTTTAGACACAAAAGAGAAAAGAGCTGGAAGTTCCAGCTCACCTCAGGAAGCTAACCACAAAGAGTGATGAGTTTAGTTAGAGAAATAACTACATTTTGAACTGTCCTAATATTGAGAATGTATGAGGGAAATGTAGAGCCTGTTTAGGGTACAGGCGGGGGTTGGGTGGGGAGGAGGGAGATTTGGGACTTGGGTGATGGGAATGTTGCACTGCTGATGGGTGGTGTTCCTTTTATGACTGAAACCCAAACACAATCATGTATGTAATCAAGGTGTTTAAATAAAAAAAAATAAAAAAAAAAGAAAGTTTTCTAGCCAAAAAAAAAAAAAAAAAGAACAAATTAGGGGGGCCGGGCGGTGGCGCTGAAGGTAAGGTGCCTGCCTTGCCTGCGCTAGCCTTGGACGGACCGCGGTTCGATCCCCCAGTGTCCCATATGGCCCCCCAAGCCAGGAGCAACTTCTGAGCACATAGCCAGGAGTAACCCCTGAGCGTTACCGGGTGTGGCCCAAAACCCCCCCCCCCAAAAAAAAGAACAAATTAGGATGCCAATTGTTAAGGGTTGTATCCTGGCACCAAGAGCAGAACTTAAGATACCTGTTGAATTCTGAGAAAATAAGTCTTTTGCCCTGTACTTGATTTGACTCTGGTCCACCCCTCATTTTATTACAACTCGGCTATTTCACTTAAAGACTCTGACTTTGGAACTTTAAACCCTAGGTTTAAGGGCTGGGAAAGACCATCATTTAAAGAGATATATGCTCTAAATTATTGATGACATTTTTTTTTTCCTTTTGGTTTTTGGGCCACACTCGGTAGTGCTCAGGTTTTACTCCTAATTCTACGCTCAAAATTCGCTCCTAGCAGGCTCAAGGGCCCATATGGGCTGCCAAAAATCCAACCTGGGTCTGTCCCAGGTCAGCTGCATGCAAGGCAAATGCCCTACCACTATTCTATTACTCTGGCTTCCATTGATGGCATTTAAGTAAATAGAATATATTATTCTGAACATATTCTTAATAAAATATAATATTCTGTGGTCCTGCTTCCACTAGTACTTTATTTTACCTGAAAAGGTAAAAATGACTGTGGCTGTTTCCTTAAAAAAAAAAAAAAAAAAAAAAAAAGAAAGAAAAGAAAAAAGTTGCTTCTGTAATCTTCCTTATTTCAATTCTTCCTTCCTTCTTTTTTCCATCCCTCATTTTCTCCCTCTCTCTTTCTTTTCTTACTTTCTTCCTTTTCTCCTTTTCTCCTTTTCTACCTTTCTCCAAACCTCTTTCCCACTCTCCCTCTTTCCCTCCCTCTTTCCTTCTTTCCTTTATCTTTTCCTTCCTTCTTTCCCTCTTTTCCTCCCTCTGTCCTTCTTTTTATCTTTCCATCCTTTTTTCCTTTCTCTAGCTCTTTCTTTTCTTAAATAATTTTTATTTTGACCAAAGTGGATTACAAATCTTTCACAGTAATATTTTAGGTACATAGTGACATTGAATCAGGGGCATTCTCACCACCAATGTTGTACTCTCTCCACTCCTGTTCCTAACATGCATCCCATATCCCCCTCCTTTGCCCCCTGGACTGCTAGTATAAGTGGTCCCCTCTGTGTCTAGCTTGTTGTAGATTGGGTATTAGTTCTGTTGTCATTGGATTTGGATTTGGTGTATAAGTCTGATCATTTTTTATTTCTACTCAGTGCTCATATGACTGTTTGGTCTTGTTACCCTCCATTATTTCCCCCGCAATTTATGAGGCAGAACAAGATGGTTCAAGTTATGTGAATTTGTTTGAAAGAAAAAAAGAATAACAAAAAAAGGGGGCAAAAATCAAATAAGCCCAAAACAGGAGTTCTTCTAGAGGCTATAAATATCAATTTAAGAGAAGAAAGGGAAAAAATAAAGAAAAACATAATACAAAAAAATAAAACAAACAAAAAAACTGAAAAGCACCACAGCAATAGACAACAACCAAACAATAAACACGGTACTGAAATAAAAACAAAACAAAGCAAAAACAAACAAACAACAGCAAAAATTAATTTGTGCTATTTTTTTTATTTTTCTGCATAGGAATAGTAAATATTGGGAGATTAGGAAGGAAATTTTCTTGGCCTAAGAGATACAGGGTTCCTCCACCCTTGATGTATCCTGTCATGGGAATAAATCAAGGCTCTGTACATGCTCTTTTACTCTCCCTTAGGTCCTTTTGTGGTGTCTGGAATCTTTCTACTCAGTTGTGGATGATAAAATCAGGCTTCTGTAACTAGAGATCTTGGTATTTGCACAGGTGATAGGATGGAGAATAGGATGGAGTCTTTCTTTACAGTTCTATAAATTCTGTTTCATCACATTTTTTTTAATCAGTCTTCTGTAGTTGGTGGTCTTGGATTTTGCACCAATCCTAAGACAAAGCCTAGGATAGAGTCTTCCATTATGTTTCCAGAAGTTCTGCTCAGTTGCAGTTATCTTAGTCAGACCTCTGGAATTAGAGATCTTGGTTTTTGTACAGATTGTGATCGTAGGCCAAAGCCTAGGCTAGGGTCTTTCTTATTGCTCCCCGGATAAGTTCTGCTCAGTCATGGTTGTCACAGTCAGTCTTCTAAGTTAGTGATATTGACTTTTGCACAGATCAAAGGATGACGTGTATTCTGATTTCATCTTATCGTTAGGTGGTGAGATAAGACAACCTGCTCTTAGGTCAAGTTGTTGCCGTTTCCTCATTGTCAGGATGTCCTATCAAAACTGGTGCATGTTGTTGTCAGAGCAGTATTAAGACTGTCCCAGAGGGAGTTTGGTTCCTGGAGCTGTTGCAGTGAACTGTATCAGTTCTATGTCTGAGATCTAGAGTTGAGGGTTGAAAGGTTACTGTGTAATCACCTGGAGTCTATGTTAGGGCCACATAACATATGTTCAAGATGAGAATTGCCCATATATTTTAAAATGTATGAGATCTTATCCCTAGTAGATAAGAGCTTGTTTCTATATGTAAAATTTCCCCGTTTTTAGTATGCCTTGGCAAAAAAAAAAATAGTGCTATATTATATTGCTGGTGCATTTGGGTGTGAGAGTGTCAGGCTCCATCATCTCTGTATCCTGGTTTTGACCTGAGCTTTTATCCCAGGCAAGACATTTTCTTGTAGGTTTTTGTACCAAGCAGAACCAAAACAGGTGAAGTTAAGGAAGAGAAGAAAACAAAAACAAGACAATATATAGACATACACATATTGTATAAAGGAAAAATAAATAAAAATGAGTTTATAAAAAAAATTAAGGTAACAAAGTGATGCAGGAGACTACCTTACAATTGGGGATAAACAGGTTAAGAGGTAGTATTAAACTTATAAACTTATAAGGTCTTAAACTTATAAAGAAAATATAGGCTTCTCCTTTGTCTTCTGAGTTATTCTTGTGTGGGGTGGAATCCAGGGCACATTTTCATCACACACCCTGGTCTTGTTGAGTTTGAGAAGTGATTTGCAGCAGAAAGGGCTCAGGTAGAGTTCTTGCACCTCCGGTTCTTCTGGAGCTGAATCCAGTATCAAGTAACAATCCACAATTTGAGGAGGATGAGAAGGAGGGCCACAGAACATGAGTTAGCAGGAGTTTTGGTTGTAGTTTCTTTCCAGGGGACAAGATGTGGGGCTGAGTGGGTGTCCTTTTGCTTGGGAGCGGGGTGATGACTTATTGGGGCAGAAGGTCGGTCTTGATACCTAATTCTGCTCGCTTTCTTATTGTCATATTTATCTTTCTATCTTCTTCTACATTTTATTTTCTTCCTCTATTTTTGTTTCAAAACCATAAAAAGTTTGCATATTTTTAAATTGGGTTTTGATTGGAAACATTTGATTGGTAATTATAATAAATAAAGCACTCCAGACTTTCCTAGAGTTGAAGTAGCGGTTTTATCATCATGTTTTTTCATCAGAGGCAGTCTTCTGTAAGCCTTTTTGATGAGTTTTGTAAAAACAAAATCCATGTGGACTGAAATTTCTCAAACTTAGTTTCAGGTTAAAATTAAAGATAAACATTTACTAAGAGTTAATGTATTGCATGGGGAAATTTTTTTTAAGAAAGAAATTCTTTTAAAGTCTTCCATATCTCAAGAAAAATTCTCTTGCTTTTTTAAAAAAAATATCTTTATTTAAACACCTTGATTACAAATATGATTGTAGTTGGGTTTCAGTCATGTAAAAAGCACCCCTCTTCATCAGTGCAACATTCCCATTATCAATGTCCCAAATATCCCTCCTCCCCACCCCACCCCCTCCTGTACTCGAGAAAGGCTTTTTACTTCCCTCATTCATTCACATTGCTTTTTGAATTTCAAGCTTTTATGTGCTAATACTCTCCAACCCTAATGATCTGGTGAATTTATAAAGAACTTTTTTAGAAATTGAATAAAAGCAATAAAATTGGTTAATCTTTTCTAGCAATACTGGGGCAGTGTCATGTGATGGTAAAAGTCTTCAAATGTGAAAAAAATTAAAGTCTTCAGATGTGACAGACCCATTGTACCTGTTTAGGAAAAACAGAGTAGTTTTATAGTTTAACAAGCATTCTCCACTGAATATAAACACATTATAACAATTGCATTTTAAATCAGTGATATATTGGTCCTGTAACTCTACAAAAGTGTCTGCTTACAAACATGAGAGTGAAGCTTAATCTCCAGGTCCAGTATCAGTGCTCAGTCCAATAACTGCAGTTCTGCAGGTTTGGAATTACAGTTTCAGAGTGTGCAATTTCTGACCCACCATAAATTGTTCTGTGTAAGCACAACTACAAATGTGTCTCAAGCTCTGCAATTAATAAAAAATGTGCAAGCATGGGTCATTTTCCAGGATAGACCACATGCTGGCCCATAAAATATATCTCGATAAAGTCAAGATGATAGAAATTGTACAGACTAACTTCTCAGATCACAAGGCACTGAAATTAGAAGTGAACAACAAAGGGACACACAAAAAAAAAACTTTAAAACCTGGAAATTAAACATCTCACTACTGAGCAACCAGTTGGTCAGAGATAAAATTTAAAAAGAAATCAAAACATTCCTGGAAAAAAAAGACAATGAAGACATAAATTACCAAAATTTATGGGACACAGCAAAAGCAGTACTAAGAGGAAAATTTATAGCTTTGAAAGCACACATCAGAAAGGAAGAGGGGCCTAAATAAATAGCTTAATAAATCAGCTTATAAAATTAGAAAAATGAACAACAAAAGGAACCAAAAATAGGCAGCAGAAGAGAATTACAAAACTTAGAGCAGAAATCAATGAAGTGGAAATCCAATAAACAATCTGAAAGATCAATAAAAGCAAAAGTTGGTTCTTTGAAAAATAAACAAGATTGATAAACCACTAGCAAAACACACAAAAGAAAAGAAGAGTGAGAAATTTAATAAACTGAATTAGAAATATAAAGGAGAACATCACTAGAGATATTGAAGAGATTCAAAGGGTAATCAGAAACTACTTTGAGAAACTCAATACCAAAAACCATGAGAACCTGGAAGAAATGGATAAATTCTGGGACTCTTATAATCTTCCATGATTAAAAAAGTATGATCTATCATATCTAAACAGAGCCATTACTACTGAATAAATTAAAATGGTAATCAAAAGTCATCCAAAAGCAAAATCCCAGGCCAAGATGGACTCACTAATGAATTCTTCAAATCTTTAAAGAGGAAGTACTAAAATCCTCTGCAGGGTCTTTCATGAAATTGAAGAAAGAGGAACAATTCCAAATTGTTTTAATAAAGCTCACATTACCCTGATACCACAACCAGAAAAAGATGCTGCCAAAATGAAAACTACAGACCAATATACATAAAAAATCAGATGTGAAGATCCTCAGGAAAAAAAAAAAATCCTGGCAAATAGGGGCCAATGCTTCATCAAGGAGGCCATTCACCACGACCAACTTGGTTTCATTCCAGGAATACAAGGATGGATTAACATACATAAATCACTCAACTTAACACACCATATAAATTAAAGACAAATAAGGAGAAACTGTGAGTGCTGCCTGTGTGTGTTTGTCTCCTGTCCTGTCTCCTAAAACTCTTGGGAGTGGGCCGAAAAGTGCCCAGATAATTCGCTCTCCAAGAGGCTCATTCAAGAGGACAGAACGCCAAGGGACTGCTTCCTAAAGTGAAAACCGGCTATAAGCAGTACTTCACAGAAGGCAAGTCCCCTGTTTGTGATGCCAGGCTGGGAAAATCTATGCCGGCCCAGTGGAGCCCTACTGTGAGAAAGTGCTGTCTGTGTGTGTTTGTCTCCTGTCCTGTCTCCTAAACCTCTTGGGAGGGGACCAAAAAGGGCCCAGAAAATTCACTCTCCCAGAGGATTCAAAAGATCAATGAAAGCAGAAGTTGGTTCTTTGAAAAAAATAAAAAAGATTGATAGACCACTGGCAAACCTAACAAAGAAAGAGAGAGAGAAACTTGATAACTCGTATTAGAAATGAAAAAGAAGACATCACTACTGACATGGAAGAGATTCAAAGGGTAATCAGAAATTACTTTGAGAAACTCTATGCCACTAAAAATGAGAACCTGGAAGAAATGGATAAATTCTTGGATTCTTATAGTCTTCCACGGTTGAATGAAGAGGATGTAGCATATCTAAACACCCCATCATTATTGATGAAATTAAAACGGTAATCAAATATCTGCCCAAGAACAAAAACCCAGTCCCAGATGGATTCACTAATGAATTCTTTCAAACATTTCAGGAGGAACTACTACCAATCCTGGCAAGACTCTTTCATGAAATCGAGAAAATGGGAACACTTCCAAATAGCTTTTATGAAGCCAACATCACATTGATACTTAAACCAGACAGAGATGCTACAATAAAAGAAAATTACAGGCCAATATCACTGATATTGCAGATGCAAAGATCCTGAACAAAATCATGGTAAATAGGATTCAATGCCTCATTAAGAAGATCATCCACTATGATCAAGTAGGTTTCATCCCAGGGATGCAAGGATCATTTAACATCCATAAATCTATCAACATAATACACAATATCAACAACAAGAAAAATAAAAATCACATGATCATATCAATAGATGCAGAGAAAGCATTTGATAAGGTCCAACACCCATTCTTGATCAAAACTCTCAGCAAGATGAGAATGAAAGGAACCTTTCTCAATATAGTTAAGGCCATCTACCACAAGCCGGTGGCAAATATTATCCTCAGTGGAGAAAAATTAAGAGCCTTCTCTCTAAGTTCTGGTACAAGACAAGGCTGTCCTCTCTGACCACTCTTATTCAACATAGCACTTGAAGTACTCACTATAGCAATTAGGCAAGAAAAAGATATCAAGGGAATCCAGATAGGAAAGGAAGAAGTCAAGCTCTCGCTGTTTGCAGATGGCATAATACTCTACTTAGAAAACCCTAAATACTCTACCAAAAAGCTTCTAGAAACAATAGACTCATATAGTGAGGTGGCAGGCTACAAAATTAACACAAAAAAATCAATGGCCTTTCTATACACCAATAGTAATAAGGAAGAAATGGACATTAAGAAAACAACCCCATTCACAATATTGCCACACAAACTCAAATATCTTGGAATCAACTTGACTAAAAATGTGAAGGACCTATACCAGTGGTCCTCAAACTATGGCCTGTGAGCCACATATTGTATTTGTATCTGTTTTGTTTCTTCATTGCAAAATAAGATATATGCAGTGTGCATAAGAATTCATTCATAAGTTTTGTTTTTACTATAGTCAGACCCTCCAATGGACAGTGAACTAGCCCCCTGTTTAAAAAGTTTGAGGACCCCTGAGTCCTATACAAAGAAAACTTTAAAACTCTGCTCCAAGAAATAAGTGAGGACACGCAGAAATGGAAACACATATCCTGCTCATGGATTGGCAGGATTAACATCATCAAAATGGCAATACTCCCCAAAGCATTGTACATATTTATTGCAATCCCTCTAAAGATATCTGTGAAATTCTTTAAAGAAGTGGACGAGGCACTTTTGAAATTTATTTGGAATAATAAACACCCAAGAATAGCTAAAGCAATCAATGGGAAAAAGAATATGGGAGGAATTACTTTCCCCAACTTTAAACTTTACTACAAAGCAATAATTATAAAAACAGCATGGTATTGGAATAAAGACAGGCCCTCAGATCAGTGGAATAGACTTGAATACTCAGAGAATGTTCCCCAGACATATAATCACCTAATGTTTGATAAAGGAGCAAGAAATCCTAAATGGAGCAAAGAAAGCCTCTTCAACAAGTGGTGTTAGCACAACTGACTAGCCACTTGCAAAAAATTGAACTTAGACCCCCCAGTTTGCAGAAGATGTGATACTGTATTTAGAAAACCCTAAAGACTACCCAAAAGCTTTTAGAAACAATAGATTCATATAGCAATGTGACAGGCTACAAAATTAACAAGCAAAAATCAATTGTCTTCTTATACACCAATAATGATAGGGAACAAATGGACATTAAAAAATCCCCTTCACATTAGTACCCCACAAACTCAAATATCTTGGAGTCAACTTAGCTAAAGAGGAGAAGGATCTATACAAAGATAACTACAAAACCCTGCTTCAAGAAATAAAAGAGGACATGAGGAAATGGAGACACATAGCCTGCTCCTGGATTGGGAGGATTAATACTCCCCAAAGTATTGTACAGATTTAATGCATTCCCTCTAAAGATACCTATAATATTCTACAAAAAAGTGGATCAAACACTCCTGAAATTCACTTGGAAAAACCCTTGGGAAAAGGAATATGGGAAGCATCACTTTCCCCAATTTTGAATTTTATTTCAAAGCAATAATTATTGAAACATCATGGTATTGGAATAATGACAAACATTTAGATTGTGGAATAGACTTGAGTATTCAGAGAATGTTCCCCAGATATCAATGAATTTATCTTTGATACAGGGGCAAGAAATGGAAATTGTAACTAGGAAAGACTGGAAAGACTCTTCAACAAGTGGTGTTGGGACAACTCGTCAGCCACTTTCAAAAAAGCAAATTTAGACCTCCATCTAACACCATGCACAAAGGTCAAATCTAGATAGATTAAAGATCTTGATATCAGAGCTGAAACTATATTGTATATAGATCAACATGTAAGTAAAACACTCCATGATATTGAGACTAAAGGCATCTTCAAGGAGGAAATGCCACTCTCCAAACAAGTGAAAGCAGAGACAAACAAATGGGACTATATTAAACTGAGAAGCTTCAGCACCTCAAAGGAAACAGTGACTAGGATACAAAAGCTACCCACAGAATGGGAAAAACTATTTAACCAAATATCTAAGATCTACAAGTTACTGATAAAACTTAACATAAAAACAATATGTAAACTCATCAATAAATGGGGAAAAGAAATGGACAGACTATTTCTCAAAGAAGAAGTACAAATGGCCAAAAAAGCACATAAAAAAAGTGTTCCACATCACTAATCATCATGGAGATGCAAATTAAAGCAACAATGAAATACTATCTCATGCCACAGAGACTGGCACTCATCACAAATAACAAGATCTATTCTGCTGATGAGGATGTGGATTGACAGAAACTCTCATTCACTGCTGGTGACGGAATGTGGTCTAGTCTGTCTTTATGGACAACAATACGGAAAAGAAACTGAAATTTGAGCTCTCATATGATCCAGCTATACCACTCCAAGGATATACTCTAGGAACAACAACAACAACAGATACAAAAATGCCTTCCTCGCACTTATTTTCCCATCAGCACTATTTACAATAGCTAAATTCTGGAAATAATCAAGATGCCTTTCAACAGATAAATGGCTAAAGAAACTGTGATACATATGCACAATGAAATATTATGCATCTGTCAGGAGAAATGAAGTCATAAAAATTTTCCATTCATGGATGCACATGGAAACTATTATGCAGAGTGAAATATGTCAGAGGGAGAGAGATAGACACAGAATAGCTCACTCATCTATGGGTTTTAAAAAAAAATAAAAGACATTATTGTGATAATGCCCAAAGACAATAGAAATGAGGGCTGGAAGGACTGGCTCATGATGTGAAGCTCACCACAAAGACTGGTGAGTGCAGTTAGAGAAATAACTACACTAACAACTACCATGACAATGTTAATGAGTGCGAGAAGTAGAATGCCTGTCTAATACAGACAAGGGTTGGGGAGGAGGGATATGGGGGACATTGATATTGGGAATGTTGCATTGGTGAAGGGGGTGTTCTGGTTATGACTGGAACCCAACTACAATCATGCTTGTAGTTACTGTGCTTAAATAAAGATATTGTCTGAAAATAAATAAATAAAAAGATGTGCAAGGATGTATGCAAGCACCACAATTAAATCAGGAAAATTGTTGGAAGATAGTGGATACCAATGAAATTATTTCTGTTGGCATTTTGTATGTCTAAAATTCAATCATCAACATATTTGTTATCTTATAATTTATGAGATTTAGTAAATATTATTTGATTAATAAATGGGTAAATCTCCTAACAATCAGGCGTCCAAGTTCTGCAACTTTAAATATTTGACCCTTGGTTAAATACCACAGTCAAATGTGTGTGAACCTGGTGATCACAAAAATGTAGGAGAATGGAGGTAATTATAGCTAATTTTCTCTTATAATTTTTTTTTGGTTTTGGGGTCACACCCAGCAGCGCTCAGAGGTTACTCCTGGCTCTGTGCTCAGAAATCGTTCCTGGCAGGCTCAGGAGACCATATGGGATGCCGGGATTCAAACTACCATCCTTCTGCATGAAAGACCCTACCTCCATGCTATCTCTCCAAGCCCTCCTTTTATCATTTCACTAAAAATAAGAGTTATTAAAAGAGGACAAGCAGGATAACAGTACATGGGTCAGGGCTTATGTTTTTGCATACAATAGGCCTCGTTTGATATTTGTATTTTTATTTCCTTGAGCACTACTCAGTATACCAAAGAATTAAAGTAGCACCAAGACTCCTCAAAGATGTCATCAAATTGTGTGTGACTGATTGTCAAAATATTACCAAAAGTAACCCGTGCTCCCTGAATACTTCTTGACCCCTTATTTACGTACAGTAGAAAAGAAGAATAACTGAGCATACTCACCAGAACACCTGAAGAATTCTACCAGCAAGAAATAGATTTCTGATGCACTTTCTTCATTTCCTGCAGAGATGGAGAAAGAGATAGCCTGAAGATGCACTAATGCACTTGATGCATTAATTGGGCTTAGAAGCTTGGTTTGCATATTTATGAAACTCAAAAAACATGGTTAGCTTCTAGAATTAGCTAGCAATTCCAACGTACTTTCTACAGCATTTTTGTTTACTCCACTTGTCCGGAGCTTGAATAGAGGAAAAAAATCCAAAATTATCAGGACTTTTTAAATGAAAAATTACGATTAATAAAGATATCCCAGGAACTCCCTCTCCTTTGCATTCACAAACTGCAGAGGTGAGAGCTGGGCTCAGAGACCCCACATGCCAGGAGTTCTGTTCTTCTTGTACTGGTATGTTGAGGGCACTGGGCTTGACAGTTAGCCAAAGACCCCCCCCAGACTGACCACTTAGTCTGGGGGGCCAGATCCCCCCCTGCCAGAATGGCCTTCATGGTCAGATCTGGTAACCTGAGCCATGGGGGATGGGATGGGGTGGAGGAAAACTCCTCCCCTATGCATTCACAAACTGCAGAGGTGAGAGCTGGGCTCAGAGACCCCACGTGCCAGGACAGCTAGCCAAAGGAAAATTCCCTTATCCATAGCAGACCCCCGGCAGGGGTGTCTTTTCTTACTGATAACTATTTTCAAATAGAAACAAATACCTTTTTTTAACATTGTCCAAAAATATTGTAATTCTTGACTACTTATTGGAAAGGAAATGGAATACCCTATATATGGAGTGTAGCACTCAAATAGATCTCTGAAGTCAGTGTCTATGTGAATGTTACTTTCTATACAGTGATCCTCTCTGGCTTCTGAGCCTAATCCTTAAACAATTCATTTATACAATGTATATAGCCCCTCTTATATATTGCCCTTCCACACCCAGAGACCCTTCTACTCCCCCATATCCCAACCCAGATTTGTTATCTTTCCCTTATTTAACCCTCTTTACCCTCAATTCTTAACTCGTTAGGCACCAAGACCGACCCCCTTCCCCAGCAGACCACCATCCAGCTCCTCAATGAAAGACAGCCTCTCGATCCCCCATCTCGTGTCTCAGCAAGAAACCACAACCAAGACGCCTGCTGACTCAAGCTTTGTGACCCCTCTCACCCCCATCAAATCGTGGACTGTTGCATGATACCGGAATCAGCTTCAGCAAAACCCCCAGCTCAAGGACACTACAAGACTCTGAAATGCCACAAATCATATCTCAAACTCTAGACCAAAGTCTGTGATACAAAAAAGTGCCTTGGCTTTCACTCCCCAAGAATATCTCAGAAGAGCTAATTGGGAGGCCTATATTGCCTACGTAAGCTTAAAATCTTTATGATAATGCATCTTAAGACATGTATTCCTAAATATACAGATATCCTCCCCCATCACTTTCTTCAATTACCTTTTTTCCCTTTTTTTCCTTTTATTTCTTCAATTTGCATTTTTTAAATCTCAGTTGTATCTATTTGTTCTATTTTTTATATATACATATTTTCTCTATCCTCACCAGTTTTAGTGCTGCTTGGTACAAAAGCCAAGAAAATGTCTTGCCTGGGATAAAAGCTCAGCCAACACCACAGATACTGTGTGTGTAGCCTGTCAACCTTACCCAGAATAGCACTAGCAATAAAAAAGGACACCATACGTTTTTGTATAGGCACAGTAAATAAGGGGAAATCATGGACTCAGACACAAGATCTTATCTTCTAAGGATAAGAACTCACACTTTTTACACAAGGGTGCCTCCATCCTGAACATATGTCATGTGGATACAACTCAGTCTCCACGAGATCGGACACTGTTAATTCATTCTCAAATCCCAGATCCCAGACGTAGAACTGAAACAACTCCCTGCAACAACACCAGGAACTAAGCTCCATTGGGAGATTTACTTGTGCCAGTGTTAATATGACGAGGACAGCGAGGAAATGACAACCTGATCTAAGACCAGGAGGTCCTATCACATCACCTAACAATAAGTATAAATCAGAAGATGTATCATCCTTTGAACTATGAAAATAAGAGCACTAACTACAGAAAACTGACTTTTACAACCGTGACTGGGCAGAACTTACCTTGGGACCAATAAGAAAAGTCCTACCCTAGGCTGTAGCCCGCGACTCTTACAAAAACCAAGATTTCTTAGTACAGAGACCCAATTTTGACAACAGAGACTGAGCAGAACCTTTGGATCCATAATTTCCTAGACTTTGGCTTAGGGAACTAGCAAAAACATGGAGCACTTGTTACAGAAAACTGAACACACAAACAATGATGGAACAGAACCTCTAGAACCTTAAAGACTCTATCCTAGGCCTTGTCCTAGGATCTGAGTAAATACCAAGATTTCTAGCTACAGTGGCCTGATTTTCTCATCCACAACCGAGAGGAAAGTTTCCTGACACCACAAAAAAAAAAAAAAAAAAAAAAAAAAAGATATGTCAATGAGAAGGTATGGAGCCTGTGGTTGTTCCCATGACAATATGCTTCAAGAGTGGAGATACCCTGAATCTCTTAGGCCAAGGGAATTTCTTTCCTTCCCCAATACTTACTGTGCCCATGCCAAAAAAAATTGGGGTAACACCAAACACTGCCCCTCAAGCATTCCTTTCTCTTGTTTTTTTTTTGTTTGTTTTTGATATTATTTTCCTTCTCCTTTTTCTTCCACTTTTTCTTTCTTTTTCACTCTTGTGGATATTATTTGATGATTTTTTTCTTATTTTTAGTAGTTGATACCAAATTTTTCTTCTCTTTTCCTTAACCTTTTTTATCTTCAACAGAATAGCATAACTTGAATCATTCAGCCTCATATATTGAGGGGGGAAAATGATGATACCAGGGCATGTAGTGTAAATAAAAAATGACCAGACTGGAACACCAAACCCAAAGTCAATGACAACAGAATAGATACCCAATCTACAACAAGCTGTAAAGTGGAGACCAGTTACACTTGTATTCTGGGGAGGGGGGGTAAAGGAGGGAGATATAGGAGACATGCTGGGAACAGGAGTGGAGGGAGGACAACGTTGGTGATGGGAATGCCCTTCATTCGTTGTCACTATGTACCATAAATAATTCTGTGTAATGCACTTCAGTCACAATAAAAGTTAAAAAAAAAATGTTATCCCAGGAACTTAATGTCAGAAACTTAGCCTCTCCAGGATGTCAATTAGTTGCTCTAAAGTCACAACCCATGGACTTAACATATAATCATTAGGAATGTCCTAACACATTTACATTTTACATTTACTACACAAGGACAATAGTGCCTGTACCTATTGCCATCTAGGTGAAGAAATTTTCTTGACCTCTTTCTATTTCCCAGTACTGCTTAGAAATAAGGACGGTGACAAATTCAATTGCTATAACTAGGTTTAGTACGTTGGAATCTATGACATGCTATGAATAAGCATCTAGGTTTTATGTAACCATGTTCTTTCATGAAACTGCTTGTAGAACTAAGAAAATTTTCTCCCAAAGTTTCTACTTTTAATGTATGTATTAAATAAAAAGTCAGTTTAAAGTTTTATCAAGGAAATGTTTGAGAGGTAAAAAAATAGCTACACAAAATTGAGGCTATTCCCTTCCTCCCTTTGCCATAAAGACAGTCCAAAACAACACACACACACACACACACACACACACACACACACACACACATACACACAGAGAATTTGATATTCAACTAGTTTTCCCACATTTACCTATTGCATAAAATCTTTCATCTCCATTCTGGTCAAAGTTAGTAAAAGAGAGACTTTAAAAAATTATTCTTAAAACCCATAGATGAGTGAGACCATTCTGCGTCTTTCTCTCTCTCTGACTTATTTAACTCGGCATAATAGATTCCATGTACATCCATGTATAAGAAAATTTCATGACTTCATCACTCATCTATGGGTTATGGGTTTCCATTTTCTTTTTTTTTTTGATATTCATAGTTCAAAATTTTTATTAATAAGCATTTTGGTATTAATGCAGTTTCTTTTTTTAATTTTTTTCTCTTTATTTGAATATCTTGATTACATAAATGATTGTGATAAGGTTTCAGTCATATAAAGAACACCCCTCTTCACCAGTGCAACATTCCCGCCACCAATGTCCCAAATCTCCCTCCATCCCACCCCACCCCCACCTGTACTCTAGACAGGCTTTCCAGTTCCCTCATTCATTCACTTGATTATGGTAGTTCTCAGTGTAGTTATTTCTATAACTGTGCTCACCACTCTTTGTGGTAAGCTTCATGGAGTGAGCTGGTGTTCCAGCCCTCCTCTCATTGTCTCTGAGGATTGTTACAAAAATGACTTTTATTTTTCTTAAAACCCATAGATGAGTGAGACTATTCTGCATCTCTCTCTCTCCTTCTGACTTATTTCACTCAGCATGATAGATTCCATGTACATCCATGTATAGGAAAATTTCATGACTTCATCTCTCCTGACGGCTGCATAATATTCCATTGTGTATATGTACCACAGTTTCTTTAGCCATTCGTCTGTTGAAGGGCATCTTGGTTGTTTCCAGAGCCTAGCTATTGTGAATAGTGCTACAATAAATATAGGTGTGAGGAAGGGGTTATTGTATTGTATTCTTGTGTTCCTAGGGTATATCCCTAGGAGTGGAATAGCTGGGTGGAATGAAAGCTCAATTTCCAGATTTTGAAGGAACCTCCATATCCCATTTTCTATGGAAAAATGAAAGACATTCTTGCAATAATAACTTTCAGGCACAAAAGAGAAAAGAGCTGGAAGTTCCAGCTCACCTCATGAAGCTCACCACAAACGGGGATGAATTTAGTTAGAGAAATAACTAAGTTTCGAACTATCCTAATAATGAGAACTTATGAGTGTTATAGAAAGCCTGTCTAGAGTACAGGTGGGGAGGAGGCAGATTTGGGACATTGGTGATGGGAATGTTGCACTGGTGATGGGTGGAGTTCTTTACATGACTGAAACCCAAACACAATTATGTATGTAATAAATTTGTTTAAATAAAAAAAAAGAATTTTTATAAATTTAAAAAATATTTTTTTCCATCTCTATCAGAAATAAAGTCACTTAAAAATTATTCTTTCCTCCGCAATACCAGAAGAAAAGTAGACTCAAAATTTCTTGACGTAATTCAATTTTTTTTCTTAAAAAGCAATGCATAAAAAGGAAGTTGAGAAGTGCCATGAGTAAAACTTTTTCAACTGTTGTCTTGCTTTAAAAGCAGCTGGACAATGTGTCTGCACAAGCACAGTGTAAATAATTGATATATCCTTCTGTACAGCTTCCCAATTTATAACTTCCTTTTAAAAAGTAAAGTATTAAAAAAAAAGTCTGAAAAGCATCCCATGGAGATCCACTCAATGTGTGAAACTCACTTTTCGAAAGAAAAAAGTAAACCCAGTTCTCCCAGCTTGGGCTGAGATGGTTTGTGTGTTGGCATGTGAGCTGGGAAATACATTTCCAAAGCGTGAAAAGGAAGGTTTGTGCCTATTATCTTAGTATTACCCTGAATTCTGAGTAGTTTAAGAAAAAAATCTGAAAAGGGTTTAACTGATTTCTGTGTCCATATCTGATTGGCTCCCAGAGAAGTTGGATTGTTAATCACACAGCTACTGAGGAATTATTTCAAGTGAGAATGCAAATGCAGGGCTAGCTAGCAATCACAGGAATTGACAGTTTGAGAGAAAAAACCTTTAAGAACTGTGCTGAAGGGAAGCTATGTTGGAAGTGATCATCTTGGTTCAATTCTGGACCTGTGCATTGGCACTGGACCTAGGCATAGTGCTGTACATATTTAGACTTTATTAGGCTTACCAAAGCTACAATTGAGTGAAATATAGAATCAGGAGGAGGCATCTTTAACCAATAGCCTTGAATTTGCTGTCTACTACCAAGTATAATCTACTACTCTGTATCTAGTATTTTTAAGATAAGGTAAATAATTTTTCTTTTGTTCTCATTTAACCTTGTTTCTCTTCTTAAACCCTTTCTTCTGTTTAATTTGTAATGTCCAGTGGAGGTTTTATATAATTTTTCCTCTTTATCAGTTTTTTATCCTTACATAGTACACATAGTTGAAATGAATTATACCACATAATATTGTCAGATTGATTTGATTTTACTTCTAATAGCAAAATTTAACCTTTTTAAAGAATGCCTGAATAGTGAGTTACTCCATTGTTTAAATATACTACTTTATGACACTATAATCTTTATCCACTTATCAATAACTGGACACTTTGTTTGCTTCCATATTACACTTGCTATACTAGTATAAATTATTGTAAATAAATCTGCAATAAGCATTGAGGTGTATAGACAAAATATGTCTAAAATTTTATCCTGTAATAAGTCATCAGGAAATATTTTTTTACATTTTACCTTCTCCCTGCTCCAGATATTAATATTTATTCTTCATACTTGCTAATAATTCATCTTTAAATACTAAAATACCATAAGATGTATACATTTATAATCAATGCTGTGACTAAATAACTAAATTAAATTCAGTAAAGTAGTGGGGAAAAGCATGAAGTAGTTTCAAGGTTTCTGAAGACCTAACTCAAAGAATGACCAATACAGAAACAGAAATGTTTATTGTGCTGAAACAAACCTAAAAGTCAAGAGAGTTACGCTAAAGAATTTACCCAGTCCTGACTGCACAGATTTTATAACATAGAAGTGAGAAGCAAAGCTCACTACTAGCTCAGGTCTAATGCATAGGCTATAATTCACATACTGACATATGTAGCACACCACATGTTACAGGAGGGGCTAGAATACTGATTAAGTCCATCTGGTTTGCCCATATGGAAAATTTCAAGACATTGTAATGTCTGATTTTATTTTTGAGGCTGAGAAGATCCTTGATTATATAGTAATAGAGAAAAAAAAACATACCAGAAAATGGCCTTTGCAAAAGAGTTTATGTATCTCAACACTCATGGGATGTTGAAGATTCTTTACCAACACAACTTTTTTTTTGTTTTTGTTTTTTATTTTTTGTTTTTCAGACACACAATGTGACACTCAGGGGTTACTCCTGGCTATACACTCAGAAATTGCTCCTGGCTTGGAGGACCATATGGGATGCCGGGGAATTGTGCCACAATCTGTCCTAGGCTAGTGCACGCAAGACAGGCGTCGTACGCTTGTGCCACCACTTCGGCCAGTTTTTTTAATTTTTATTGTGATCAAAGTGAATTATAAATCTATCACAGTAATATTTAAGACACATAGTGACAATAAATGTGGGGCATTCCCACCATCAGTGTTGCCCTCCCTCCACAGCTGTTCCCAGCATGCATCCCATATCTCCCTCCTTTACCCCCCATAATTCTAGTGTAACTGGTCCCCACTTGTACAGCTTGTTGTAGATTGGGTACCGATTCTGTTGTTGTTGACGTGGGGTTGGTGTTCAAGTCTGATCATTTTTTATTTCCACTAAATGTTTATACTGGGACCATCATTTTTCCCCCTCAAATTATGAGGCTGAACAAGATGATTCCAGTAATGTGGTTCTGTTGGAGAAATAAGAAAAGATAAGGGGGAAAACCTAGGAGTAGTCCATCTAGGTGTTCTAAATATCCATCTAGAAGAAGAAAGGGAAAGAAGAAGAAAAAGGTAAAAAACAAAAAAACAAAAACACAACAAAGCAATAACAACAAAAATACAAAAATATAATGAAAACAACTAATGTTCTTAAAGAAGAGATAGAACTCAGACAAGAGAAGACTATGTAGGGATTCAAGGAGAAGAAAAGATGAAAGGGTTTTAGGAGATATCAACTTTGTCAACATTTGATCTTGAATTTTTGCATTTTAAACTATGAGAGAATATTTTGTTGTTGCTTAAGGCAGTTGTTATTAGTCTGTTATGACAGACCTAGAAAATGAATATGGTCATTAACCTCAAATATAGTCTATCTAGGGAAAATGCAAATTTCCCTTTAGAGTATTTGAATAAAATAGTAGAATAGTAGAGGAGATATGAACAAAACAGGAATAGATGCAGAAGGAGAAACTTGAAAATAAGTGATGAATCTACATTTTATTAAGTTGAAGAAAAAATAATTAAATAAGTTTGTGCCATTGTTTGCTATTAATAGTCAAGATTTGGGAACAGTCTAAGTGTCCATAAATACTTGTGTGTAAATAAAAAAAGGTGAATTGCTGGAGGAACAGTGGCCTTACTTCTAGATGGTCTTCACTGTGTGTTTTAAAACAAAACCACAAAACTCTTTTGTCCTGTAACTTAAAAGATCATAAATTTCAAGACAATAATATTTTCTGTGTAAGATTTTAAATTTATTTTTGGATTATAGCTTGTTTTATTTTGTGCTATAAAATTAACAGTATTAAATGATTTATAGTCTTAAAAAAAGATGAAGCACACTGTTAGATTGTACCTTATTTTATCCAAAATAGAGGCTTTTACACCCTCATGCTTCCCCTTCATCTATTCTTTTTTTTTTTTTTTTATATGTAAAAGGCCCACCTAGCCTGGGTTAGCTGGAGACTCTACCATTCCTGCACCCGGTTGTGAATTGAGCTGTTGAATAATGGAGGTCAGTTTTGCGGACATGGGATAGCAAGGCTAAAACCATTCAGTCTCCAGGCTTTTCTATCATATGAGTATCTCAGTTTATTATTTTCCCCTTGGTGACCCTGCTCCACACTGTTTCTCCTGGTGTAGAATTAGAAGAATGGAGTCTTGGGGCCGGAGAGATAGCATGGAGGTAAGGCGTTTGCCTCTCATGCAGGAGGTCATCGGTTCGAATCCCGGCGTCCCATATATGGTCCTCCCGTGCCTGCCAGGAGCAATTTCTGAGCCTGGAGCCAGGAATAACCCCTGAGCACTGCCGGGTGTGACCCAAAAACCACAAAAAAAAAAAAAAAAAAAAAAGAAGAATGGAGTCTTACAGTATATATACACAAAAGAATGCAAACTATACCACACTTTTCACTTATGCTATAAGAAAGATAAAATCCTGTCACTTAAGAATAACCTGGGTGGGGGCCGGAGAGATAGCATGAAGGTAGTGCGTTTGTCTTGCATGCAGAAGGATGGTGGTTCAAATCCCGGCATTCCATATGGTCTCCCGAACCTACCAAGAGCGATTTCCGAGCATAGAGCCAGGAGTAACCCCTGAGTGCTGCCGGGTGTGACCCCCCCAAAAGAATAACATGGGTGGATCTAGACGGTAATACATTTAGTAAAATAAGTCATTTGGAAAAAGAAAAACAGTATGAATTCAGTTAAATATCATTTAGAAAAAAACAACAAAAAAAGGCTACCAGGATCATATAGCTAGTAAGGTGCTAGCTTTCCATGCAGTCAATCTTATTCCATACCTGGCCCCATGTATGATCCCCTGAACAACACCAGGAGTGGTACCTCAGCAAAGAGCCATGAATAAGTCCCAAAGAATATTGGGTGCCTCTTTGTCCCCCAAAAAACAGCAAATAAATTAATTAATAAATTTTTTTAAATTTCATCATAAGGAATTGGAGAAGAGCAGATAAATGGGTGAGTATATACAGATGTTAAGTTTTTTAATGAAGCATGCCTAATACCATTGTATTTTACTTCAATTAAGTAAAAAATAAAATATCAAAAATATTTTGAAAGGAATATGACATTACAGATTTGGGAAGATGACACCATTGAGTGGAGTGAAATTAGACAAACTAGGTTTAGTAAATTGGTATAGTAACTGGAATTTGAAAAAAGATGACATATATACCTATATATATCTGTATATTTGACTATATTGATAGAAAGTAGTAGTTTTGAGTTGAATAGCGTTGAGTCTGAAAGCATAAGCATGCTTATGATTGATGAAAAATTCCTCAAGATAGAAAATAGAGAAGGATAGAATTTTGGTGACTTTGAAGAGAATAGTAACAATGAAAATAAGACTACAAGGGATTTAGTCATAAATCAAAAAGAAATTTGGTCAAGATAAAAGTAAGTAATATAAAAACAGAATTATCAGATTTGTATGATGCTAAGAATGCGTTCTTAAATTCTGCCTAGATCTTTGTTAAGAAAAAACAGACATGACTGTGAGAAACTGTGAGTGCTGCCTGTGTGTGTTTGTCTTCTGTCCTGTCTCCTAAACCTCTTGGGAGTGGGCCAAAAAGGGCCCAGAAAATTCACTCTTCCAGAGGCTCCAGAAGAGCACTTAGCACCACTTCGCTACACGGTCATGCGCTCTTTCTAAGGTAAGAACGCCACTGTAACAAGAAGAAAAAAATCACACCAAGAACTAAGCTGGATCACTGAAGCCCAGCATCTTTCCCCAGACTGTCTTCTCTGCTGCATGCTTGCACCTAAGATTTGATCTTGTGTGAGGCTTCATCCACGGAGGGCTCCCCTTTCTTGGAGGCAAGTCAACCCACCCAGAAAGGGCGAGCCAGAGGAGCATGGCCATGCACATCATTTAGCCAATGAATACCACCACAACACATAGAAGAAAAAAAAAAACACAATAAAAGTGTGACAATGGGGAAACAATGCAGGCCAGCATCAGACATAGAGAATGAAGATGACAATTCTGATGACCAGAAAACGGCCAACCAACTAATCAATCTCTCAGCTAAGGTGTTTAGACAAGAAATATGGAAGATGCTCAAAGAACTCCAAGAAACCATGGATCGAGTTGAACAGAATACTAATAAGAACCAAGAAAATATGAAGACAGAAATCACAAAACTCCAAACTGAAATAACAGGTCAAATAACAGGCTTGAAAAACTCAGTAAACAAATTGAATGGCAAAATAGATATGCTCTCCAACAGGCTAACAGAAGCTGAGAATAGAATTGGTGCTGTGGAAGATGAGATAAATAACAACTCCATACAGTGGGAGAGAATGGAAAAAAAACTTAAAGCAAATGAACAATGAAAAAATTCTATTCTTTAAAAAAATTATTCTATGCTGAAATACTTTAGTCCCACTCACAGTTGTGAATAATAAAAAGTCCTACATATGTACTCCACTCTGGCCTTAGGAAGCAAACACTTTTACTCAGCATAAACTTTGGAATTTAAGCTTATACTTCCCCAGAATCATTCTTTCCTTAAAATCTATTCTTAGCTTGATTTCAATGAGGTTCACAAAATACATTGAATATTGGTACTGAGTCAAAAATTTAATATCCACCTCTATAAAGATCTGAGGAGCTCAATTATGAGGGTTGTCTTTTTTTCCAGATATTTTTTCTACTTGATATTACCCAACTTCCAATATCTATGGTGCCTGTTGTCTCAATTTTGATGAAGATATGTGGTTCTATATTTTGGTTATTCTTCTATGCACATCAATGAATACATTTCCTTTAGGTAAAAAAATGAGTTAGGTCTCCTCTTAGTTATTCTATTTTGTCAAAGATCATTCACTCATTATCTGTGGTTCAACTTATTTGGCATGTGTGCCACTATGTTCCTATTTTTGTCCAGTTTTTCTTTTAGTAATTATAATGGGAGGACAAGCTTGGAGCTTATCATACATCCACAACCAGAGAGGTAAGATTATCCAATTCATTTTCCAACAATTTGTGAAGAAATCAAATAACATATTTAGGGCATCGTATATAGAAAGTCATAGAGTAATATTCTTTTGTTTTTTTCTTAAATTATAGCTAATCATTTTTGAGAACCTATCAGTGCTAAGTGATAGGTATTTAATAGTATTTAAAGAGAGTTTTTTTATATATATAATAAACTAGGATATACTGCTTGTAGTCACCTGAGCCAGCTCAGCACTGGACCTAAAGCTGGGCTTTCTTATTACTGGTCCTGATGTATTCAACTGTGATCCTTTTCTACCTAGAAGCTTTATGAAAGAATGTTAGAGTGACAGTTCACCAAGAGATTATCTGATCATAAGGAAGACATTTAAGATTAAAGGAAAAACTAGAGATGAAAGTGATTGCATTGGCAAAGCTACTTAATAAGGACAACCTCTTTCATCACTCACAGACTCCTTAGTTACAGACCTGTGCTAATCTAAATTGGAATTTATGTGTCTTTCTTTGAAAAGTTTACTTTGGATATATTTGCCCTAATTTTCACAGGTACTCTATATCATTTCTAAATTATAGAAAGTTTTTTATTTTTCCTCATGCCACTAGGAGTGAAGAAGGTTGTATCTAGTTGAAGAAGATTGTGTCTGGCTTATTATTAATTTTCTCTGGCTTCTTGTCACTCAGCTAGACCCAGGTAAGTCTGTTCTTTGAGAATTTTCCAACTCTTCACACTTCTGCTATGAAATAGTCCATTGGTTTCAGGTTATTTCTGTAGATTTTAAGTATATTTTTATAATTTCTGTTATTACAAAACATTTAATTCATTATCAACTTATGTTGAAGTATAGCTAATTTCTCACTAGGGTTTTCATTCATATTTCTTTATAACAGAACTCATCATGACTTTTCTAATCCTTTCAATGCCCACATTGACCCAGATGGCTTGGTAAGTCACAGACACATTTAGTTTATTTAAAAATTACTTACTACTCAAAAAAATAGCTTTACATAAGCTCTGATTTTATTTAATTTAACTTCTGATTTGGGGATTCACTAAAACCCTTTATTATCTTTAGCAATCCTTATTCTCAACTTTTTTTGTTTGTTTTTGGGCCAACTTGACTGTGCTCAGGTCTTACTAAGGCTGTTATCAAAGATTACTCCTTGCAGTCTCAAGGAACCAGAGATGGTGTTGGGAATCAAAATAACATGCAAAACAAACACTGTAACTACTATACAATCACCCTGACCTTTATTTATCCTTTTAATTTTGACATGTATCCTGACTCAACTTCCCATGACTAGATGTTTACTTTCTTTTTCTCTGAAAGTTTTTAAATTTGGTCTGAAAATCAGGATCTTTCTTGTATTCAAACCCATTATGTCTATGCTGCGATTGGTCTCAGAGCTTTTCAACTTATTTCTTACTAGGATAAAAATTATATTAATGGTGACAGATAAATTGCATCATGCATAACAACTTTCCTAAAATACTTGGTTAGGGAAAACTCTGGTTACCAATTAGCAGTAGCTTCTCTGTTTATGGGAAAGAGGTGTAGTGACAAAGGGATCAATGGGTTGCTAACAAAGAATCTTTCTCCTCTCTCTTCTTCCCAACCCTTGCCTGTACTTGAGACAGGCATTCTACTTCTTTCACTCATTAAGATTGTTATGATAGTTGTTAGTGTAGCTATTTCCCTAACTGCACCACTACTCTTTGTGGTGAGCTTCATATCGGGAAGGAGGGAGAGGGGGCATTGGTGATGTAAATGTTGCACTGGTAAATAGGGGGGCTCTGTTTATGACTGAAATCCAACTACAATCATGCTTGTAATCATGGTGTTTTAAAAAAAAAAGGATTTTATATAATAAAAGAAAAGAATTTTTCTCTTCTCTGGTTAGGGGCATACCTGGCAATAAATTAAAAAGTAAAACATTATGATAAATTAAATAATGATAAATTCTGTAGGATAAACTATATTTTTATTTGGTGAAAGATTCACATCTGGATGTGCTCAACATTACTCCTAACTCTGTGCTGAGGAATAACTTTCTCTCAATATTTAGGAGACTATATGTGGTCCCAGGGACTCAAATCAGGTCAGTAAGGCAAGCACCTTACCACGTATATTATCTTCTGATGCATAAATTCTTTATATAATTCATTGTACTTAATTTTTAGTCACTCTGTGTATATAAAATATTATGTATTTTAAAGAAAAGAATGATAAGATTCAAAAATTTATATTGTCACAGGCATGTAATTAGTAAGTGGGGAAATTTTGCCATAAACACAGTTTATTCTAATCTTACCTATCATCACTGATGATGGAAGTGAGGTAAAAAGCTTCTAATTATTATCATAGCATTATATACAATAGTCATGATTTGGACGGGTGGATAAAGAAATTGTGTACATACATAATGGAAGACTACTCCACTATAAGAAAATATGAAATCTTGTGACTTGATGCAACTTGTTAGAACTGGGGATTATGTTACTAAGTGAAGTGAGCCAAAAGAAAGAAGACATGTGCCTGTAGATCTTGCTCTTATGTGGAATATAAAAACAATACAAGATAATAGACAACCAATGATGAAAAAACCCAGGATACTGAATATTTAATGGTGAACTGAGCCTAAAAAGAGAGGTTGGAAGAGAAGGCATTGTGAGACAGTGGTGGAGAAAAATTGATGTTAGTGATGAAAGTAATGCAGCAATTATAAAACAAAGTATAAGTACTACTGAAAACCATCATACCTAAGGAGTCGTCTTTTGCTAGGTAATTTACAATTCAAATCTCATGTGTGTGTGTGTGTGTGTGTGTGTGTGTGTGTATTCTCATTGACCAATACAATGAGTCAAAGTATATTTTCCCACCAAATCTTCAAGCTCTTATTATTTAGCCTTCTATCAGTTCTGTTTTAAGATAGACACATGTCTCTGCATTCTCTATATTGCTGCCTTCTTGACCTCACATTCTTCTTCCACTTGCATTTGTCTTGACCATTAGGGAAGATAAACTGGAATCTCTCATTCTCTGACACTTTCCTGACATTTTCTATTACCCAGACTTTTGTTCCAGTGTCTCCTCCTCATCTCCTAAAGATGCCAACCAGAGGGCTCGGAGAGATAGCACAGTGGCGTTTGCCTTGCAAGCAGCCGATCCAGGACCAAAGGTGGTTGGTTCGAATCCCGGTGTCCCATATGGTCCCCCGTGCCTGCCAGGAGCTATTTCTGAGCAGATAGCCAGGAATAACCCCTGAGCACCGCCGGGTGTGGCCCAAAAACCAAAAAAAAAAAAAAAAAAAAAAAAAAAAAAGATGCCAACCAGAATAATTTTGTTTTTTCCTAGAAAATATGTTTCCTTTATACACTAAATTTCTATATTTATAGTTAAATAATATTTCTGCTCTGAGTTCTGGTTTGCATTTTTGCAGGCTTTCTTCTTCCTAGGATACTTTCCTTTTTGGATATTTGACATGAATCTTATGTTCCAGATTTGCTGGCATCCTTTGAAAAGAATTAATGTTTAAAGAAGCATTGCTTAAAGTAGTTTTGTTTGATGGTTTGTCAAACAAAAAAACATTTGTGCTTGTTAACATTCTGTTTTATTATGGTGTCTATCTGATGCTGTCACATATGTTTACTATGTGGAAATAATGTTGATGGAATCTGTTCATTTAATTATGGTGGAGCTTGTGATATCAACAGCAGGAAAGAAGCTATGGACTTGTCAGACCAGCTTGTGATAAATCAACTAACTGTTCCTTTCTCTACAAGTTCCCATTGGTGTGTTGGAAGCCTGCTGCTATACCACCTTACTAATAGGCTGTGTTCACATGGGGCTCAATTTGCAACCATATACATATCACTGGGAATAGTTTCCAGACTCCTACTGATTTATATTTGTTCAAAAACCCAATGTGATGTAAGGATGCCCACAAAACAGTCATAGAAATGACAGTGATAGGAATAGTAGAATGTCAATAATGATAGATATAACAATAATGCATATATATGTATATATGTATGTGTATATATAATAATATCTATATATGTATGTATATAAATACATATTTATTCTACTTTGCATCTGTTTTCATTATGAGATTTGATCCTATAATGCCACTAATGGAAATGCCATTTTGAGTTCTGTCTAAAGAAAAATAAAAAGAAAAGGTATTACAGAGGAGGCAAGAAAATCATTAGTAAAGTTAAAGCAGAGTATTTTTTCTTCTGAAATATTGAAACAAAATAAATGAGAAGTGGAATGTTCCAGAAAAAAATTTCAATCCATATCAGTCTTTTCCGAAAATACAGATTTAATTATAGGAATTTCAGTAGTTTAACTATTAATGGGTGCTAATATAAAGCGAAGTATTTTATGTTCACACGCAGATTTTAATACCTGGGTTAACTAAGTTTAATTGGTTTCTAATAGGACATATAAGATCATTTAGTATAGTAAAAGCATGAGATTCAGAGCAAGGGCAAGAAAAAGGGCAATACAAAACTATTTTTCCAGGACCAATAGCTGATCAGGGTCTTTTTACTCAGGGTCTTAAAACATAAGTACTCAGCACATTCATATTTAAAAATAGAATAAACATATACCCACATTACTAAAATAAGTTTATCAAAATTATACTACTGCAACCATTAACAAGGTGCAGTCCTTTGCAAAATAGTTTGAATTTTTAATTTGAGAAGTGTAGAGTAGACAATCGAGGGACTTTTAGAAGACATTTCATTTCCAGTTTGCAATGTTAAGGCATAGCTTCTAGGATTTCCATTGAGGTAATTTTGAAGACATTCAACTATTCATTAAGTATATTGAATTTATAAGAGAAAAATTAGGAATCCTAGAGAATACTGACTTGATATTTTTGTAGGGGTTCCTAAGTAGAACTTGGTGAACCCAGGAACCACTCAATACTTGATTAACTGGGCAGGACAAATAAATACTAAGGAAATGTAGCTGCCCTCACAACTAGAAGTGCTGGTAGTCACCAGAACTATACCCAGCAGTGCTTGGAAAGCCATGAAATTTGGGGGATCAAAACGAGAGCTAATACAAAATCAGTGTCCCTGACCCCTGGCCTAACTCCCTTGCCCCAAAACTTGATTTATTTTCAAATGATCTCTCACATTCATTGTAAAATTGCAAAGAGGATGTGCTTCTTGTTTTCTTGTTTATTTTATTTTATTTTATTTTATTTTATTTTTTTGACTTTTTTCTTCTTATGTCAAGGAAGAGAGGTTACTCTTTACAGTCTTTTCTAGCTATGCCCATCTACATTGTGTCCACTGCTTTTCTGGAACCTCCTATAATCAGTTACCTTCAATTTAAATTTATTTATCATTTTCATTGAATTCAACCTTTCTTTCTACCTTCTAATAAACTTTACTATCCCTTGGTTTCTAAAGTAAATTTTTGCTACTTCTTTTAACTACTCAACTTCTCAAAAAGATAATATGCTGATAGCAGCATTAATTACAAGTGAAATATGGAATAAATCTAAATGATCAAAAAAGTAACTAGATAAAGAAACTGTGCTATGTGTGTAATATGTGAAATGTTCCTCCCACTAAAATGATGAAATTGTATAATTTATGTTAAATGAATAATGCTAGAGGTAAAGGGGTAAATATCATATACTTCCAACTATGAAATTGCTACACTAGGCAAATTTTCAGAGACAGAACATAGATTATGACTCACTGAGGACTATGGAGAATAAGTTGAATGATCCCTATTTTTTTTTTTTTTTTTGGTTTTTGGGCCACACCCGGCAGTGCTCAGGGTTTACTTCTGGCCGTCTGCTCAGAAATAGCTCCTGGCAGGCACGGGGGACCATATGGGACACCGGGATTCGAACCAACCACCTTTGGTCCTGGATCGGCTGCTTGCAAGGCAAACGCCGCTGTGCTATCTCTCTGAGAAATTGCTCCTGGCAGGCATGGGAGATCATATGGGATGTCAGGATTCGAACCAACCACCTTAGGTCCTGGACTGGCTGGTTGCAAGGCAAACGCCGCTGTGCTATCTCTCCGGCCCCGATCCCTAAGCTTTAACTTTCAATGATTCGAGGGTTTTTTAAAATAATATTTTATTTAAACACCTTGATTACAAACATGGTTGTGGTTGGGTTTCAGACACCTCCCCCCTCCATGAGTGTCCTCTTATAGGACTGAAACCCAACCACAATCATGTTTGTAACTAAGGTGTTTAAATAAAATATTATTAAAAAATAAAACACTTCCCATCACCAGTGCAACATTCCCATCACTATTATTCCAAATCTCCCTCCTCCCCCCCCCCCCCACCGCCTGTATTCTAGACAGGCTTCCTGTTTCCCTCATACATTCTCATTGTTAGGATAGTTCTCAATGTAGTTATTTATCTAACTAAACTCATCACTTTTTGAAGTCGAGTTTTCTAATTGTTTTTTAAAAATGGAGAATAGATAGTGGCAATGACTAGACAATAATAGGAAATTAATGTCCCTAGCTGGGTTATTTCAAAGTTTAAATATAAATATATAAATTTACAATCAGGAAAAGAGATAAATTGTTCTCTTGAGGCAGACCATGGCTTTGTGGACTCAAGGAACTTTGTTCTGCAGGATCTTTACCACTTAGATGTACTTTATTGGCCACATTATTCAAAGCTGTCATCTGTCACTACTCTACTAGTTCCTCTCTTGCTTTTTCTTTCTTTATTTGTCTTCATGCAATATATATCTTACTTTGCATTTATACTGCACTGTTTTTCTAGAGAAATAAAACTGTTATATATATATTTGTAAAGCTTCTGTTCTGGGCCCAGAAGATAATATTGTGGATAGAGCACATGCCTAACCTATACCAGATCTGAGTTTAATCCTCAACACCACATGGCCTCTTTAGCATTACCAGCTGTGATTCTGGAGGCCTTTGAGTACCTGGATAATCCCCAACACAGCAGGGCTGAATCCACTGGGTCTGGTACTGAACCATCTTCCCAGTTAACAGATGATAATCAAGGTGGAGGGGCTCCCTGGTACCACCTGATAACCAAGATATGGCCCCCATTTATTTATTTAACAAATTTAATTGCACAAAATAATCATTAAAAAAGCTTAGGTTTCACCTTTTTGTATGAGTCACCATTTTCTTATGAAGGCTGTCAATCATGTAGCTAGTTCTAAATAAATATATGTGTGTCTCTCTTATTAACCTTTTCTTATAGAGCCTCAGGTGAAAATTTCTGAGTGTCAAAGGAGCGAATTGTTTTTCTCTCCTACACACTTAAATTACATTCATATATATACATATATATGAATGTATATGTATGTATTTAAAATAACCACAATTATTTTAAAAGCATTTACCATTTTCTCTAGTAATCTAAGCAGGAACAACTGGGATCCCAGGGGCTTGTTCCAGATGAGCATTTTATTATATTCCCAGGGATAAACTAAGATGAAAGTTAAAGAGAAACAACCATTCAAATAATAACAACCTCTAATTAATATCAAATAATATTTTCTTTTGCCCAAATAGTATCTTCCTTTTGTTTTTAGGGCCCCACCAGGTGGTACTCAGGGGTTATTCTTGGTGGGTTTGAAGAACCATAAGTGATAACTAGAATTACACCCAAATTCGGGTGCATGCAAAGCAAGTACTCAACCAGCTATACACTGGCTCTCGCCTCAATAACCTTTTTTTAAAAACAAATACTAGTGTGAGGAGATGGGAACAAGCAAGTTTGGACACTAAAGTCAATGAAAATTTGACTAACAAGAACAAATTATGAAGTTCACTGAGAACACTGGGGTAGGTGTGCAAACATCTCGGATTTGGCTGCCTTCTACCTTGAATGCATTGAATTTAGAGTAGAGACCTCTTGCTAAGATTTCTGCTTTCTGTGTGGCCTGCTATCTTATCCCTACTCTGTCCCCCCCTTTTTTGGTCACTATGCACCAATATTGCTTCTTTTCTTGTGCCCCCATTTAGCTCCTAAATTTCTGCAGAATGCAAGCCATGTATGATAATACTTCATTTTTCCTCTTGTTCCCTATATCAAAGCAGATTTGTTGAACAATTCCAATTGAAATAGAATTTCTGAGCAATACCATTAGTCATACTGCCAACCTAAATTTATTGTGAGGTTTAAAAATATTTAAAACATGTGGCCTGTTGCAGTCATTAGATACTTCAGACCCAAGTAATATATTGCTTTTGCTTTGAAATCTTTTCTGATTATTCCACACTGTCTTCTTCAAGCACTTTGTACAACCATCTATAGAGCTAATGAACTGCATTTTGGTTCCCTTTCTAGTCTGTAAATGCCTATGAACAAAAGCAACAGTTAAATGTATCTAGATGTTCTAGTATAAAGGAACTAATCAATTAGTACCTGTTGAACTTTTTTATTGTCTCTGTCTACTTACTTTCCCTGCATCCAAACTCTCTTTTTACTCTCCTTCCTTTCTTTTTTATCCATTTTTATTTCTCTTTTGATACTCTTCTAAGATCTATATTTAGAGTTTGTAATGAACTGTTTTAGAAGTTGATTAATTAATACACAGACCAACTTTACACTGGTCAACTTTCCAGGTGTCTTTTTCTTCTGCAACATATTATTCCTCATTATGTTTTCATCCCTTCATAAAAACTGATGATTCTTTAAATATGTACTTAAAATTTGATACAAATTTATATCTGTATCTGTATGAGTCCTATATATCTTAGAGAAAGGAACTTATGAGCGTCATTTATTCCAACAACCTATGAGAAGTCAAAAATCACAGATCTCAACACTTTATAGCATTATGAAAAAATGAATTAACTGTTAAAATTAAATACAAAAACAAGAAAAAATAAAATAGTTTAAACAATTTTTCATCATTCAAATCGCTCATTAACCCAATTCAGGTATTAAAGGGACTCTTTGATAATAAAACTTGGAATAGTGACCTGAACTACCCTTCATTGAATCAGGATATCAAATCTGCACACCTGAAATCTACACAGAAATATGATGAGCAGTGTCCTACATTCTAGGATATGTGCAATATTCTGAGCAGAATGACAGATTCAAGGTTTTATACAGAACAAATTATCTTTGTTTGTTGCTGACCTGCAGAAATTCAAGTTTCTTAGTTTAAGCAGCCTTTGAAGATCTTTTCCTATTGAAAAGGAAATGCCTCATCACTATCTCAGATAAATAAAGGGCATCTGTGGAAATTCATATAAGCCTATGTGTCAAATAGAAACAATCATGTTCAATAATTATGGATAATGATGATGGATGCTTGGAACTTAATAGTCTCTATACAGCTACTGGCATCTAACTTTCTGTTAACTGCTTCACACACTGCCCCTATTCCAAATCACAATCCCAGAAGGCTAGTTGTTAGTTTTAATTAAAGGAAGCCCAAGACACAAGATCATAAGCTCTCTTCCTGGGATAGTTCTATTTCAATGATTAGGAGAGGAAAGAAGGGATCTCTTCATACTCTTCTCATTAAAAGCATGCTGCTAAGGAAACTCACTCACTTTCAAGCAACAGTAGAGAAATTCTAACCCAGCAGAAGTAGAAAATGGCTTTCTAGTGACAAAGTGATAAAATGAGAAGTCTGAGGTTGAGCACACAGGGAATTTTGGATTTGGGTCCCATCTTTATGAACCAATTAAGAGGTCCCTTGTAATCATTCCACTTTCAGCAACATGTCATTATTTACAGAGTAAGATTTTTGATCTTATTATATTTTAACTTCAAAGCAGACCACTGTGGAAAATGTTAACATTACATTGTACAGAGTAGGAGTCTAGGATCACATAAAGTTAGGCAATTTTGTTTAGAATTCTCCAGTTCTTTAGTAGGAGCATGGTTTATGTTCTACCATCTACTGTTTCTTCCTCTATCAGCTGAAAAGATAATACAGTGGGTAGATAGTTTGCCTTGTTTGCAGCTGACCCAAGTTTCATCTCTAGTACCGCATATGGTTCCCTGAATCTTTTAAGAGTGATCTTTAAGCTAATCCCTTCCAGCAAATGCAAACAGGGCCTCCTTTGCAGCCTTCCCACAGCCTCCTTCTGGGTTCCAGTGCCTGCACTGATCACCTATCCTTTGGGGCCAGCCAGGTTTGTGACTGGGAGACAATAGGGATCCTCACATCATGATCCCTTCCACCAAACACAAAGGAGGTTTCTTCTTAGGCCTTTTGTCTGTCTCCTGGGTCCCAGCGCCATTGCTAATCATTTGCCACCTGGGGACTATCAGCTCTGCTTCTGGGCAGAAACAGGGAAACTCTAGTCCTAATCAACTCCATCAAGGGAGAATGGAGCCTCCTTTGCACCCTTCCATCAGCCTCATTCTGGGTTCCTGTGTCATCACTGAAACCCTACCTCCTTCCCATTAGTCAAACTATGAAGATGCTAGTGCATTCACTCAAAGTCATTTCAAATTTTCAATTTATCTCAAGATATACCTCAAGCAACATTACATACAAACAATTCAATAGATCACTCTCTTTCTTTATTATTTTTTTTATTTTTGGACCACACCCGGTGATGCTCAGGGGTTGCTCCTGGCTATGTGCTCAGAAATCGCTCCTGGCTTGGGGGACCATATAGGAAGCTGGGGGATCGAACCTCGGTCAGTCCTAGGTTAGATTGTGTAGGGAAACACCCTACCTCTTGAGCCACCACTCTGGCCCAAATAGATCACTTTATTAAACAGCTGATACTCCAGCATTCCAAACCACTAAATGCAAAGATAAATGAGAAAGCTAAGGAAGATACCTACACTGGGAAATAAAAAGAGAAATCCTGGCAAATCTCCAAATTCACCCAAATGTCTGAACTTATAGATGAGGACCTAAAATCAATACTTAATGTTTTATCAATAAATATCCAGGAGTCACTAGCCTGCAAAATTAAGAAATCTATAGATGAACAATTCAACCAATTCAAAGAACTCTTTCAGAAGATGAGAGAATCCATACAAATGGAACTGAAGAAAATAGAAAGCATGTTAGCAGTCCATAATAGTAGAATTACACAGGTGGAGATTAACATAGAAAAACTTGAAAACAAATTACAAGCCAGTAGCAATAAAGAAGCAAAAAAAGGAAAGGAGAGACAAAACAATGAAAGAAAATGTAAGATTCTTAATGAACATAGGCAAGATATATAATATCCATATTATAGGAATTCTAGAAGGGAAAGAAAATGGAAATGGGGAAAAACAAATAGTGAGGGAGATAATAACAGAGAACAACATTCCCACCCTTGAGAAAGAACTTTCTTTGCAAATCCAAGAACCTAAAAGAGTGCAAAACAAAATAAACTCTAATGGAGACACACCAAGACACATAGTAAACCAAATGGCAAAAAAAAAAAAACAAAACAAAACAAAAGCAAACAAACAAAAAACCCAGATAGATGAACTCTTTAAAGCAGTAAGGGAGAAGAAAAGCCTCAAGTATAAAGGAAAAAAATTATAAGAATCAAACCCGATCTTTCATTTGAAACAATCCAGGCAAGAAAAGAAAATGACAAACTAATGAATGAAAGAAACTTTAAACCTAGAGTCCACAACCAGCAAAACTCTCATTTACATGAATGGAGGATTAAAAAAAACATTCTCAGATAAAAAGGAACTCACAATATTTGCCCTAAATAAAGTACCCTAAACGAACTACTCAAAGAGCAATTACACAAACCAAGTCCCCAACGGTAAAAACAAACCTATACAACATAATGGCACAATAGCTCTTCTGTCAATAGTTTTCTTAAATGTCAACGGACTAAACTCTTCCATAAAAAGGCACAGAGTGGTGTGACACCAGGCGGGGAAAATCCGCAAAAGTACACCGGCCCAGTGGGGCCCAACTGTGAAAAACTGTGAGTGTGATCTGTCTATGTCTGTCTACAGTCCTCTTGCGTGTAACTCTTGCGAGTGGGGCAAAAAGAGGCTCCAGAAACCTCGCTCGCCCAGACGCCATTTTCAGGGAGGGACTACAGAGCATGAAAACCAGCTAAGTTTTGCAAAAGCCGGCTCCCTGTGTGTGACACCAGGCGGGGAAAATCCGCGAAAGTACACCGGCCCAGTGGGGCCCAACTGTGAAAAACGGTGAGGGTGACCTGTCTATGTCTGTCTACTGTCCTCTTGCGTGAAACTCTTGCGAGTGGGGCAAAAAGAGGCTCCAGCGGAGCATGGCCACTCCGCTTCACTACGCGGCCGTGCACTCCTTCTAAGGAAAGAACTCCACTGCAACAAGAAGGAAAAATCACACTAAGAACGGCGCTATATCATAGAAACAAACATTTCTCTCCGGACTGTCTTCTCTGTTGCATGCTTGGGCCTAAGATTTGACCCAGTGTGAGGCTTCATCCACGGAGGACTCCCCTACCTTAGAGGCAAGTTAGCCCATCCAGAAAGGGAGGAGCCAGAGGAGTGTGCTGCCTGCATCATATAGACAATGAATACCACCACAACACGTAGAAAAACCCACAATACAAGTGTGACAATGGGGAAACAACGCAGGCCAGCATCAGATATAGAGAATGAAGATAACAATTCTGAGGACCAGATAATGACTAACCAACTAATCAACCTCTCAGATAAGGACTTTAGACTAGCAATATGGAAGATGCTCAACGGACTCCAAGAAACCATGGATCGAGTTGAACAGAACACTAATAAGAACCAAGAAAATATGAAGACAGAAATCACAAAACTCCAAACTGAAATAACATGTCAACTAACAGGACTGAAAAAGTCAGTAAACGAAGTGAATGACAAAATGGATAAGCTCTGGGACAGGGTATCAGAAGCTGAGAATAGACTTGGTGCTGTGGAAGATGAGATACATAACAATTCCATACAGCAGGAGAGATTGGACAAAAAACTTAAAGCAAATGAGCAGACAATGGAAAAATTAGTCAAAGAATGGGAACAGATGAAAATAGAAGTCTATGATAAGATCAACAGAAACAACTTAAGAATCATTGGAGTCCCAGAGACCCAGGAAGAAAATTTCTAGGAAGAATCAACGGTCAAAAACATCATTAAAGAGAAACTTCCAGAGCTAAAGAATATATGGGATCAAATCCTGCAAGCCCGAAGAGTACCAACCAAAAGAGACCCCAGAAAAACCACCCCAAGACACATCCTAGTCACAATGACAAATCCCACAGATAGAGACAGAATTCAGAAAACAGCAAGATCAAAAGGGGAAATCACGTTCAAGCAAGCTTCCCTGAGATTTACAGCAGACCTGTTACCAGAAACACTCAATGCCAGAAAGCAGTGGTGGGATATTGTGACAAGACTGAATGAAATGAATGCTTCACCCAGAATACTATACCCAGCAAAACTCACTTTCCGGTTTGACGGAAGAATACATGGCTTCACAGACAAAAAACAGCTCAGAAACTTCACAGACACAAAACCAGTCTTAAGAGAAAAACTGAAAGACCTAATCTAAGACAAGACTACCCAAAAGACACACCAAATTTTGAAATAAAGATGGCGTTAAATCCCAGGACAATTCTTTCTCTCAACGTCAATGGACTAAATGCACCAGTTAAGAGACACAGAGTGGCTAAATGGATCAAAAAACTCAATCCAACCTTCTGCTGCCTATAAGAAACACACCTGAATAGTCAGAACAAACATAGACTCAAAATAAAAGGCTGGAGAAAAATTATCCAAGCAAACAACACCCACAAAAAAGCTGGAGTAGCCATACTAATACCAGATAATGCAAACTTTATACTCAGGAAGGTTGTAAGGGACAAAGATGGACATTTTATATTAATCAAGGGGTACACAGAGCAGGAAGAATTCACTCTCCTAAACATATAGGCACCGAATGAGGGGCCAGCAAAATATTTAATACAACTGTTGACAAATCTGAAAAATAATATCAACAACAACACAATAATTGTGGGGGACCTTAACACGGCTTTGTCAACACTGGATAGGTCAACCAGACTGAAACCCAACAAGAATATACTAGACCTGAGGAGAGAAATGGAAGAAAGAGGCCTAGTGGATATATATAGGACACTCCATCCCCAGAAACCTGGATACACATTCTTCTCCAATGTACATGGGACATTCTCCAGGATAGACTACATGCTGGCACATAAAACATACCTCCATAAGATCAAGAGGATAGAAATTTTGCAGACTACCTTCGCTGACCACAAGGCTCTGAAATTATTTGTGAACTCCAAAAGGACTCAGAAGAAACTCTTTAACACCTGGAAGTTAAACAGCCTCATGCTCAATAACCAGTGGGTCTGAGATGAAATCAAGGAGGAAATCAAAAGGTTCCTGGAAACAAATGACAATAAAGACACAAACTATCAGAACTTATGGGACACAGCAAAAGCAGTACTGAGAGGAAAATTCATAGCTTTGCAAGCACACATCAGGAAGGAAGAAGGAGCTTACCTGAGTAGCTTAATGACACAGCTAATAGAACTAGAAAATGCTCAACAAAAGGACCCAAGAATAGGAAGACAGAAGGAAATAACAAAGCTGAGAGCAGAAGTCAACGAAGTGGAAACTCAAAAAACAATCCGAAAGATCAACGAAAGCAGAAGTTGGTTCTTTGAAAAAATAAACAAGATTGATAGACCACTGGCAAACCTAACAAAGAAAGAGAGAGAGAGAGAAACATGATAACTCGTATCAGAAATGAAAAAGGAGAGATCACTACTGATATGACAGAGATTCAAAGGGTAATCAGAAACTACTTTGAAAAACTCTACGCCACTAAAAATGAGAACCTGGAAGAAATGGATAAATTCTTGGACTCTTATAATCTTCCACGGTTGAAGGAAGAGGCTGTAGCGTATCTAAACACCCCCATCACCATTGATGAAATTAAAACAGTAAATAAATGTCTGCCGAAAAACAAAAGCCCAGGTCCAGATGGATTCACTAATGAATTCTATCAAACTTTCCAAGAGGAACTACTGCCAATCTTGGCAAGACTCTTTTATGAAATTGAACAAACAGAAAAACTTCCAAATAGCTTTTATGAAGCCAACATCACCTTGATACCTAAACCAGACAGAGATGCTACCAAAAAAGAAAATTACAGACCAATATCACTGATGAATGCAGACGCAAAGATCCTCAACAAAATCCTGGCAAATAGGATTCAATGCCTCGTTAAAAAGATCATCCACTACGATCAAGTAGGTTTCATCCCAGGAATGCAAGGCTGGTTTAACGTCTGTAAATCTATCAACATAATACACAACATCAATAACAAGAAAAATAAAAACGACATGATCATATCAATAGATGCAGAGAAAGCATTTGATAAGGTGCAACACCCATTCTTGATCAAAACTCTCAGCAAGATGGGAATGGAGGGAACCTTTCTCAATATAGTGAAGGCCATCTACCACAAGCCAGTGGCAAGTATTATCCTCAATGGAGAAAAACTGAAAGCCTTCCCTCTAAATTCTGGCACAAGACAAGGCTGTCCTCTCTCACCACTCCTATTCAACATAGCACTTGAAGTACTTGCTATAGCGATTAGGCAAGAAAAGGATATCAAGGGAATCCAGACAGGAAAGGAAGAAGTCAAGCTCTCACTGTTTGCAGATGACATGATACTCTACTTAGAAACCCTAAAGACTCTATCAAAAAGCTTCTAGAAACAATAGACTCATATAGCAAGGTGGCAGGCTACAAAATTAACACACAAAAATCAATGCCTTTCTATACACCAATAGTAATAAGGATGAAATGGACATTAAGAAAACAACCCCATTCACAATAGTGCCACACAAACTCAAATATCTTGGAATCAACTTGACTAAATATGTGAAGGACCTATACAAAGAAAACTATAAAACTCTGCTCCAAGAAATAAGAGAGGACACACGGAAATGGAAACGCATACCCTGCTCATGGATTGGCAGGATTAACATCATCAAAATGGCAATACTCCCCAAGGCATTATACAGATTTAATGCCATCCCTCTAAAGATACCCATGACATTCTTCAAAGAAGTGGATCAGATACTTTTGAAATTCATTTGGAACAATAAACACCCTCGAATAGCTAAAGCAATCATTGGGAAAAAGAATATGGGAGGAATTACTTTCCCCAACTTTAAACTGTACTACAAAGCAATAGTTATCAAAACAGCATGGTATTGGAATAAGGATAGGTCCTCAGATCAGTGGAATAGGCTTGAATACTCAGAAAATGTTCCCCAGACATACAACCACCTAATTTTTGATAAAGGAGCAGGAAATCCTAAATGGAGCAGGGAAAGCCTCTTCAACAAGTAGTGTTGGCACAATTGGATAGCCACTTGCAAAAAATTAAACTTAGACCCCCAGCTAACATCATGTACGAAGGTAAAATCCAAATGGATTAAAGACCTCTATATCAGCCCCAAAACCATAAGATATATAGAACAGCACATAGGCAAAACACTCCAGGACATTACAGGCATCTTCAAGGAGGAAACTGCACTCTCCAAGCAAATGAAAGCAGAGATTAACAGATGGGAATATATTAAGCTGAGAAGCTTCTGCACCTCAAAGGAAATAGTGCCCAGGATACAAGAGCCACCCACTGAGTGGGAGAAACTATTCACCCAATACCCATCAGATAAGGGGCTAATCTCCAAAATATACAAGGCACTGACAGAAATTTACAAGAAAAAAACATCTAACCCCATCAAAAAATGGGGAGAAGAAATGAACAGACACTTTGACAAAGAAGAAATACACATGGCCAAAAGACACATGAAAAAATGTTCCACATCACTAATCATCAGGGAGATGCAAATCAAAACAACGATGAGATACCACCTCACACCCCAGAGAATGGCACACATCACAAAGAATGAGAATCAAGTGTTGGCGGGGATGTGGAGAGAAAGGAACTCTTATCCACTGCTGGTGGGAATGCCGTCTAGTTCAACCTTTATGGAAAGCGATATGGAAATTCCTCCAAAAACTGGAAATCGAGCTCCCATACGATCCAGCTATACCACTCCTAGGAATATACCCTAGGAACACAAAAATACAATACAAAAACCTCTTCCTTACACCTATATTCATTGCAGCACTATTTACCATAGCAAGACTCTGGAAACAACCAAGATGCCCTTCAACAGACGAATGGCTAAAGAAACTGTGGTACATATACACAATGGAATATTATGCAGCTGTCAGGAGAGATGAAGTCATAAAATTTTCCTATACATGGATGTACACGGAATCTATTATGCTGAGTGAAATAAGTCAGAGAGAGAGAGAAAAACGCAGAATAGTCTCATTCATCTATGGGTTTTAAGAAAATTGAAAGACACCCTTGTAATAATAATTTTCAGACACAAAAGAGAAAAGAGCTGGAAGTTCCATCTCACCTCAGGAAGCTCACCACAAAGAGTGATGAGTTTAGTTAGGGAAATAACTACATTTTGAACTGTCCTAATAATGAGAATGTATGAGGAAAATGGAGAGCCTGTCTAGAGTACAGGCGGGGGTCGGGTGGGGCGAAGGGAGACTTGGGACATTGGTGATGGGAATGTTGCACTGGTGATGGGTGGTGTTCTTTACATGACTGAAACCCAAACACAATCATGTATGTAATTAAGGTGTTTAAATAAATTAAAAAAAAAGTTAATGCATTATTTGAAAATTAAAAATAAATAATGCTGTTACCAAAAAAAAAAAAGGCACAGAGTATCAGGGTGGATCGTGAAAATAAAATCCAGACTATTTGATACCTGTAGGAAACACACTTTGAAGTTCAGATAGACAAGGTTCAGAGTAAAAGGATGGAAAACAACTATAGACAGCCATATTCATATCAGAGTAAACTGCATTCAACCTCAAGAAAGTACTTAGAGACAAAAATGGTCACTACTTATTGATCAGGGAAAGAATAGACCAAGAAGTGCTAACTCTGATCAACATCTATAAACCAAATGTAGATCCAGAAGAATATGTAAGGCTTTTGCTCACAAACCTAGGTAAACATATGAATGAAAATGTTATACTAGTGGGAATTTCAAAACCCCATTAATGCCACTAGACAGATCCTCTCTAGGCGGAACACTAATAAGGACATAAGAGCCCTAAATGAGAAGCTAGAAGAATTAGGACTAATTGATGTTTACAGAAAGTTTCATCCTCATAAAGCATTCTTCCATTACATTCTTCTCAAGCACACATGAAACCTTTTCCAGGATAGATCACATTCTAGGACAAAAGTCTAATATACATAAAGTCACAAATATAAAAATTATACCTGCCACCCTTTCATACCGCAATGCCACAGAAATCAGTACTGACTGTAAAAAGAAGTGGAGAAAATCTAACTCGTGGAGACTAAAAAAATGCTGCTCAACAACAGCTTATTTTCTCATCAAAAAGGAAATAAAAGAAGAGAGAAAAGGATTCCTAGAAACCAATGATAATGAAGAAACAAATTTCAAAATCTATGGGACACAGCAAAAGCAGAAATTAGATGGAAACTCATAGTGATGCAAGCCTACATTAGGCAAGAATAAAATGACAAAATCAACAACCTAACAAGACAATGTAAACATCTGGAAAACCAACAGCAAAGGAACCCAAACACAAGCAGAAGAAAATAAATAAAAACTAGAGCAGAAATCAACAATATATAGACAAAGTAAATAATACAAATAATGAGACCAGGAACTGATTTTTTGAAAAAATAAACAAGACAGACAAACCACTGGCAAGACGCACAAGGAAAAAAGAGAAAATACTCAAATAAATAGAATCACAAATGAAAGGAAAAGGATTACAACAGGTCCCAAAGAAGTACAAGACATTCTGAGAGCTTATTAGGGACAACTGTACTCAGTTAAGCTAGAGAACCTAGAAAAAATTGACAGATTTCTAGAAAAATACCACCTCCCAATACTTAATGAGAAAAAAGTGAAAAGCTTAAATATGCCAATCACAAGTAAGGATATTGAAATAGTAATTAGAAAACTCCTCAAGAACAAAGTTCCTGACCAGGTGGGTTTACAGGTGAATTTTATCAAGCATTCAGAGAATAGGTACTGCTATTGATCCTTAAAATCTTCCAAAACATTGAAAAGACAGGAAAGCTCCCTATTACCTTCTATGAAGCAAATATCACTTTCATCCCCAAAGCTGACAAAGATACCACCAAGAAAGAAAACTAAAAACCAATCCACTAATGAACATTAGATGCAAAAATCCTGAACAAAATCTTAGCAAACAAATCCAACAACACATCAAAAAGATCATACATCATGACCAAGTGGGTTTCATCCCAGGGATATAGGATAGCTCAACATACAAAAATCAATCAACATCATATACCACATTAATAAAAGGAAGGATAAAAACACATTATCATATTATTAATGCAGAAAAGGCTTTTGACAAAATCCATTACCCATTCAACTTGAAAACCCTCAGCAAAATAAGTATGAATAGAACATTCCTCAAGATAGTAACAGCTATCTATAAAAATTCCACAGCCAATTTTATTCTTAATAGTGAATAATTGGGGGCCGGAGAGATAGCATGGAGGTTAGGCGTTTGCCTTTCATGCAGGAGGTCATCGGTTCGAGAATCCCGGCATCCCAAATGGTCCCCAGTGCCTGCCAGGAGCAATTTCTGAGCCTGGAGCCAGGAATAATCCCTGAGCACTTCCGGGTGTGACCCAAAAAACACACACACACACACACAAAAAAAGAAGTGAATAATTGAAATATCATGCTAAACTTAAATAAATGGGGCTAAATCAAATTTAAAAGTGTCTGTATGGCAAAAGAAAAACGAGCAGCTAGAAGGCAACTAACGGGGAGAGAATTTTTTGCACTCAACACATCAGATAAATAATTACTAGAGACCAAAGCATAGCACAGTGATAAGGCTCACAAAAGGCAGACCCCGGTTCAATTCTCAGTCTCAATATGGTCCTCCAGGCTTGTCAGGAGTGATTTATGAACACAGAGCCAGAAGTAACCCCTGAGTGCTGATTAGTGTGGCCCAAAAACCAAAAACCAAATCAAAGAGTTGATTTCTAGGATATACAAAATACTCACAAACGTTGATTCCACAAAACTCAAAAACTATCAAAAAATGGGGAGAGGAGTCCTTTCCCCAATTGCCCCCTCCATGCATCAGCCACTTAGTCCCCAGTCCCATGGCCACCTCCAACTCTGGTAAGGTCAACCAGGAGCAACCTCTTGCAAGCCCAGACACCCCAATTTTGCAGAACCCCCATTTTGGCAGTGAGGGGAAGCAATTAAATGGTTTAAAGGTGGACGAAGTGTAAGTAACAATTTTCCTCATCATCACTCACTGTGCCACAACCACACTTGTCAGAAGCTCATCCTCCTGATCAGGAGATATGGCCACACTCAGGCCATAGCCCTCCTCCCCCATAAACCCCACTGACTCCTCAGTCTATACCAAACAATCCTAGGCAGACTAGGCCCAATCTCTTTGTTAGAAAATATAGAGCCTCAAAACCAAAAAAAAAAAAAAAAAAAACAAAAACCCATGAAACTAGATTGTAACATCTCTACCATTTCTGGGTAACCTTGCATACCTAGAATAATAGATCTGCCAACACCCTGAAGCTTTAGAACCCCAAAACAACCACATGCAAAGAACAGAGGGGAAATTAAGGAAGACACCAGCAGCTGAGGATATGGAGAGAAATCCTAATATGTCCTCTAAAATGCATGACCTTCACAGATGAGGAACTAAGGCCAGCATTTAAAGTTTTAGCAATGGAATTCAAAGAATCACTAACCAAAGAAATTAAGAAATCCATAGAAGAACAATCCAACCAACTCAAAGAAGATCTCTAGAAGATCTCTATCAGAAGAGGAGAGATTCCAAACAAATGGAACTAAGAGAACTAAAAACATACTAGTAAGCCACAGTAGCAGAATTACACACTAAAAATTACATGGACAAACTTGAAGACAAAATGCAAACCATGACAAGAAAGAAGTCAATAAAGAAATGAAAGACAAAACATTTGAAGAAAATGTAAGAGACTCTTTTTTTAATTTCTTTTTTATTTAAGCACCATGAATACAAACATGATTATAGTTGGGTTACAGTCGCAAACAGAACATCCCCTTTCACCAGAGTAACATTCCCCCCTTCCAATGTCCCCCCTCCCCTTTTCCATCCCCTGCCTGTATTCGAGACAGGCATTCTACTACAGTTATTTGTTTTTAAGTTCAGTAAGCTGTTTTTTTTTTCTTAAAGGATAAGTGTTAAAAAAAATACAATAGTAAAGGTGTGGCAGTGGCAATCACCATTGTTTGCATAGGCCCAGAAAAATATGGGGAAAATGGAAAAAAAACCCTTGGCATGATTACAAGAAGGCCTCACCCCAAAAGTGTATTGGCATTAGACTGACTCTGGGCTCCAGGCATACCAGTCTGTCCAAACCGAGTCATTCTCTGTGTTCCCAGTGAAACTTTTTCACACTTTAGCTCTTGTTGGTATCAAACTCTGATATTTAAAGATTCTGGAGTCTATGCATTTCTTTCATCAAAGTCAGGCTGATGTGGAGCATCCTCTAGTTTCAGCACACCATTAGATGCAGAGCTATCTGCCCTGTAAGCAGATTGTTGCTGCGTTGTCTGGGTGTTGAAAGCACTCTTTGGAGTAAATCAATGCTAGAGCAGTGGTAGGTCTTTCCTGGTAGAGGTTTGCATCCTGATATAGACAATTGTGGTAGTTTCCATAGATGGTATACATTGTTCAGGGTGTATGGGCAATGCCCATTCTTCTGAGGCCTAAGCCAAATCATTATGCCAATGTTCCAGGTTATGAGGCCTAACTGCATTACCAAATTTGTGATCCCATCTCTTAAGATAAGAACTTATTTGAATATGTTTTTTTTTTTTCATTTTAATGTGCCTATGCAAACAAGAAACAATGCCACAAGATATTGTTGGTGCTTCTGGGGCCAACGGATCAAGTCCAACATTCCCCGTAACTTGGTTCAAACATGAATTCTATACAGAGGTACTCTTGTAACAACATTGCTTATAAAACAGATCTCAATGAGGGGAAAAAGCAAACAAACAATCAAATAGAAAAACCAGTGGGCAAAATTGTTACTACATAAGAGGATATTCAGAAAAGAGTTACACATGTTAAGGGAATACATCTGAGACATACAAAGGAGTTACACGTGTCCCTTTTATGTTTTAGAAATAGTCAAGGGGGAGGATGTTTTTTCCAGGACACCACTTTGGTCTGTGATTTGGCCACAGCACCTCATATCAGGAAATTTCTTTAACTGGGGGTGTCTTGGAAAATGGTTATGGTAGCAAACACAGGTACCCAGTGAAGGGTGTTGGAAGATAGGAGTCCATTGATGATTGATAGGAACAGAGTTTTGGTTTCTTCTCAGGCAGAGAGTCTATTTTTTCATTTTGGGAGCTGTCTGGTAGTTAGCTTGAGAGAGGATAATAATCTGCTTCAGAAAGAGTGAAGAACTGAGGGTAAAAATGGTTACATGTGGGGTGATAGACAGTGAGGGTGAGAGTAAGGACTAAAAATAAGCCTGTAGGGTGGTGAGCAAATGGGGGGAGAAATAATACAACATAGACATTCTGTATATTTTAAACATTTATACCCTATTTAACTATTTGTACTGTATAATCAAAGTGGATTAAATAATATGATATCTTACAAATTTATATAAATTTTTCGCCCCCGTGTGGTTTGAAAATGGAAATTGAGAGAAGGCTGTGGAGGGCAGCAGAGGCTGCATCTTCCCCTAAGCTTAGCCAAAAAGCCTACCACATGGAGCCATGTAGTCCTGTATTGCCTGCTGAATCTTCCGGCTCCCCGAGAGGCATTTGCTTCCTTAATTGCTGGAATCCAGAAGTTCATCAGTCGCCTTCCATCCCCTGCAGGATCGGCGAAGAATGGAGTCTCCTTTAAACTGCTCCTTGCTGGAATCCACTTGCTGGAATCCTGAGCAGGCAGCCAAGGGTAAACCTGGGGTCTGGGAGGAAGGAGAGAATGTAAGATACTTAATGAACAAACACAAAAGGAATAATCTACAACTCATAGGAATACCAGAAGGAAAGGAAAAGGGAAAGTGGAAGAACAAGTAGTGAGAAAATAACAGCAGAGCAGACTCTCTGGAAAGAGGCACTCGTAAAAATCCAAAAGGCAAAATGAGCTTACCTCACCAATGATGATCGGCCTAGAAAATAGAAAACTTTTCCATCTGACTTGCTGTCTTTACAATTATTTTTATTCTTTTTAAAAATATGGAATGCTTCACGAATTTGCATGTCATCCTTGCGCAGGGGCCATGCTAATCTTCTCTGTATCATTCCAATTTTAGTATATGTGCTTCCAAAGCGAGCACTGTCTACAATTTTTAAGTGTTCTGACCCATTCCACCTGAGTCAGCTTTTTAACTGTAACCCATGGATAAATCCTCATTGTCTATATGTATGCATGAGTGTATGTATTGGCCAACTAAATGTCTGTCTAATGTCCATCTGTCATATACATATTCCTGTCTATGTTACATATTGTCCATCCTCCTGTTATATATAACCCTTTCTCTCTCCTCCAACCCCTGCTTACCACCTTACAAATCCTTTTCTAGTTCTTTACTCTCTCACCTCAGATTTGTTATTTCCACAAATTTAACCCTTTTTACCCCCAGTTTTAACTCCTCAGGAATGGAATGTTCCCCCCAATCCAGCCAGCTGCCAACCAGCTCCCAAAGTGAAAAGACAGATTTCCAGCCCAGCTTGCCTTAGCCGGAGAAGAAGCTGCCACTGCCTCCACTTCTGCTGATTTGCTTTCAAAGGCCCCTTTTTCCCTACCTCCCTTTTCTATAGATTCTTACTTGCTACTAGATTTGGTTTCTGAGAAGTTCCCAGCTCGAGGAAATTTCCTGATATGTAACTGTTGGGAGCCATTTTTGACACTCCACAAGACTTGTACCCTCGGTCCCCAGATGCACCAATAATACCTTGTGGCATTGTCCCCCTTTTGCATAGGCACATTAAAGTGGGAAAATATTACATATGCAAACAAGTTCTTATCTAATAGAGAGAGGAAGAGAAATTTTGTAATGCAGTGGGGCCTTACACCCTGAACATGATCATAATGACTTGGCTCAGGCCTCATAAGAATGGGCATTGCCCATACACCACTGAACCATGGATACCATCTACAACCAAATTGTCTATAACATCATCAGGAAGCAAACTTCTACCAGGGAAGACACTATTATTGCCCTGGCATCGACTTACTCCAAATAGGGTTCTCTTAACAACCAGATGACTTAGCAATAGCAATAACCCGCTTGCAGGGCATGGCTCTCCACATTGCCCCCTAATGGTGAAGTGAAACTAGAGGACGCTCAACGTCATCCTGACTTCGATGAAGAAGATGCACAGAAACCAAAATCTTTAACTACAGAAGCCTAACACCAACAACAGTGAACCTGAGAAAAATTTTACCAGGACCACTAAAAATGACTCAGGGGTTGGACAATCTAGTATACCTGGAGCCCAGAGTAGGTTTTATGCCAGAAAATTCAGGGGTAAGGTCTCCTTGTATATAGGACAAGGCTTTTCCCTTCCATTTCCCCCATATTTTGCTGGACCTATGCAAACAACAATTGCCACCCACACTGTTTTTACTGTATTTTCTTAACTCTCATCCTTTTTTAAAAAAAAAAAAAAAGCTTACTAAACTTTCTGCTAGTGCTTTAATGAGTTCATTGGTGATTCAATAATTTTCAAAAATATACTTGCCCCTGAAGAGTTTCTTTCCTTTCTCTCCCATCTCTTTAGTTTTTCTTTCAATTTTCTATTTTTTTAAAGCATGTTGCTTTTGGTCTTCCTGAAACAATTGTATTATGATCAGTTATGTCAACTATGTGATTCATTTTCTTCAATAAATAAAAATATATATAAAAATAAAATGTTCATAATAACAATACCCATCTTTATGTGTTTATGAGTGCATTACTTAAATGTGGACAGGTACTACTGACTGAATCACCATTTAATAAGAAATTCAAGTGAATAAAGACATACATAAGTCTTCACACATTTATTAAAGATTTATATGTTTTTACTCATTTACATTTCTGTGTAGTAAAGACATATACTTTTCTTATATGTCTTTCAGTGTTCCATAAAAAAACAGAAACAGAATGTGTGAATGTATGTGTGTGAGTATAAGTGCTTGTGCAGGCCTATACAACCACATGTATGTGTGCTTATATGATTATGGAGACTGGGAATACCCAAGATCTTTAACCTTTAAGGTAAGCAGGGACAACTCATGAGTATAAATTATGTCTCAAGTCTAAGTCAAAGTAGGAGAAAACCTATAGCCCAGTTTAAAAACAATAGAAAGAGAGGCAAATTATCCAATTCTTTATTTGCTCTATTTGTGTTTTCCATAAACTGGCTAAGAGCTATCTGATTAGGATGACATCAGGAATAAAAATCTACATAATGCATTCAATCCAAATATTAATATCATCCCAGAAACAACCACACAGACATACCCATAATTGTGATTAACTAAATATCTGGAGCAGTCAAGGTCCTGTCAAATTAGTGCATCAAATTATCTATCACAATCCCTAAATATTGTTTAAAAAGGAGATTAAGTCTATATAGCATAGTTTCCCAATGGTATCTGGTTAATGTAAAGCACAGGTGATAATAAAGCATTGGTTTCTTGTTGACTCTTCTATCCTTACCCATATTCATTCCCATATATTTTTATTTTACTTGAAAGTGACAAGAAATGATAACGGCGATCAGTAAATTTATTGTGCTGATTCTTAACAACCCGAGCAAATTTCAAAAAAAAACATCATAAGGATTGGACTATGTTGCACACCTGTCCTATAGTTTTCTTTTTTAAATTGATGCAGGAGGAGGCCTTGAGAAATCACTAATATGTAACTTATTCAATTATTGTCAGAGAGATGAAATAGGTCAGTATTACACACAAAAAAGTCTCTGACTCACATTTATGTATTACCCAAATCCATCTCCTCATGATATCATTTTTTACTTACTGCATATATATTCCCTGCAGGTTCCTTTCCACTTCCACCTAGATAGAGTTAATTGGGCCATGTACTACTCAGACCGCTCATTATTATTATCTTCATCTAAATCTTTTTTTTCACTATACCATTAACCTGAAGAGAGTGCTCATTGCTAGGGCAGCTGGGAGAGATGCCAGTATGCTCAACCTTGGGCAAAATTTTCAACAAACTTGAAATATACTTGATAATATTTAAAGTCATGAAATTTTAAACACTTGACAGCTTTGCCTTTCTAGGTTCCTAACAATATCTACCTTTAATTTTGTAATAATATCTACTTTTACAAGTTTTTTCTAAGTTCCATATACTTTCATTCTACAAATGCAATAACTTTCCCACAATATTATCCGGCTTCAGAATTTTACTTCAGTTTCAGTGTTTTCATCTGTAAAATAGGAATAGCAATACATGTTCTGCTGATTCAGGGGTTATGAACTCTGAATTCTGCCTTGAATTCCTCTACCTTAATTTTTTGTAATTTAAATCAATTTTATCTAAGCCACATACATTTTTAAATGATTTGAGTATACCTATAATATGCAAAATTACTTCACACCTGGCTATCATTTTACTAAATAAACACTTGCAAATTTTATTTTATGCATATTTTTCAAAACTTAAATTTTCCAAAAAGAAAAAATCAGTTTTATGTGCTGGACCAGAAATACTTCTCTGAGTTCCATGGCTCAGCAGGCTTGAGTACAGTTTGTAATTCATATTTAATTATTCCCTTCATATTTACTTTCCAGCTTATATAATGTTCCAACTATAGAAACTTATTAATGTAACCATTCTAGAGTCAACATTTTGTCATATTCTGTCTGACAATTGCTATGAAAACTGATTATCGATTTTAATGGTCTAAATAGAGGCCTGAAAACAGACCTATGGGTCAAATCTTAACTGATGTTTGAGTTTTAATTTTCAGTTGTTATGTGGAGGGAGCTACACCAGCTGGTGTTCAGAGTTTATTCCTGGTTCTGTTCTCAGGGTTCTCTCCTGGTAACAGGGATCCAAACCACAGGCCATGATGTGCCTTATCTGCTGTTCTGCCTCTCTTGTTCTTCTGCTTGTGATATTTAAATAAAGTTTTTTGGACAGCAATCAAACCTATTCATTTAAGTTGCATTCGTGGCTGCTTTTATTCTACAACAGCCATTAAATAGTTGTGACAGGGAATATTCATTGCACAGTCTATCATATTTATTTTTCAATTTTTTTGGTTCTGTTCTGTTTTGTTTTGTTTTAAGCCAAATCCAGAAGAGTGGAGGGACTATCCCTGTCTTAGTGCTTAAGGATCATTTCTGGTGGGGCTTGAGGAACCATATGTAGTACACAAGATCAACCCTGGGTGTGCTGGTGTGCATGGCAAACTGAGAACAAGCTTGCCTACTATCGGGTCCTACCATCTAACTTATTTTTATATAATTTTTATTGTAACCAGTGTTGATTACAATTCTTTCACAGAACATAGTGACATAGGTACATAGTAACAGTTAATTAGTGAATTAGGGCCTTCCCACCACCAGTGTTGTCTTTCCTCCACCCCTGTTCCCAGCATGCATCCAATACCTCCCCACTTAGCTCCCTGACTGCTATTGTAACAGGTCCCCTTTGTGTATAGCTTGCATCTAACATTTTTAAAAGTATATATTTATTTTAAAAATGCATCCCTGATCATAATCCATTTGTTTCAAGATGACAAAAAGCAGTTATTAAAAATAAAAAGGAAATAGAGAGAAAAACTTAAAAATTGTAAAATGAAAGAAAAGAAAAAAGAAGAAAAAGTTCAGTACCAAGTATATTTGTATTAATTATTGTATCTCCAATAAAGTCATTAATACAATAGCAGAAGGTTTAGTAAGCTCTTTTTAAAAAAATATTAGAGATAAAAAATACATCAAAAAAGGTGTGTATGGCAATTGTTGTTTGCATAGGCACAGCAAAATATGGGGGGAAATAGAAAGGAAAAATCCTTTGGCTTAAAAACAGGGAGATCTGAAGTATTCTGGCCTAAGACCAACTCCAGGCTCCAGACTTACGTGGTTGTCCAACCCCAAAGTTATTCTCTGTGGTCCCAGTAAAAGGTCTTCATGATCATGATTGTTGCTGTCAGGTTTCTGTAGTTATAGATTTGGTTTCTCTACGGATCCCATGTCAGAGTCAGGGTGACGTGAAGCATCTTCTGATTTTATTTCACCATTAGGTGTCAATGCAGAGAACCCTGCCCTGAAAGCAGGTTGTTGCTGTTACTAAGTCATCAGGGTGTCATAGAATCCTCTTTGGAGTAAGTCTATGCCAAAGTAGCAGTAGGGCCTTTTCTGGTAGAAGTTTAATTCCTGGTGATGGTGTAGGAAACTGTGACTGTTTCAGTAGATGGTATCCAAGGTTCAGGGGAGAATGGTGACTGCTCAATCTTCTGAAGTCTAAGCCAAGTTACTATGACAAATGTTCAGGGTGTAAGACCCCAGTGCAATATAAAATTTATGTGTTCCTATCTCTATAAGAACTTGTTTGCACACATAAGATTTTTCCATTTTAATGTGCCTATGCAGAAAGGAACAATGCCAAAAGGTATTAATGGTGCATATGGGGGCAGAGGTAACAAGCCCAACAATCCAATAACCTGGTTCTAACATGAACTCTAAACACTAAAGAAACTTATCTACTGGAATTCCCTACTAAATAATCCCAAAACTTGGGAGTAATTGCCACTACATAAGAAGATATTCAGGGCCGGATAGATAGCATGGCGGTAAGGTGTTTGCCTTGCATGCAGAAGGTCGGTGGTTCAAATCCCGACATCCCATATGGTCCCCTGAGCCTGCCAGGAGCGATTCCTGAATATAGCAGTGCACTGGGTGTGAAAAATTAAAAAATTATTAAAAATAGAAGATATTCAATAAGTGTCATACCTCTTAAATACATCTAAATAATTATTCAGAGAAGATATACTTGTCCTCTTTAAGTTTTCTGAAATAGTCTGTGGGGAGATAAAAGCTGGAGCACACACACCCCTCAGAAACCTGACTATCCCTTCACCTCTTAATCCAATCCCCGATATCTCCATCATATTATAACTCTTCACCCTCAGTTCTTAACCCATTAGGCATCAAGACCAACCTCCTACACCAACAAACCAGTACCCAGTACCCAAGTGAAGAGACACCCACTCAAACTCACACCTCGTTCCCGGCAAGAAAATACAACCAACATCCCGACTGACTCATGCAGTGTGGCCCTCCTAATCACCTCTCCCTATTGTGGACTGTGGCTTAATACCTGATTAGCTCCAAAAGAACTCCCATTGCAAGAACTCTACCCAAGACATCTCTGCCTGGAGCCCCCACCTCACGAGGAAATCTCAAAAGACAATGGGGAAGCCTATACTATCATCATAATTATAGACCTATATAACACTACTTCTTATACTGTTTCTCACCAAATGTAAAGTAATCACCTGTATCACTTTCTCCCTTTTTCTTTGTTTTTTTCTTCTCTTTTTTCCCCCTTGTTCATTTTTTTATCTGTTTTGTTCTCTCTTTTTTTTTATTTGATTTGGTTTTTGCTTCTTTTAGGTCACAGCTGGTGGCACTCGGGGGATGCTCCTGGCTCTGTGCTCAGAGGTTGCCCCTGGTGGACATGGGGGACCATGTGGGATGCCGGATGTGAGCCACCGTCCTTCTGCAGGAAGGACAGATGCCTTGCCTCCATGCTATCCCACCCGGCCCCACTTTATTCCTTTAATTGTGTCTTTTATTTAATCTTGTTTTTTCTTTTAAGAAACTCTTTTTTCTTTAGATATGTCTGAGCATATATATTTTTAGTTTTTGTCATGGATCTGTTTTCTTCTCTCTCTACCCCCAAATCCACCAGCAATATAATGTAGCACCACTTCTTCCTGCAAAGGCATATTAAAAATAGGGGAAATTTTACATGCAAAAACAAGCTCTTATCTACTAGGGATAAGAACTTACACTTTTTTACAACACAGGGACATTTTTCACCCTGAATGTATGTCATGTGGAACCAACCTAGACTCCAGGGAAATAGGCACCGACTGTCCAGCCTTGACTCCTGGATCCCAGACATAGAAACGACAGAGTTCTCCACAACAGCTCCAAAAACCAAATCCCCTCCAGGGCATTCATAATGCTGCTCTGACACCAACATACGCCAGTTCTAAATTGATAAACTGACAACGAGAAAATGGGAACAACTAGATCTAAGAGCAAGTTATCCTTCCTCACCAGCCAACAATAAGACAAAATCAGAAGACATTTCACCCTTTGATCTGTGCAAAAACCAAGATTGCTATATACAAATGACTGGTTGTTACAACCAGGACTAGACAGTACGCATCTCGGGACCAACAACAACAACAAAAAAAGCTCTAATCTAACTTTTGGTCTACAATTGGTTCAACAAACAAGATCTCCAATTCCAGAGGTCTGACTGAGACAACCACAAGTGAGTGGGTCTTCCAGAAACATAACAAAAGACTCTATCCCAGGCTCCATCCTAGGGAGAACATAATGACCAAGAACACAAACTACAGAAGATGAATTAAAACAACACTGAAGAAGCAGAACTGCTAGAACCACAAAGAAAGCCTTCATCATAAGCTCCATTCCTTGAGCTGCACAGTCACCAAGATCTCTAGATACAGAGGTCTGATTTTACCATCCATGACGAAGCAGAAGTCTTCCACACACCACAAAAGCACCGAGGGGAGAGTAAATGATCATGCAAGGAGTCTATAGTTAATCCCATGACAGTATACTTCAGGGATGGAGAAACCCTGTATCTCCTAGGCCAAGGGAATTCCCTCTATAATATCCCCAATAGTAACTGTGCCTATGCAGGGGGAAAAAGAAAAAAAGGAAAAAAAAAGAACAAAATAATCATTTTTTCATATATATATTTATTTATTAATTGATTGGTTTTTTTGACGTCCTTATTTTGGTGTAGATATTGAAGTTGCTGTCTCCCTTTATTTTATATTATTTTATCTAATCTTTCTCTTTCTTTTTGCACTCCGCCATGATTTGATTTCAGAACCGAGACTATTGTGTGGTGCTTTTCTTTATTTCTCTATGGTTCACTGGATATTTAATTTGACATTTATTTTTGTATTGTTATGGTATTTCAATTACCTTTTTCATGTCCTCTCTCAAACTGAGGTTGATAGCCACTAGAAGGACTCTGCCATTTTCAGCATATTTTAATTTTTTTAAATTTTTTTCTTATTCTTTAGCCCATTCTATTGCTTTTCTTCCTCTCAAACAAAACCACATAACTCGATTTATCTAGCTTAGCCTCTCAAATAGAGGGAGAAACAAGGGAGGGCACCAGGACCAAACAGATGTATGATCACTGATAGTAAGCTAGACAAAGAGGGGACCACCTACTCTAGCAGCCCAGGGAGTGATGGTGGGGGATATGGATTGCAGAAAGGGAACGGGGAAAGGGGGAGGACAAATTTGGTGGTGGGTATTCCCCTGATTTAATGTTAATATGTACCTAAAATACTAATGTGAAAGATATGTAAGCCACTATGATCAAAAAAAAAAAAAAAAAGCCAGAGCACAGCTTCAGCCTGTGATTTGGTCCTTTGAAATCTGAAACATAGCTCCCAGAAGTATCAGGAAATGTCCTCGAGCCGAGGGCTTCTCAGCAACCATCTCTGGTAGCAAGCAAAAGTCCACAATGAAGGGAGGTGGGAGTAAAAAGGGCCACCAACAGCAAATCAGTAGCAGTAGTGTATCAACCTCTTCTCAGGCTGAAAATCTATCTTTGTACTTTGAGAGCTGGTTGACAGCTGACTGGGGTAGGGGTGAGGATTTCTGTTTCATGAGAAGTTAAGAACTGAGGATAAAAATGTTAAATGGGAGGGAATAATAGGGATGAGAGTGTGAAGGGCTAAAAAAGAATTTGTAAGGTGTAAGCAAAGAGGAGTATGAGGGTTATATATGACAGGCAGAATAACAATATACAACATAGGCATTATATATATTACAGATGGAATTAGACAGACATTGAGATGGCCAACACATGCACACTTATACACACACACATAGACTTCATGGGCTACATTGTGTATAGAGCTTTCTTAAAACAATCATAAAGTTTTTTTACACCTAGCACATCTTTTCTTTATAATTATTTTTATTTAAACACCGTGATTACAAATATGATTATAGTTGAATGATTACAGTCATGTAAAGAACACCCCCCTTCACCAGTGCAACATTCCCACCACCAATTTCCCAGATCTCCCTCCTCCCCAACCCCCCACACCTGTACTCGAGACAGGCTTTCTACTTCCCTCATTCATTCACATTGTTATAATAGTTTTCAGTGTAGTCATCTCTCCAACTGCACTCATCACTCTATGTGATGAGCTTCATGTCATGAGCTGCACCTACCAGCCCTCATCTCTTTTGTCTCTGAAATACTGTTAAAAATGTCTTTCATTTTTCTTAAAACCCATAGATGAGTGAAACCATTCTGCGTCTTTCTCTCTCCCTCTGACTTACTTCACTCAGCATAATAGATTTCATGTAACATTCACGTATAGGAAAATTTCATGACTTCATCTCTCCTGACAGCTGCATAGTATTCCATTGGGTATATGTACCAGTTTCTTTAGCCACTCATCTGTTGAAGAGTATCTTGGTTGTTTCCAGAGTCTGGCTATTGTAAATAGCACTGAAATAAATATAGGTGTAAGGAAGGGATTTTTGTATTATATTTTTGTGTTCCTCGGGTATATTCCTAGTAGTGGTATAGCTGGATCATATGGGAGCTCAATTTCCAGTTTGTGAAGGAATCTCCATATCGCTTTCCATAAAGGTTGTATTAGACGGCATTCCCACCAGCAGTGAAAAAGAGTTCCTTTCTCTCCACATCCCCGCCAGCAATGCTTGTTTTTCTTTTTTGTGATGTGTGCCAATCTCAGTGGCATGAGGTGGTAGCTCATAGTAGTTTTGATTTGCATCTCCCTGATGATTAGTGATGTTGAGCATCTTTTCATGTGCCTTTTGGCCATTTGCCTTTCTTCTTTTTCAAAGTGTCTCTTCATTTCTTCTCCCTATTTTTGATGGGGTTAGATGATTTTTTTCTTATATAATTCTGTCAGTACCTTGTAAATTTTCGATATTACTCCTTTATCTGATGAGCATTGGGTGAATAATTTCTCCCACTCAGTGAGTGGCCTTTGTATTCTGGTCACTATCTCCTTTGAGATGCAGAAGCTTCTCAGCTTAATGTAGTCCCATCTGTTTATCTCTGCTTCCACTTGTTTGCAGAGTGCTGTCTTCTCCTTAAAGATGCCTTTAGTCTCAATATCCTAGAGTGTTTCACGTACATGTTGTTCTATGTACCTTATAGTTTCATATCTGATATCAAGGTCTTTAATCCATTTGGATTTTACCTTTGTACATGGTGTTAGCTGGGGATCTGAGTTCGCTTTTTTGCAAGTGGCTAACCAGTTATGCCAACACCACTTGTTTAATAGGCTTTCCTTGCTCCATTTAGGATTTCTTGCTTCTTTATAAAAAACTAGGTGGTTATATGTCTGAGGAACATTCTCTGAGTACTTAAGCCTATTCCACTGATCTGAGGGTCTGTCTTTATTCCAATACCATGCTGTTTTTATAACTATTGCTTTGTAATACAGTTTTAAATTGGGGAAAGTAATGCCTCCCATATTCCTTTTCCCAAGGAGTGCTTTAGCTATTCGAGGTTGTTTATTGTTCCAAATGAATTTCAGAAGTGTTTGATCCACTTCTTTGAAGAATGTCATGGATATCTTTAGAGGAATCACGTTAAATCTGTAGAATGCTTTTGGAAGTATTGCCATTTTAATGATGTTGATCCTGCCAATCCATGAGCAGGGTATGAGCAGGGTATGTGTTACCATTTCAGTGTATTCTCTCTTATTTCTTGGAGCAATGTTTTATAGTTTTCTTTGTATAGATCCTTCACATCTTTAGTCAGGTTGACTCCAAGATATTTGAGTTTGTGTGGCACTAATGTGAATTGGATTGTTCTCTTAATGTCCATTTCTTTTTTTATGGGGTCGGTGAGGTGGCGCTAGAGGTAAGGTGTCTGCCTTGCAAGCGCTAGCCAAGGAAGGACCACGGTTTGATCCCCCAGCATCCCATATAGTCCCCCAAGCCAGGGGCAATTTCTGAGAGCTTAGCCAGGAGTAACTCCTGAGCATCAAGCCGGTGTGGCCCAAAAAGATGAAAAAAAAAAAACAACAATCATAATTTTTAAGTCTAGAAAACTAAATGGTATGATTATGAGCACTGTAAGTGGAGTTTATGCCATAAAATATTGTCTAGAGCAGTGGTCCTGCGGGCCACATATTGTATTTGTATCTGTTTTGTTTCTTCATTGCAAAATAATATATATGTAGTGTGCATAAGAATTTGTTCATTAGTTTTGTTTTTACTATAGTCAGACCCTCCAATGGTCTGAGGGACAGTGAACGGGCCCCCTATTTAAAATGTTTGAGGACCCCTGGTCTAGAGGGTCTTGAAAATTTAGTTTTCTTTCCTAAAAGCAATCTAAATTTATGAGCACTATGGTATAATGGTAAACTTCCTACAATTGAAAACAGATTACAATAATATATTCAATGAATGAGCTCTGTAATAGGAGTTCATGGCATGCAATTGTGTATACCATTTCTCTCTGTAGACTTAATAATTTATCAGGCATAACTGAATAGGAAATGACTAAATTAAAATTTTTGTCTTGACATTCTAATAATGAGCCCTGTCTTCTGAGTCTAATTTTGTACGCATTGCAATATGGAACTGAGGTCACCAACCTATATCTCCAAGTACCGCTGTGGACCAAAATATCTAGAAGTTATTATAAACAGTAAAATTAAGACATTAAAACTACTTCTAGCAAGCACTATAGTGGGAGTCCATGGTTTTCAAATACATTCTGTCCCCGTTTCTGTGGATAAAAGCTTTAGAACATTATTATAGATATTTATAAAGATCAGTTGATTGGACCCCTGCTCAAACTAAACAACCGTATCTGTTCTTGATAGGAGAGTGTAATCCATTGACATTTAAGAAAACTATTGACAGAAAGGGTTGTTATGCCATTATATTGTGTAGGGTGTTGCTACAGTTGAGAATTTGGTTTGTGTAATTGCTCTTTGAGTAGCTCATCTAGAATTGGTTTAGTTAGCACAAATATTGTGTTTTTTTTTTTTTTTTTTGTCTGAGAAAGTTTTAAACATTTGCTCCCATGTAAGTGAGAGTTTTGCTGGGTAGTGGACTCTAGGTTGAAAGTTTCTTTCTTTCAGTAGCTTGAATATGTCATTCCACTCTTTTCTTGCCTGGCTTGTTTCAAATGAAGGATCTGGTTTTATCCTTATGTTGTTTCCTTTATACTTGAGTTTTTTTTTTCTCCTTACTGCTTTATAGAGTCTATCACTCTTTTTGATTTTTGTCCTTTGAATCACCAAATGTCTTGGTGTTGTTCTGTTATGAACTATTTTGTTTGGCACTCTTTTTGACTCTTGGAATTGTAGAGAAACCTCTTTTGCAAGGGTGGGGAAGTTCTCTGCTATTATGTCCCTCACTACTTGTTCTTCCCCTTTCCCATTTTTCCCCCTTCTGGAATTCTTATAATTTGAAGATTATTTCTCCTGTCTTTATTCATTAATTACCTTACATTTTCTTCAAGGGTTTTGTATCTCCTTTCTTTTTTAACTTATTTATCCCAGCTGGCTTGTAATTTGTCTTCAAGTAAGTCTATGCAAACTCCACCTGTGTAATTCTACTAATATCTCCACCTGTGTAATATCTACTATTCTACTACTATTCTACTTGTTAACATGTTTTTTAGTTCCTTCAGTTCCATTTGTATGGATTCTCTCATCTTCTGAAAGAGTTCTTTGAGTTGGTTGATTTGTTCATCTATAGATTTTTTTAATTTTGCAGGCTAGTGACTCCTTGATTTTCATTGCTAAACCATAAAGTGTTGATTTTAGGTCCTCATCTATAAGGTTCAGGCATTTTGGTGGACTTTGCAAATTTTCCAGGATTACTCTCCATATCCCCCACAATAGATATCTTCTTTAGCTTCCCCATTGAACTTTTGCAGGTAGTGATTTGGAGTGCTGGATTTTTTAGGCTGTTGAAAGAAGTGTTAGATCCAATCTGCCATGAGTCTATGATATAAATTGAGATGCAAAATGAGGACTGAAGGGAAGGAAGAAAAGATGATGAGAAAGACCCAAAAAGACAACCCTGTTTGCATTTGGTGGAAGGGATTAAGGAGTGAGGTTCCCTATTCCCTCCCCGCCATCAATCTGGCTGTCCCCATAGGGCAGAAGAACAATGATGGCTCTGGAACTCAGAAGGAGACTGGTGGAAGGCTGGAGAGGAGAGGAGGCCATGTTTGTTCAAGCTCAGTCAAGGGGATTAAGGCTTGTGCCTCCCTTTCCCCCACCTAGACAAAGGCCTTACTCCTACCAACTCCTACCATCTAACTTTTACAAAAATAATTATTCATTTCTTAAACTACATTTTTGCAGGCTTTCAATAAATCCATGTCCTTCCTTCCTTCCTTCCTTCCTTCCTTCCTTCCTTCCTTCCTTCCTTCCTTCCTTCTTGTCTTTCTTTTCTTTTCTGTCCATCTTTTTGTGTTTTTCTTTCTGTCTTACTTCATCTTTTCTTTTTTGCTACATGCAATGACGTTTCAAAGCTTACTCAACTCATACTAGTAACTTTAAAAATGTCTAATATTTAATATTCTGAAAATAAAAACAATATTATAAAGAAAATCTGCTTTTTTCTCAGAATATTACTTCTACACAAAGTTGAGTTTCACTTTCTTTGTCTCTTATATGTGTCAGTTTTCATTTACTCATTTGAATTTAATCTTTTAAACAAACTGTTGAGATTTGCTATTGACTTAACTTACTTTCTCATTACTCTCAAAAGTTTGTTTATTTATCATTTTGTAGAATTGAGAGATTGTTAGTTGATTATTTTCAGATTATAGTAAGTTTTCAAGTGTTTCATAGAGAAAATACTTTTATTATGAAATAGTGACATTGAGACAACAATGACTAATAAAGAAGCTTCAAAGACAAAATAAAGCATGTTCTCCAGTTCACATTAGTTCTCATATAGTGAGAAAGTTTCCAAACCCATTGAATACCCCTCTAGCAATCAGTGATACTTACAATATTGGGTCAAGTATAGCATCACAATCCCCCTGATGGCTAAATCTCAGGCTCAAAAATGCTGCCTTTCTGTCATTTTTGTGTATGAACCAACAAACTCACCCTGGTATCTTCCACCTAAGCTGGAAAAACTTGGATTAGAGCCTCATAAAAGTGCTGACTGGTAAAGAAGTTCTCAGAGAAAATGGGACTATATTCCTAACAGTATGGAACAAAGAGCTGGTCGAGAGTAACAAGTCATTCTCATCCATTGTATTTACTTTTTCAACCTTCACATTCCATTTTCTATAACTAAGAGTTTCTGTGAAACTACTGCTTTCTATTGGATGAACATTATACTTCAGGGCACAGTGATGGATAGGAAACTTATTGTAATCTGACCTATAGGAATATCGTTTGACCTTGACTTTCCCCTGTCAAATGAAAAGAGAAACCCCTCTAATGTATTAATTTTTTAAAGACAAAATAAAACATGTTTAAATGTTTGATAAACTGAAAATGCTACATAAAATGAAAGTAAAACTATATAAACCAATTAATTCTGGCTTGTTTCTGACTCCAAGGAACAGCAATATACATCTCCAGGGAATATGTCTACCTGTCAATCTCATGTTGGAATTCTTCTCATCTGGTCTTTATTGTATAAATATAAATAAATATATTTTCATATATAGAGAAACTTCAAACCCTAAATGCAGCGAAGTGTCACCACTGTGCTACATTTCTTTCATTCTTCATCATTCTTTGACATATGTTCCGACAGATAATGAGAACCCTGAACAGCTTTAACTCTTGAAGAAAAATGGGTCAGGGTTGCTTTCTATTACCTTGTTTTTATGCAGAAAACTCAAGGGTACAAAATGCCATTTTTATTTCTTTTTGTTGTTGTTTTGTTTTTGTTTTGGGGGCCACACCTGGCAGTGCTCAGGCATTACTCCTGGCTCTGCACTCAGAAATTGCTTCTGGCAGGTTCAGGGGATCATATGGGATGGTAGGAATCAAATCTGGGTCCATTCCAGGTCAGCCACATGCAAGGCAAATGTCCTACCACTATCATTAAGGCCCCATTGATATCATTTTTACTTCTATACTTTTAACTGGGGCTTCTTTTTAATAGATGCCAATTAATCCCAAATCTTAAAAATATGCTACAGCTAAAAATAAAATACATTAATATCTGTAATAAAAATAATAACACCAATGCTTTCTCTAACTTAAAAACAGTCCAATACTTTCTTTCTTACTCAAGTTTAGTTCAATCCCTGGAATCCTGTATGGTCCCCCAAGCCAGGAGTGAGCCCTGAGCATCATGGGGTATGGCCCAAAAATAGAAACAAAAAGTTATGTTGTCTCTTAGAAGGAAGAAAGCCAAGGGCTTTCAAATTTATGAAACTGTCTTGATTCAGCAATTTTGGCACAACTGGTCAACATTCAATTATTAAAATGATCTACTAAAATCATCTAATAAAAATTGTATGATAGAGAATTTAAAAGGAAACATTTTTCAGGCCCTTTTCCAATCCATGTGGGATTATTTGAGTTGCCAGCTTAACTAATTTATTTTATTCAGGAAAACCATTTTTGGTGAGTGGAAATAAATGATTTTTTTTTCTGGGAACATTGACCAATGAACTCCAGCTACTTTAACTTGAGCATTTTATGGGCATTTCCTTTAAAAAAAATCATAAAACCAAAGGTGACTCATCAACGTTTGGAGGAGAGGAAAAGTAAAAGGTAATTCTGGGTCTATAAATACACAGCTGCTGGAGCCAATTAATAGATAGAACCTTAGAACAACTAATGACTACCACAGGACTCTTCAAGTTCTGGTCTTGGGATTTTGGGTGATAGGCTTAAATCTATTTTGATTATAGAGTGAGCTATTATGGTTCCTTTTTCCAAGTAGGTTGAAATTTTCCTCCATGGTGTGAAAGCCCTTGTAGGTCCAACAGCTGATATCCTAAGTATGAATCAAGGCAGCAAAACCAAAGTAATGATATGTTGCCAAAGTAATGATAACTTACAAAATTCTTCACAGATGCTCACTGACTTTTGTCTTAAAAAAAAAAAGCTGGTTTCATTTAACAATCACTTTGGATAAGTAGTAAAAATTACTAGTCTTTCTTAGCATTGATTGTTAAGCACATCTTTTTAATATTCTATGGGGGGGGAAGTAGAAAGACCTATAAAGCATAGCAGAGGAAAAATCCCAAGTGGAATTATTTGAGTTGCCAATTGAACTAGTTTATTTTATTCTGGAAAACCATTTTTGGTGAGTGGAAATATTGACCAGTGAACTCCAGCTATTCTAACTTGAACATTTCATGGGTATTTCCTTTAAAAATCACAAAACCAAAGGTGACTCACCAAGGTTTGTCAGGGACACTCCCACATATGATATGAAAATTTTCAGACTTTCCTAGAAACTTCTTATCTTGATAAAATTAGTATCTTTAAGCAAGTTTTAAGTAAGTTTGTGAAGCTCCACTGCTTCCTAATCACAAATATTTTCTGAAAAGTTGAGGTATAAGGTAATATAAATAAATAATATGTTTCATATTATGCAATGGTATATTAATGTTTGAATGGTGTATATATTTAAGTGAACCAGTATTTTCTAATATCATTGCATGATGTCACAAAATCATACACAAACGTCCAATTTAAGTCCAAAGTGAATTAATGTATTTTAATACAACAGCATAACAAGGGTTGATTAATACAAATTTAGGTCAGCATTGTAAACAAATATAAGAAATGACTACTTTTTCATATAGTAATCAAAGGAAAAGTCCATAATTAGCTGTAAAATAATTGGGACAGAATTTGCAAATGTGCAAAGCCAGGGTAGTCTTCTCACCAAATGTTAATTTTCTTGGAAAAATATATATTTGTATTTTATAAAATATGCTATTTATGTTAACACATAGTAAGTTTTCATATATATTTGAAAGAAAGAAATCTACTAAGCTGATCAGGAGGCCTAGGAATCCCTCTCATCAATTCTTAGTCAGTCAGATTGAAGGTTTTATTGTGAGGGCTCAAGGATGCAGTGAGGTTTGGGTCTGTGGCACTAGGAATTACCTGTGCAGCCCCCCGTAATGCTCAGTGACCCCTCCAGCTGCACACAGTGATTATCAGGGAACTAGATGTGTTTTTGAAATTGATCCAAAGTGTATTACAAATCTTTCACAGTAATATTTGGGTACATAGCGACATTGAATCAGAAGCATTCCCACCACCAATGCTGTCCTCCCTGCACCCCTGTTCCCAGGATGCATTCCACATCTCCCTCCTTTACTAGTTCCTCGCTCCCCCAGGGCTGCTGGTATAAGTGGTCCCCTCTGTGTCTAGCATGCTGTAGATTGGGTATCAATTCTGTTGTTATTGACTTTGGATTTGGTGTTTAAGTCTGATCATTATTTTATTTCTACTTAATGTTCATATGACTGTTAGGTCTTGGTACCTCCATTATTTCCGCTTCCTAGAACCTTAAAGATAAAACATTTTTGAGAAGCTTTTTTGTAAATGTTAAGGGGCCCTGAAAATTAAGAGTTGATAAACTAGTGTCATTACTAAACTAAACTTAGACCTACTTCTATTGAAAGCAATTGAGCTGTTGCTTCCTTTGGTGCTTAAAAGAGTGAAAACATATATGTATATGTAGAAAAACATGTGTTGCCTATAAAAAGCTATTTCATATCACTATCTTTTGAAAAAAATAGTCTTATTCATTTTTAATTTCTCCAGTCACTGTACAGTGCCTGATACAAAATAAGAACAAAATAAATGACAAATGGTAATGCCTGCCTTTTATTTTTACAATTTTTTAATTCATAGCCTACAATAAAACTCATCAGATTTATAGAATATCGTATTAGAGAACCTGAGTAAAAATTAAGATCTTTGACCCTCCATAAAAAGAAAAAAATGCAACAAAATTTAATAAAACAACAACAGTTAGGCAATTTACTCAATGATGTGGAGGTTAATAAGTGGTTAAAGTAGTGGTTAAAGGAAGGAGTTTGGACAACTGTCTAACATTACATATAACAATCTTTGGAAAATTATTACAGAAAGTATTTTGACATCCAAAATTTTGTTATAAGAATGTTATCTCTAAACAACTTTTTCAGTGGGAAGTAAATTGACATTTAATTTTGTAAATATTCATTTTTTACCTAATGTTGAAGAACCATCAATGTGGTATCAACAGTATACAGTGCAGTAACAATCATAAGATGGCATTTAGTTCTGAACAATGAATGACATTGTACATATATATTACTGCTTCACTGTTTTCACTGTTTTATGTGTTCTGCATGTTCTATTTAATATTTATAATATAATTTGTTTATAAACAATTGGTTCCCATTTAATAAATAAAATTATCAAACATAAAGAAATGTTTTATCATTTATCCAATATCACACAGCTAGTGTACTTTAGAGCAGGATTTTAATCTAGGATATTTGAGTTCATCATCTATGTATTTCATCTTTGTGCTATTTTGAGTATTAAAATTGATAAATTAAATTAAAAAAATTTTAGCTTGCTATAGAAAAATAATAAAGTATGAATTATAAACTTATTATCTGAGTGAATTTTAGAAAAATAGCTTTTTTCTAATCAGCTAAATAGCTGATTGGATTCTTAATAAATGCTCTTCTGTAAGAAAGTTAAAGTCCAAGTCAGGATATGTTAAATATATGTGAAAATCTCTGCATATTAGAATAGAAATGTTATTCTAATTTCAGCACCAGTTTGTGTCTAGCCAATATCTCACTGTCCATTCTAGTTCTCTTCATGAAGATGATATTTAATATTTAACTTTATAGAGCTCAAACAAATAAAATATATACTATGTTTTCTCTTTGAACCCAAAAGAGTTTCTCTTCCTTATCCCTCCATTTAAATTCATCTTGAGATTTTCTCTAATTTTCATGGTCACCCTTTTAAATATTCATTTTTATATTTTCTTGAACTACCTTTGGTACTAAGGAATTGGTGGTGGGAATACTGCACTTGTGAAGGGGGGTGTTTTTTTTTTTCATGATTGAAACCCAACAACAGCCATGCTTGTAATCATGGTATTTAAATAAAGATATTATTTAAAAGAAAAGAGCAGACAATAAGTACCTAAAGATATTAAGTAGCTAAAGATATTATATTTTAAAAAATGAGACATTAAGTAGCTGCCTTAGACTAGCTATTCAATTATAGACCCTGATTCATACCTTGCCAATTCAGACTTTTTAGATAGAATATATCATACCCTTAATTGAATATTCTTTTTTTTTTACTTTTCTTGCCATCAGTATTTTTTGACCTATATAACAGTGGCTAATTTGTAGCTATCTATAGTCCATTTCTGACCTATCCATTGTTATTTGTCAACTAAGTTTTACTAGAATACAAATATGATCATTAATATTTTGTTGTCTTTGGCATTTTCATACCACAAATAGGAATTCTTTATTTGCAATAGAGTTCATATAATCAATTGTTGACTTCTGCTAGATAATAATAAAAAGCCAAATTTTTTTTTATATTGTTATTTCTTTTTTCCGAACTTCTGACCAAAACCAAGATACCTATAATTTTTTGGCCACCCTCTTCAGAGATGATAATCTATAATTTGAGCATTACTAACAATAACTAGCTATACCTATGCTCATTTAAAATTTAAATGTAAGGGCCCAAGTGATGATGCAGCCAGTAGGGCATTTGCCTTGCATGCAGCTGAACCAGGACAGACCACAGTTCGATCCCATGGTGTCCCATATGGTACTGCAAGCCAGGATCAATTTCTAAGCATAGCCAGGAGTAACTCCTGAGCATCATGGGGTGTGGCCCAAAAATAAAAAAATAAATAAAATTTAAATGTAATTTAATAATTTATTGATATAGCATTAAACATGAGTTAAAGATAAAATTTATACCTCTTCAAATAAAACATTATCACACTGCAAGTGCCACTGGTACCACTGTCCCACCCTCAACTGTTGAGTCCTTCCCCTTCTGTGTCTCTGCTTGCCCTGGCAATCAAAGTTCTTTGGTATAAATATATGTATTTATTCCTATTAGTTTTTATGTTCCCTTTACTTACTCTCTATAGATCTTATGTGGGGCAAATTATATAATTTTGCCTTTATCCATTTGATTTATTTAACCTAAATAAAATATAATTTATTTTATTAATAAACAAACAGAATATAATAAAAAGTTTCAGCATGACAAAAGAAATATGAGTATAAACTAAGAGACAGCTAACTGAGTAGAAGAAAATAATTACACTCAATACACCCAATAAAGGGAGACTATTCAGGATATACAAATTACTCAAAAAGATTTAACCCCCAAAAATCTAAAAACCCTGTTAAAATATGGGGAGAGAAAATGAAGAGACACCTCTCTAAGGAAGTTTAATGTATTCCAACAGGCACAAAAAATATTCATCATCGATGCCAGGATTTCTGGGTCTTTGACTGGTATGTTGGGGGCTCTGGGCAGGACAGCTAGCCACAGGCCCCCTGGGCTGAACACCTAGTCCAAGGGACCAAGATCCCCCCAAACCTGGTGGGTCTTCAGGGCCACGCCTGGTTAATCGGGCCCTGGGGGGAGGGGGAGAAATCCCTCCCTATGCATCCAAAAACTACAGAACCGCGCGGGGGGCTCGCGCCCCCACGTGTACTTCATATATTAAGAGTATTCCTTACTGTTATGTTACGTTTTACGTATCCAGAATCTTTATTTTGTATTGTGCCCTTTCCCACATCCCTACAAAGCTCTTTTTTATTCCTTTACTCTCTATCCCCCCCAAACATCTCTAATCTACATTACTCTTTTTAATCAGTAGTGTACAAGCCTTATCACAGACCAAAGCTGTGTATTGTGTGTAACAACCCCAAACTGTTTCAAGATACATAAAATGGACACGTATTTCTTTAGAATATTTTGTGTTTTTTCTCTGACAGCTATAATTCTTACTAAATGTTGTCTTATATAGTGACGATTCTAACCACTTTTCATCTTCTCTTTTTGAGCTGTTTAACAAGGAATCTTAGAGAAAGAGTCCCCCAGATTAATGCTTATGATTGAACCATAATTGTTCTTATCACCCACATATGCGCCAAGAACACCACGTGGCATTGCTCCTTTTTTGCATAGGCACATTAAAATGGGAAAATACTATACATATAAATAAGATCCTATCTAATAGAGATTGGTACAGACAAGTCTTATAGTGCAAAGGGACCTTACACCCTGAACATTGACATAACGACCTGGCACAGATCTCAGAAGAAAGGGCATTTCCCTGAACCAGGGAAGCCATCCACAAAACATCCAGGCTGGTCTATAGCATCACCTGGAAGCAATCCTCTACCAAGGAAGACTCTACACTGCTCAGACATTGTCCTGCTCAAAAGAGACTTCCATTAACACTGAGAAGACTTAACATCAACAACGACCTGCTTACAGGACAGGGCTCCCTGCATTGCCCTTTGATTGTGAGGTGAAACCAGAGGACGCTCCACATCCTGACTTCAATGTTGGATATACAGATTCCAGGATCTTTAATACAGAAGCTTGATACCAACAACAGAGACTGTGTGAAAAATATAAGTGTGTTGGCACTACAGACAATGTCTTGGATTGGACGATCTAGCTTGCCTGGAGCCTAGAGTTGGTCTTGTGCCAGGAACCTTCAGGGGTCGGGTCTTTTTGTATTTAGGCCAAGGTTATTTCTTTCCATGTCCCTCATATTTTGGTGGACCTATGCAAACAACAATTGCCACTCTAACACCATTTTTGCTGTGCTCCTTTGACTCTAATCCTTAAAGAGAACCCACTTAAGATTTGAGGTTAACTTAAGCTAATATGCATGAATATGGAAATGTAAAAAAAATGCTATGCCTGTAATGTTTAAGGAGTTATGTAAGTTTTATGGCTTTAGATTGCCTTGTGTGCTGTTAAGAAATATTATAGTGTGTTACAATCTTAATGTTCTTTGGATGAAATTTCAAAATTGGGATATCAGCAAGGGGACTTCTGAGAATTATGTTATGTATTGTCCTTCCACTGTAACTTTACCTTGTCCTCTTTCTTTGCATCCTTGTTCTCATAATTAAAAATAAAAAAATAAAAAAATAAAAAATAAAAAATAAAAAAACTAAAAAAAATATTCATCATCACTATCATTAGGGAAATTTAAATCAAAACAATGATATATTATCTTACACCATTGAGAATATACATATCAAAAATATAGGAAACAATCTGTTTTTAGGAATGTAGTAAAAAGGAACTCCCATCCATTGCTGGTAGAAATGTTAACCGGATCAATACCTATGGAAAACAGCATAAAAGATTCTCAATAAACTAAAAACCAAGCAGCCATATGATTCAGAAATTATACTTTTGTTTATCAATTCCCAGGTCAGAAAAACATTCATCCAAAAGAATGTATGCACAGTGCTATTCATTGCAGCACTCAGTACAATAGCTAAGAGCTGGAATCAATTTACAAGTCCAATGAGTGGATTATGAAGATGTGGTACATAGATACAATAAAATACTACATAGCTATGAAAATGATTCAATCATGCAATTCACTGTAACAAGGATGGAATTGGAAGATTTGGTATTGTTAAATGAAGTAAACCAGAAGAAGGATATCACTTATCCTTTAAATGTGGTATTTTAATTTCTAATTTAAATATTACATTTAAAGCATAAGTGATATCCTTCTGGTTTACTTCATTAGAAGTAATTAGAAAGAAAATTCTCAGAAAAATATCTTGGAAAAAAATTATAAATGTGGTATTTAAATTAGTGTATGGGGGGTTGCCTACAGCACTCTTGGTTCTAGAATATAGTGAGGAGATGGAAAGAAATATAGTGGAGGAGAAAGACAGATGTGAAATAACAGGATAATAACAGGTCAAGGGGATTCAGGTACATTGGCAGTGTTAAGGAAGAACAGGGACTGAATATATAAACCATGGAGTCAACAACTCTAAAATCATGGGATCCAAACTTTGACAACCCAATTTAAAAAGGTGTTTGTTAGGATATCAGGTTGGGGAGCTGGAGCGATAACGAAGCCGTAGGGCATTTGCCTTTCACGTGGCTGACCCAGGATGGACCGCAGTTAGATCCACTGGTGTCCCATAGAGTTCCCAAGCCAGGAGCGATTTCTTAGAGCATAGCCAGCCAGGAGTAACCCCTGAGCACCACCGGGAGTGGCCCAAAAACAAGCAAACAAAAAAATCAGGTATGGATGAGGGTTATGGTTTGGACTCTAGGAACACTGGTGGTAGGTTTGATGCTGAAACGTGTGTATAAAAATCAGTCATGAATAACTTTTTTTTTTAATATGGAACGTTTCACGAATTTGCTTGTCATCCTTGCACACAGGCCATGCTAATCTTCTCTGTATCATTCCAATTTTAGTATATGTGCTGCTGAAGCGAACACCATGAATAACTTTTTAAATAACAATACTTTACATATTTTTTTAAAGAGAACAGATGGCATGACAAATTATCTATGCTATATATGTACTATGGGATATAACTTTGCTATAAAATATAAAATAATGCAATTTGATGCTACATGGATAAAATGAAGGTGCCATGCTGAGTTAAGTTAGTAAGAAGGAGGACAACAGAAAACAATTTTTCTCATATATGGAATATAAAACATAGTGAGGGAATAAGAAAAATGATAACAGCAAGAGTACTACAAAATTAATCTACAGTACTGAGTGTTTCATGGCAGGAATTGGTAGAAATGAGAGTACAATTTTGAAGGGGAACCCTGTGACAATGATGAAGAGAAATAGACCCTCTAGTGAATGGTGCATTGTATGTATGAAACTGTATTATTAACAGGAATATAAATATAGGTAATTACAATAAAGTAAATATAAATATAAAAATACTCGTTACTTTGTAGATGATAACCTATAACTAAGTCTCCTACTTGTGTTCTCAGTCTGTCAATCAAAGCTGTTAACATCTGAATTTTAGTCTTTCCAAAACTATATTTTTTTGCCAAAAAAAAAAGTACAGTCACTTCACTTAACAACTCTCTTCTACTAGCACAAATAAACAACCCATTCATTTTACCAAGTGATTCAGCTCATTTCCTTAGGGTGTCTCTGAACTTGTTTCTCTCAGATGGTATACTTTAGATGTAAAATTCTTATGTAAATTTCTCATTTATTAATTTTAATTTTATTGAAACTATTGTGATTTACAAAGTCCTTCATAGTTGGGTTTCACAAATACAGTGAATCAGGACAATCTCACTGCCAGTGTCAATCTCCTTCCACCAATATTCCCCAAGCTGCCAATATAACAAGCTCATTTTAAGATTAGGTTGTTAAAGTTTGGGTCTCTTGCTTCCATTGTTGTTTCCTTTGGCTTGGATATTTAGTTCTGTCCTTTTTTTTAAATATTTTTTTTGGGGGGGCGGCACACCCGTTTGATGCTCAGGGATTACTCCTGGCTAAGCGCTCAGAAATTGCCTCTGGCTTGGGGGGACCATATGGGATGCCGGGGGATCGAACCGCTGTCCTTCCTTGGCTAGCGCTTGCAAGGCAGATACCTTACCTCTAGTGCCATCTCACTGGCCCCAGTTCTGTCCTTTTTTAACACTACCAATGCACCTTAGACCACTTGGCCTTTGGCTCCCATCTTTTCATATTTGTGTTTCTCCTCTGTCACTCAGTTTCTTTCCTTATACTCTCTATACTCTGGAGCCAATAGTATTTGAGACAACTACCACAATTGTGTTTCTTCATGCAGCTATTCTAAATATCACATGTAAGTGACATCATTCAGTATCTTTCTTCTTCTGACTTATTTTATTTAACATAATTTCTTCCAGTTCCATCCATTTTGTTGCAGATTGCATGATGGCATCATTCCTTTATGCAATATTCTATTGTATTTATTTACCACATCTCCATGATCCACTTGAGTGTTGTTGGACATAAGTCTTAGCTATTGTACTGAGTGCTGCATTGAATAGTGGTGTGCATACATTCTTTTGGATGAATGATTTTATGTCCTGAGGATAGATGTCCAAAAGAGAGATTGCTGGGTCATATGGTAGCTAAACTTTGAGTTAACTAAGAACCCTCCATATGATTTTCCATAGGGATTGAAACAGTGTATTGGAAAAGATCCCAACAGTGTATGAGAGTTTCTTTCTTACCACATTAGGAAGATTCCAGGCATTGTTTTCTGAATCACACCTAGAAATGATCAAGGCTTGCTCCTGGCTCTGTGTTCAGGAAACACTCTTGGTGGGGCTGAGAGAAATATTGAAGGCAAGAATACTATATGTTGTACTATCACTCAGGGCCCCCCTGACATTTCAGATTCAATCTATATATCAGTGTTTTTTTTATCTTTTCTTTAATGAATTACAAAGTTATTATGTTATTTCTGACTGAGTCTTAGACATGCAATATTTTAATGTTACTCCCATTACCAGTGTCTTTGTCCCTCCATCAATGTTCCCAGTTTTTCTCCAGCCACTCAGCCTGCATCTGTGACAGACACTTTATTCTTGTTTTTCTCCACCCTTTTTGACATTATTGTTTATAATAATGTTACTTATAGGGAATCATTCATATTACTTTACCTCCTTTCAAATCCAGTCCTTATCCAGAAAGGCCACTTCCATATACCATTGTCATAGTGGTCCTTTCTCAAACCTATCACTTCTCTCCTTTCCTTCAGTACAAGCTTGCCACTAAGTGAGAATTCTTCATTTGTATTGCCTTTTGGCATTAGTTCTTCCCTTACTATGTTTCTTGGGGATTTTGGTTTGTTTATTTGTTTTTCTTTTTGAACCATACCTGGTGGCATTAGGGAGTTACTCCAGGCTCTGTTCTCAGAAATCATTTCAGGCAGTCTCTGAGTGTAAGGTATCCCATCCCCCAACTTCCCCTATACCCTAAATTTTCTTTTGAGATGTTAATTACACCTAGATTACAGGGCTGTCCCCCCCACCCTGATGGGTGGAGATCTAGAGAATAAAGAAAAGAGTCTGGCTGGGGGGAAAAGCTGCAAGGAAGCATGGCAAACAGCAGGAAAAGAGACACAGACAGGACTCCGGAGAGAAAGATGAGATAGGCAGACATGGTGCAGAGTCTGAACATGGCAGATAAAAAGCCACGGGAGAATAAAGCAAGCTGACGCCAATGAAACTTTGAATTATTTCTCTGCTGTTACCTGCATTCATCAAATCTGCAGGCCAAAGGGCCTAGAGGCATTGTGCTGTCCTGAGAGAGGCTTCATCCAACATGTGGACTATAGACTTTATATTTTATAATTAAATCAGCAGCAGAGGACCATATGGGATGAATGAGATGGAACCCAAGTTTAGCTGCATGTGAGACAAATGCCCTACCCATTGTGTTATCACTCCAGCCCCAACTGTTTCTTTATATCCCACATACAGATCTTATCATTATGTGTTTGTCCTCTGATGTTTCTCTCATTATGGTATGCCTTCATCTTCCTCATGGTTAAGTAATATATCATTCTATACTTATATCAAAGCTTCTTTATCTTTTCTTGGCCACATATTTGTTCTTGGACACTTGGGTTGATTCTAGATTTTCATTATTGTGAATAGCATTGCAATTAATATAGGAATGCAGATGTGCATTGTGTATTGTGTTTTTGGGTCCTTAAGGTACATTATAAGTAATGGAACAGTTGAGCTGTTAAGAAGCTAAATTCTTAGTTTTTGAGGAATATCCTTATTGTCTACCTAAAAGACTGGACCTGTTGACAGTACTACCAGCAATTATTGAGAGTCTCTTTTCTCTGAGTCCATGTCAAAACTGATTGCTATTGTTCATTTGGTTGGGTGCCAATATTTCTGGTGTGAAGTAATATTTTACTGTTATCTTTATTTGTATTTCCTTGATGATTAGTGATATACCACACTTTTTCATATGCCTTTTGGCCATTTGTATTTCTTTTATGAAAAATTTTGTATTCTTCCCTTCTCCCTATTTTATGGTGGGGGTAGATTTTTTTTCTTGTAAATTTCTACCAGCGTTTTATATATTTGGGATATTAACTCTTTATCAAATTAGTGGTTGGCAAATAATTGCTCCCAGTCTGAGAACTTTCTTTTATTCTGGTCCTTGTTACCTTGAAGTGCAGAGAATCTTTGTAACTTATTGTAACTTAATCTTTTTTTACCTTTGAATTCTTTTTTTATGGTCAGTTGCATTTCATCTTAAAGATGCCTCTAGCTTCAATGTCATGGAGAATTCTGTCAACATGTTCTTCTATGTACCTTATGGATTCAGCTCTGATATCAAGTTTTTTAATTCATTTCTTTCACCTTTAAAATTTAGCTCAGCATCCAGCTCTGGATTACTTCAAAGGTGTATGGGATCCACACATAGTTAATCCCTTCCTTTACTGTGACTGGGTCTTTAGGCAGTAGAACTCTTTTTCCTTTATTATTTCCAATCCAGAGAGCAAGACTGAGGCTTTCTGGGCCCCAGGCCCTGTCTCACAGCAATTTCATGACATTTTTACTGCCCAGACATCATTCAGTTCACTGAATTTATGCAAATGTCACTGGGTGTTCTGTTCAAATCTCCTCCTCTAGTAGTTCTGTTTGACTAGCTTAGTCATGTTAAATCATGGTAGAAATCCAGAGACAGAGTGATAATACAGCGGTAAGACACTTGAACTTTCACATGACCAACACAGGAGAGACCCCAGTTCGAATCCCGGCATCACATATGGTACCCCAAGTCTGCCAAAGGCAATTTATGAGCACAGAGCCAGGAGTAACCCCTGAGCACTGCCCCCGCAAAAAAAAAAAAAAAAGAAAGAAAAGAAAGAAAGAAATTCAGAGTTTTATTAGCCCCCCGCCAAACCTCATAAGTTCCTACCATTTAAACATGAGATCTAGCTCTAACCAGATTATTTAGCTGAAATATCTTCAGGGATCATTGAAAATGGCTGGAAAGCAATAGAATGATAAGTAGCAGTCTGATATTTTGACCAGTTTATCTAAACATCACTAAGATCATCTTACAGATAAAGTTGCATCATTACCATTCTTGAAAGAATAAACACAATAAAAATACACAATGAATTTAAACTTAAAGAACAAGGGAAGTCCAGAGGAATTCAAGCCCACCAAAAACTTCAATGACATATGAAGAGGTTCCTAGAATCATAGTCTTTATAATGGTAGAAGAAATGAGGGAAGTAATGAAAGAAAAACTCAATCAATTCAAAGAAAAACTAAAGCAAAGTATTAACTAATTTTTAATTAAATTAAAAGTGATAAAAGATACAGTATTAAGTAGGAGCAATAGAATTCAAAATGCTGTACCAGTTTGAGAGGGGTCTGAGTGCAGAGAACTAGTATCCTACCCTAGCCTCAGTGTGTCTGTTTTCATAACAGAGGAGATACTTGTGTTTCTGGGGTCCAGGAGAAGGAGCGTTAATCCATACACACATATGCACACAGAGATGCATGCACACACTGGTACACAAATATACACATGTATACAGGTACACATGCACAGTATACAACAGCAAACAATTACATAGATGTGCACACATGTGCATGGTGTACTGGAAGGGTCCCCAATCCCAGTACTGGATGCAGGTGCAAAGGCTGGCCCAGGAGCCGAATTGCAGCTATCCCAAGGACAGATCCAGCAACCTCAGGTCATGATGCAGGACCCAAGTGGGAGGTACCTTAGGAATCAAGATCTATTCCTGTTCCATCCTCTTCCCCTTACCCCCGAACTGGGGCAGGAAAGTCAAACTCCATGTTCCACACAGCCTGTAATGTGGCCCCTGCCCCTTCCCAAGCCTCAGAGCTACTTTCCCTAGGGGCCTGGAACCACCGGAGGAAATCACAGGGAGTATAGGAGAGGAGGTAAAAAATGGGGAACTACCAAGGCTGGAAGCTGGAGGGACCAGAGGGTTGAGGGCTTGGGCAGCTGGAGGGTTGGGTTGAAAGCTGAGGTAGAGGGGGTGTGAATAGAGGGGTTGTGATCTTGGGATAGAGGAAACTGGGGTGTGGGGAGTGGCTGGGGTGTGGGTGTGGGACTGGGAGCTGAAGGATGGGGGCTGAGGTGGAGAGAACTGGGAATATAGGGGCTGGGGCCTGGCCTGAGATGGGGTGCTAGAAATAAAGAGTACTGGGGACTGAGCTGAGAGAGGGCAGGAGGTGTCTAAAAAGAAAATAAAAGACAAATAAAGGAATTCAAAATGTTGAAAGTCATTTAAGTGATCTTAAAGATAAAATACAAGACATTACCAAAAAATAAGAAGGGACAATAAAATAATTTATACAAAAATGAAATATAATAGAAGATGTTTAATGGACAGCCAAAGGAATAATCTCCAAATGATAGAAATCCCAGTAGAGGATAAAAATGAGAAAGGGGAAGGAAGACAAATGGACAAGGTAATAGCTATAAACTTTCTCAGTCTTTGGAGGCAGCATATGCACAGATTCCAGAGGCCCAAAGAGCACAAACAAATTACACTGAAATAGAACTGTCTAAAGAAATAAAAAAAGAACTGCATAAACACTATAAAAAATACTAACAACCAATGGTAAAGAGAAATATTTTTTGCAAGAAAGAGAAAAGCAAGGTATTATTTGCTCTTTCTCTGTAGTTGAGTTATATATGAACTATTTTCCTGATGATACAGGGCTTTCTTAGAGGTCAGAAATTACTGATTTATTTTGGAATTTCTCAAATATGTGTTAGACGCTTTCATTTGATGTACCTAATACATATATATGCTTTATATATTATATATGTGTGTATGTGTGTGTGTCCATCAATTACATAATGCAACAAGTGTTGACTTAGTATATTTGATTTTCACTCCAAGTATCTATCCAAATATTGTTGCCAGTATGGAACTACAATACAATTCCTGGAAATATTGGGAGTGAACTACTTTTCCATCAATGAGGTCTTTCTTCACCATCATGTTGCTAATTATCATTAAAACTATGAGCCATCAAGAAGCCTCCATGGATTTAATGATCAAATCTAGTACCATAATAATCAAAACCAGACACCAAAGAAGTGAAATACATGGGAGTATCTAGAAAAAGAGATAAGAGTTACCCATTTATAAATTTTGTTACTGATATTTTTATAAACCTTTTAAAAGAGTAATAATAGACTCAAATTTTCCTAAGATGATATTTAATTCTTCACCATATTTATTGTCAATCGCTGTGTAATAACATCACCCAAAACTTGGTGTCTTAGAATAATGTGCACTATCTTATACCGCCTGTAGTAGTCAGGAATCCAGGTGCAGCTTAGCTGGGTCAACTGGCTTTGGAGATTTTATTGGCAGTAATCAAAGAATCAGCCTGAGTTTCAGTCCTCTCAAGTCTCTCCTGGGTAAATAGCAGCTTCCAAGATTATTCAAATAGTTATTGGCACAGTTCAAGTTCTCACTAGTTGTTGGACTGAGAGTCTAAATTCCTATGATATTTGGCTTTAGCAGCATGCACAAGCAAGCAGTACCAGGGAGCTAGTACAAGTGGGACAAAAGTCATCATCTTTTTATAAATATATCTTGGAAGTAACACCCCATCCTTTCTGCCATATTCTATTCATTAAATTTAAGTCACTGTACCCAAGGGTTAGAGATGACACAAAGGCATAGAAACCAAGAGGTAGACATAATAAAGAGCCATTTCAGAACTTGTCCACCATAGTCATATTCAAGTATAAATTGAGTGCTTTTAGCATTGTTTACCAATTCCTATCACTTTATTATGTTGTTCAACACTAAAATCAAATACTTGCAACTGGTATCATACATGATGGAGACTTTACTATCACAAATTATAGTCAGACTGACATTTCTCTCGATCAACCAAGCCATGATGCCAAGGATCGCTTATGTGTTATTTCCCTTTAGGTTTTGCAGAACTTTAAATGTTTGGGTAAGTTATAGTTCTAACTAAAAACACATTAATTGTTCCAAATAGAAAATAGAATTATAGATAGACACTGCTAAAGCATAAATTATAATATCAATATCATTTTTATTAGGTTTTTATTCATGAGTAAAAATATGTCTTCTATTACACATAGCCTTTTACAAATTTTGACTACATGCATTGGGTTGCTTCTTACTCATAGCAAGAAGTTGAAAACTATGTAAATATAGCTATATACCTATTAAAAGAAAGACTTGATTATAAAAGTGTTTTTAGCAGAGAAATCAATGTTTCTGATGGAGGCAATTTTGTGTGCTTACTGTCTTCAACACAATAAAATAAAAATTAATTTTACTATGACTTAGGCCCCAAAAATAAAACAATGTTTCTTCCCTGCATTGCTTCCAAGAGAACCACACAATATATGCCCTACCTCCTCATATTGGCTATGCTCACTCATAGCCAAATGTAACAGCCTGTCTGAGCTCCTACAGTTGCCAGCATCCAATTCCTGTACCACCTGCAAAAGTTTTCTTATGGTAAGTCCTGCTGCATAAAAATAAATGTGTCAGAATATAAGGAACTTAGTTCTGGAATATTAAGTTCTGAAATACTTTGAGTCATCTAATGGAAGATCTTTTAAAAAAATAATCGTTTTAATAAATTAATTTACTTCACAGATTAATCCTTCCATTATTTCAACCTAACTAGAGTAATTTTTGTTTAATGATATATTAATTTTGAATATATTTTTTTTTCTTGTATCACACACACAACATTCTTCTTATTTAATCTGAACTACAGGCTTGTTGCCTAACAAGCAAAATGTCTTACCCAGAAATTTCTTGTTTTCAATGATTCATGAAGAATTTAAGTTGTTGCTGATTGCATTATAAAATATATAAATAAACCATTGAAATAATAAAAGGATAAGAAAGGAACAGCTGCATTTATCCAACCTTGTTATAACAGTTGTGACATGAGACTCTGCTGCTTGATTAAGTATTGTTAGTTTTCCTTTTGGTTGGCCTCTCTCTGCTCTCTGAATAACTCTGACCCATTCCCGGGACAGGTAAAATTGAAAAAGTCTTTTTATTTCCATAGGCTTAAGTGAAATCTCTCAAAACAAGCTATTCCAGAGTTGAGCTGGAGCAGGGCTAATGCTGAAGTTGCCAGCTCAAGCGTGGCCTCTTCCTCGACAAGCCAACCACGGCTCTTATCCACTTCAGCTGCCTTTTAAAAACTCTTTTCTCACAAAAGACAGTGCTGATCTCAAGGGCCTGGGAAAATAGAAAATTCTCACACTGCGATGGGAAGCACTGCTAACCACCCGAACTCTATAGTAAATCTTCAGATACCAGACAAAGTGAAGAAATAGGGTGATGTGGAGGAAACAATGATAACAGAATGAAAACAGAACAGTAAGCTGGAATTAAAAATGTTAGAAAAGTAAGCATCTAATTCCTCTTCAGAGAGCACTCAACCAAGGTCCTAGTAACTAAGACTTGGTTTTCTTCTCTTTTGTGTAAACTCAAATAGATTCAGAGAACCAGCTCATAATTTTAGGACTAAGGTTTATGACATTTTTAAGGGACCAGGAACTAGATAGCCTTGCTTACTGAAAAACTTTAGATTAAATGCCACAATTCTTGGGCTGGAAAGATGGTACAGGAAGTAAAGAATTTGCCCGGCATGCAATTGCTTTGGCCAGCTCTATTTTAATTCGCCTAAGTACCTTCTAGGTTCACCCCTAAGTACAGACACAAGAGTGTTCTTTGAGCATTACAGGAAGTGGTCCAATCTTTCCTCCTCAGCAACTAGATTTCAAAAACAGCACCAATAAAATTGTTGTACTTCTTATGTGGGTTGTTCCTGGAGTTCAGTTTTTCAATTTGAATGGCTCTGAATTCTACTCAAACTATAGCTTTCAGAAAAAAATGACACATAAATTTTGAAATAGTTTTTTTCTTTTTTTGGGGGGTTTTTGGACACACCCATGGTACTGAAGGGACATTCCTAACTCTGTCTAGAGGTAATTCTTGGAAGTGATCAGGTGATTCTATGTGATGCCAGGGATTGGTTACATGCAAGGCAAGGTTTTTACCCCTGTGCTCCTTTTTTGGCCTGAAAAAAAAAATTTCTATCATCTTCTCTTAACTATGAGTATTAAAGAAATAAAAGTGTGCATTTCTCCATTTATATTTTTATATATACCAAAGTACCTTGAAACTCAAAGGATAAACATATGTTCTTATACCAGGTGATCAGGATGAATCCCATTACTGGTATAAATATGAAAAAAATATTAGGCTATGCTTTCTTCTTTAGACAGTATCTTTAAATAGATATTAAATTATATTTTAAAAAAGCAGGTTTCAAAGGCATATTGTTATACATAATAATGCTGCATATAACATAGAGACTTTCTGGCTTTTAAATGTTCTGGGAGTGCATCTTCCAACAGAAATTGCGATTTCATTAGCATTTTTGACTAGCCTTCCAGGGATGTTTGCCAAAAGGATGAAAGCACAAAACAAAACAAAACAAAACAAAATACTAAGACAGCCTGTCCATAGGCCTGCATAAAGGTGCTAATTAGTGATCATTTTCCTCAAAGGGAATTAGCCCAGGATGCAGGACTTGTGACAATAGGCCTATTCCCATTATGTCTAGAAAAATAACCACTATATTAAATGAAATCAGAAATGTTCTTTGTTAACCTTTATGTTAACTAATGACTTCCAAGCATATGAGAATTATTATGGCTGTGATTATGAAAAGTTATTTTTCTACAGAGATTATTAGTCTCTCTGCCTATGTAAGGTAAGCCAATAGTGAGTCTATTTTGATGAATAAGAGAGGTGGTATAAAGAGAATTAGAGCAAATTCTCATGACAAAAATTTGAAATAAATTTTTATTTCTCCCTAACTATCCATACTAATATATCTTCTCAAAGCTCTTATTATTCTGAAGTAACATCTTCAGTGAAGCAAGCAATATTGGAAGTGAACATTTATTGATGAGTTACATATGTCATGTTTTATGATTTCTTATTTCATCTCATTCTTATAGAAGCTCTGCAAGAAAGATGCTATTATCCCAACTTTTCAGCTGGTATAGTTGATGTCATAATACAGAAATTCTATTCTTTGGTATCTATACCAAGAATACAAAATTACTCATCCAAAAATATATGTGCATGCTTTATTTATTTCAAAAAATTATAATTACAAAAATCTAGAAATAATCTAATTGATTAAGATAGAGAAAAATTTTGTGAAATATATTCACAGTGAATACTGATCAGCTATAATGAAAGATTAAGTGTTGTATTTAGCTATAATATGGAATTAGAGAGCATTATGTTATGTGAAATAAATCAGAAGAAGAAAGAAAAATACCGGATACATTTAGTAATAAACATTATAGGAAGGAACAAGATAATGAAATAAACATTATCCAATATAAGCCCTTAAAAATGAAGTTACTATGACAAGGGTTGGACACAAATTGGAAAGGTCCTGTGGAGAGCAGTGGCATATTTTAGATGCTGTAGTGATAGTCATAGTGTGGTAACATTTCTCCCTCGTAAATATGTACACCTTCAAATGAATAAATAACTACCATATGAGGCCACTAATAAAGTGTGATATTACTTTCTGCATCTACCTCCAGCTCAAAAAAATCATTAAATAAAAAGAACAGGACTTATGTACACCTATGGTAATCACAGCACTTAGTATAACAGCAAAAACATGGGAACAACCTAAGTGCTCAGCTATCGATAAAAGGTTCAAAAAGTTGTGGTGCGTATACATAATGTATTACTAGATAGCTGCAAAAAAGGACAAAAGCATGCAATATAATTAGATGAAATTTGTTAAATAAAGTCAATCAGAAGGAAAGGAATACAAACTGATCGGTCTCATACATAAAGCCTAAAGACAGTAAGGGAAAAAATGGTCAAATATACTAGAATTTGAGAGTTGGTTCACAGAACTTAGCTTATGAATGGCAGAGAGGGGAGGATGAGCAGGAGAGTTTTTGAAAGCTTGGTAGAATGAAGTGTTTACCCTAATAGTGGTGAATAATTAAAATGATACGTGCATAAAACTTCATTAACAGTATTATAAATCACAATATCTCAATAAATATTTTTGTTTGGTTTGGGGCTACACCCTATAATGCTCAGGGCCTACTTCTGCACTCAGAAATAATCCCTGGTAGTTCTTGGGGAACCATATAAAATGATAGGGGTCAAACAAGTTCAGTAACATGGAGAACTATTCCTCCCTCAATAAATATTGTTAAGAACAAATAAATAAGAATCAGTGATTATGAATCACTTCCCTAAAGTCACGTAAAAAAATGTGATAAAATTTGAGTTATACCACAAAGTTATTCAAGTCCATGTTCTTTATCCAGCTGAAAAATGTCTCAAGATTATAACCTTGAACACAGCTGTTACCCTGAAACCAAAGAAGATGATATTATTTTAATGAATAAAACCCTGCCATTTTAGCTGGGTTACTTACAAATACTTTATAACTTCCAGTCTAAGTCATGGAATAAAAAAAAAGTCCCAGGATTTGTGAAGTAAAGCCAATGTTTCAGTACTTCTTTGGGCACCTGTATTCCCAATACAGTGCTAGTTTTAGGTTAGTTCTTCCTCTCTGATTATTCTTCACACTCACAATCAAGTGGATTCTACAACAAATTAGTATAGGTTGAACCCAAAGATTGGTTTAAATATGAGGTAATTAAAAGGAAAAACATGATTTAAATAAAGGAGACCCAAAGTACTATGTAGAGGAAGCTTGTTTATTTTAAAGTTACAGAAGGACACTTGAAAGGTATTTTGTACCATATACTTATTTGATTGTTGGTCTACTTGTAGAACTATAAACAAAGAAAAATGTAGTAAATAGAATGTATGGTCATTATCCTATCCCTGATTTGACCTTATAACCAACTACATTTCCAATATCTTGCCATTTATGTCTCATTTATGTGTTATAATTTATCTCTGATTACACCTCTGTCTCAACATAGAAGGCATGTGTGAAGGCTTAAATATGTTTTCTAGTTATCATTTTCCCTGGCCCTATTTTCCCCTTTAACTAAACATATAGCTTTTGAGGAGTGTACATTGAGCTCATTTTGTTGCTGTAAACATCCCCTTGAACTTGATAATTTCTACTTCACTTCATCTTCTAGATTCTGTAACACTGCAGTCCAAAGAATCATCCTAGAAAATTATAGAACAAAGAAGGAAAAAAATAACTTATATGAAACTATATTTGCTTTTTAGGGCAAGATGACCTTCCTCCACCCTAGTTACCTGCATGCATCCAATACCTCCACCACTTGTTCCCAGGACTACCAGTGTAACAGGCCCATTTTGTGTTTAGCTTGTTGTAGTTTGGGTCTCTTGATTCTATTGTCATTGACTTTGGGAATGGGTATTTAGACCTAACCTATTCCTCCCCTCCCCATTATGTTCCTGATATCTTATGGCCCCAGGGGCACAATCCCACATTTTTCCTTTCCTCAATATGTAGGAAGACGTAGAAATATGAGACAGATTGAAATGACTGAAGTTCTATACTTCTATGAAAAAGGTGGGACCCCCATCTAGACTATAAATATATAATATATATTGCATCTATATATTGAATATATCTATTCAACATAATACTAAAAGTGTTTGGCATAACAATTGGGCAAGAAAAAGATATCAAGAGCATCCAGATAGGAAAGGAAGGAGTTAGCTCTCATTGTTTGCAGATGACATGTTACTATATTTAGAAAACCCTAAAAACTCTATAAAAAAGCTTCTAGAAACAATAGATTTATATAGCAAAGTGTCAGGCTACAAAATTAACATGCAAAAATCAATAGCCTTCTTATATACCAATAATGATAGAGAAGAAATGTCATTAAAAAATACCATTCACATTAGTGTCACACAAACTCAAATATCTTGGTGTTAACTAAAGAGATGAAGAACTTTTAAAAAACAAAAACTATAAAACTCTGCTTTAAAAAAATAAAAGAGGATAAATATGTGGAAATGGAGACACATACCCTGCTCATGAATTGGTGGGATTAAAATAATTAAAATGGCAATACTCAATATTCCCCCAAAGCATTATACAGATTTAAAGCAATCCTTCTAAAGATACCCATGACATTCTTCAAAGTACTGGATCAAACTCTCCTGAAATTTATTTGAAACAATAAACACCCACAAAGAGCTAGAGCAACCCTTGGGAAAAAAAATAAGGGAGGCATCACTTTCCTCAACTTTAAATTGTATTACAAAACTATTGACATGGAATTGAAATAAAAACAGACCTTCAGATCAGTGGAATAAACTTGAGTATTCAGAGAATGTTCCCCAGACATACAATCAATTAATTTTTGATATATTGGCAATAAATGCAAAGTGGAGCAAGGAAATCCTTTTCAAGAAGTGGTGTTGGGATAACTGGTAGACACTTGCAAAAAAGTGAACTCAGACCTCTATCTAACACCATCCACAAAGGCCAAATTCAAATGGATTAAAGACCTTGATAGTAGACCTAAAACCATAAGGTATATAGAACAACACATACGTAAAATACTCCATGACATTAAGACTAACGGCATCTTTAAGGAGGAAACAGCACTCTCCAAACAAGTGGAAGCAGATATAAACAGATGTTAAGCTGAGAAACTTCTGCACCTCAAAGGAAATACAGACAAGAGTACAAAGGCCACCCACAGAATGGGAAAATCTAGTCACCCAATTCCCATCAGATAAACAGCTATATCTAAGATATACAATGTACTGACAGATCTTAACAAGAAAAAAAATCTAACCCCATTGAAAAATGCAGAGAAGAAATGAACAGACAATTCCTCATAGAAGAAATACAAATGGACAAAAGACACATTAAAAATTATTTACATCACTAATTATCTAGAAGATGCAAATCAAAACAATGAGGTACCATATCATGCCACAAAGACTGGTACACATCACAAAGAACAAGAAAAATTAGTGCTGGCAGGGATGTGGAGAGAAAGGAACTCTCATTTATTGCTGCTGAAAATTCCAGCCTCCATGGAAAACAATATGGAGATTCCTCCAAAAACTGGAAATTGAGCTCCCATATGATCCAGCTATATCAAGAAAGGCTGGGAGGGCCTGAAAAACTGGCTCACAATTTGAAGCTCACGGCAAAGAGTGGTGAATGCTGATAGGGAAATAACTACACTAACAATGAACATGACAATGTTAAAGAATGAGAGAAGTAAGATGTCTGTCTTAAATACAGGCAGGGGTGGGGGGAGTAGTTGGGGCATTGTTGGTGAGAATGTTGCACTGATGAAGGGAGGGTATTCTGTTTATTTCTGAAACCCAACTACAGTTTTGCTTGTAATCATGGTGCTTAAAGATTTTATATTATTGTAATAAAGCCCAGAGACAATAGAGATGAGGGCTGGAAGGACCGGTTAATGATATGAAACTCACCACAAAGAGTGGTGAGTGCAGTTAGAGAAATAACTACACTGATAACTATGGTGACAATGTCAATGAGTGTGAGAAATAGAATGCCTGTCTTGAATACAGGCTGGGGGTGGGGGAGGAGAGAGATTGGGGACATTGGTGATGGGAATGTTGCATTGGTGAAGGAGAATGTTCTTTTTATGACTGAAACCCAACTACAAATATGTTTGTAATCAAAGTGCTTAAATAAAGATATAGTTAAAAATTATTTTATAAAAAAGAAAGTGAGGGGGCCAGAGAGTTGGCCCAGCAGTTGTGAGTTTGCCTTGCAAGCAGCTAACCTAGGACAGACCTGGGTTCGATCCCCCGGCGTCCCATATGATCCTCAAGCCAGGAGCGATTTCTGAACATATAGCCAGGGCCACTGGGCATGATCAAAAAACAATAAAGGGGGGATAGATCTGCGAAGGGCAGATGTGGCTTTTTTTTTTTTTTTTTTGCATAGGCAGAGCAAACATTGGGGGAAATTAGAAAGGAAATTCCATTGGCCTAAGAGATACAGAGTGTCTCAACCCATGTAGTAAACTGTCAAAAGACTGACTATAGACTCCATGATTGTTGTTTGTCAACCTTAATGTCTCTCTTTATGGTCCCAGAGAAAGTTTTGCTCAGTTGCAGTTGTCAAAGTCATTCTTCTGTAGTTAGTAATCTTGGGTTTTGCACAGGTCCTAGGATAAAATCTAAGATATAGTCTTTCTTTGTGGTCTCAGGACAAATTCTGCATAGTCACAGTTATTGTAGTCAGTCTTGAGTACTTAGAGACCTTGGTTCTTGCACAGATCTTAGGACTTAGCATCTTCTGATTTCATCTCACCATTGATGAGGTAGGGTGACCTGCCAATAGATCAAGTTGTTGTTGCTTCCTTGTCATTATCAGGGTGTCTTATTGACCTGCCCTGGAGCAGTTTGGTGCCAGGGTGGCACATGGGCCTCCCCCAGAGGGAGTTTGATTCCTTGTGCTAGTATCATAAAGTGTACAGGTACCAATTTGGGGATCTGAGGTTCAGGGTTGGATAATAGATGTCCTCTGAATAGGAACATTCTTTTTGTTTTATTTTGTTTTGTTTTGTTTTTTCAGCCACATCCAGTGACGCTCAGGGGTTACTCTTGGCTATGTGCTCAGAAATCTCTCCTGGCTTTGGGGACCATATGGGATGCCAGGGGATCAAACTGTGGTCCATCCGAGGCTAGTGCGGACAAGACAGATGCCTTACTGCTTCTCTCCAGCCCGAATAAGAGCATTCTTAAGTAGTATTTCATAATAGCCTGTAAGTAAAATCACATTGAAAAAATACAACTGTTTATTAAAAGTGCAACATTTGAGGCTCTGCTTCTTGATATTATTAACCCAGTGTGACAATTTACAATGTAACTTATTGACTTTGTTAGGAAAAAATGCCTGTAAAGTCAATGGAACTACATGATTTTTCCCCTCTAGGCTATATAGGAATAGTAATGAAACCTGGGACCATCATCATTGAGAGGACCTGATTTAGGACACTTGAGACTGACACTAATATTCAGAGTTTTGTGACCTCACATTCTCTGAAAAACTAAATAATGAAACAGTCGAGTGAGGAGGTTGGAGACATAGTACAGTGAGTAGGGTCCTTAACTTGCATGTGACCAAATCTGGTTCAGTCCCCAGCATCCTATATGGTCACCTAAATCCTGCTTGGAAAGAGCCCTGAGCACAAAGCTAGTAGTAAATTCTGAGCAATAGTTTAGACTTATCCATGAAAAATATATGGTAGAGATTATTAATATTAGACACTGCTTAGAAACTATATATAATAATGATCAGTTAAATATGCTCCTTGGTCTCCTCAATGACCATGGAATGAGTACTGATATGTGTTTTTATTGACATGGAAGAAAAAATTAGGATATATAGGATCCCTTTAGTTCAAAGTAAGATCTATGTAAATTGAGACTAAATAATAGGTTTAGTAGATCATAAAGAATATAAAAGAGAACTCTAGGATAAAGATATTGCATCTTGCCATTTTGTGAGAATTCCATTCTTAGATAATGCTTCCTTGTGAGTAAGTAACACAACAGGTATATGAGCATGAACTAGGAGACTCAGAAAAGTTGAATAATTTTTTATCATGGTCACTAGAATGCATACTTCAAATAAAATCTTTGTCAATCTCCCTTCCTTTATATTTTAATTAATGTGCAGCAAATACTTTTCTATCTTCTGCTGAGATAAGTGTCTATATTCAACATTTCTGGGCAAAATGTCCATGCTCAACATTTCTGGGCAGCTTCCAAAATAGTGATAGGCAGACTTTTGACAAAAATGTGTTGTTTTTGAATTTTTCTCCTCATTTTCCATTAGCCATGGCCTTTTGCCATATTGAGCCTCACAAATGGACAGAAACCAATCAATCACCCTTATAAAAATGTCAAAATTCATCTTTCCCTACTGTGAAATGAATACACTGACCTTAACACAAATGTAGAAATACATTTTAAAAAATCTATTTCCATCATGGGACCCTGGTTGCCACGCTTAAATTTCCCCACATTTCAGTTTGACAAGACTGACATTATTGAGAATATTTTGCTTCCTTTTTTAAAAAACTGGAAGCAGATAAATATGCCCCTAAATTTACTAATAAGAGTGCATTTGCATAAAGCCTCTGCCTGTCAAGACATGCAGAGAAGAAGAGCCATTATCTGTCGAGAGGGAAGAAATGAAAGAGGGAGACGAGTCTAATCTTGTGAGGAGAGAGAAGGAACATTCATTTTTCATTGTCTTAAAAAAATTGAACTGAATTTCCTCAATTTAGAGACTGCCTAATATTTAACTGCTTTGTTCAGTGTCTACTTTTCTGCTATCCTCTCAAGGATTCCAAGGTTACTCTGCTTCCATCAGACTCTATCTGCCCTCATTGCCTTTGTGTATTTGGTAGAAAGAGAGAAAAACCTCTGGAACCCATTCCAGAACAAATAATTGATAATAGCTTAAAGAACTCTTGCCTTGCACACGGGTCAATGCAGGACAAACCTTGATTTGAACCCCATAGTCTAATATGGTCCCCTGAGTCAGGAGCAATTTCTGAGTGCATAGCCAGGAGTAACCCCTGAATGTCACGTGGTGTGGCCCAAAAACAAAGAAAAAAGAATTAATTCTTTCACTCACAGAGATGTGAATTTAGAGTTTTCTTTTTTTTTTTTTAAAGCAAAATTAAGCTCTTTAGGTGTCAGGGAGAAAAGAATTACAGATTGTAAATACATCCATTTTGTTGGGCTGTCTCTGCATATCCTGCAGTTCTAACACTGTGAGGTAAGTGTTGGCATATGTATTTTATAGATGTGTTTTACAGAACAAGTTCAAAAAGTTCAAAAACTTGCCCCAAACTGCATAACTAAAAAGCAAAATTTCTGAAATAAAATCTACATTTAATTAAACCTAAGACATGATTTAGGTAAAATTCTTCCTAAGATTGTGACTGGCCTTCTTAGCTCAGCATCATACTGAGTCTGGTCAAAGCACATTTTAGGTATATTTGGAGGCAAGACAAAGGGCAGCGGAGTGACAGAGTGGAATCTATCCATAGACATAAATTAAAAATCCAATCACAGGAACCACCTAGCTCTTACAAATAAATAAATAAAAAGTAAATCAAAGCTCTTCAGTTAAACTGATTTTTCTCAACTGCACCCTGGCACCTAATCAGTTTGATCCTTTTCTCTTTCCCTTTCATTTATTTTTGCTCCCAGCTTTGTATTGTTAGCTGGGCTGGAGGTGGGGAGGAATGGACAGGAAGAATTCTCTATACTCTAGTTTCATTTCAGCCATTTTCTTCTTTCTCACACTGTAGTCTTAATTTGATCAGTAGTTATGAAAAGGGGACATTCATTGTTTGTGGCCAGACAGTTTCAGTATTGCTTCCAAAGTGTAGTGTTTTTGTGTTTGGATATGAGTTTTGCCCCTTGGGACGCCAAAACTCTGAGTTGAAAATAGAAAGGGGAACAAAGTTGCTAAGAATTGAATAGATGACATCCAGAGCTAGAAGGGCCTATCAAAGTTCACAGAAAAAAAATCATACCCCAGCTGAACTCCTGGATTCAAGGGGGACCCAGAACATTCTGTGGTCTATGTATGTGGTGATGGGGACATTGCCAGGAGCAGGAAGGAAATAATGCATGTGTTGCCTCCCATCCACTGTGCCTTGTCAGTATCCTATATATGAATGAATACTCCTAATAATTTCTGAGTATGATGATGGCTATGATTACTACATTGCTTAGTGTTTTATGCAAGTATGTCATGGCAGTGCACTTTTATGATAAATATAGAGGTAAGTGTTATATAAAATATAGAGTTTTAGTGATGGGGTGAGGCCTTTCTCGGCACCGCACGTTTAGCCCCTTGTCTGGTGGGTGTGAAGGCACAGGATAACAGGGGAGAGATTCACAATCAGTCAGTTTAATTTTCAGGAGTCAACCAGTTTTATTACACAGTCCTAACCGCCATGTGTATTTCTCCATATGGCTTCTAAGCTAAGCTTTTTTTTTTTTTTTTTTTTTTTTTTTTTTGGTTTTTGGTTTTTTGGGCCACACCCGGCAGTGCTCAGGTGTTACTCCTGGCTGTCTGCTCAGAAATAGCTCCTGGCAGGCACGGAGACCATATGGGACACCGGGATTAGAACCAACCCCCTTGGGTCCTGAGTTGGCTGCTTGCAGGGCAAAGGCCGCTGTGCTATCTCTTCAGCCCCAGCTAAGCTTTTCTAAGCAGCCTCCTTCAGCTGTCTTCCGTCCACCCTTGCTGAGTCTCCTTATCTTCTCCCCTTAGCCAGCCCCATTCTTTTCTCCCTACAGCAGCCCCCTCCCAGGTGTTGGTGGGGCTGACCATCCAGGTGAGATAAACAGGAAATTGGAAGAGTGGCAACAGGTAAGCACTATTACAACATAGGAAAATGAGCTGTAAGATTTAAGTTTATAGTTGTGCGGGACTGGCCACGATCTTAATAGCTACTATTTCTTACCTCTTGTATATCTACATTACATACTAAACTCTAGGCTAAGCCCAAGGATACCAGTATGAATTTTCAAAGGTCAGATAGTTCTTATTGTTATGGAGAATATAGGTTAATGAACCAATTGTATAATCTTAGTTCTTAGCACAGTTTCTGGCCTATGAATGAAATATTTTTTTAACAATGGATGAATGGATGAGTATCTTGTAGAATTATAGAAGTAGAGTAGTTGGTACACAGAAGGGCATTGTGGGAGTTTAAAGAAAAAAATACCGCAGATGAAATAAGCTGGTATGAAAACTAACTTTTAACATGCAGTAGGAATTTACTAAATGATCACTATTGTCATATTAGATTTTGTTTTGTTTTGTTTTTTCAGGCCACACCCGTTTGATGCTCAGGGGCTACTCCTGGCTAAGTGCTCAGAAATTGCCCCTGGCTTGGGGGGACCATATAGGATGCCAGGGGATCCAACCGTGATCTTTCCTTGGCTAGCGCTTGCAAGGCAGACACCTTACCTCTAGCGCCACCTCGCCGGCCCCTTGTCATATTAGATTTACTCTAGAATAGTGATTTTTATCACAATCTTAATCAAATCAGCTTTGATGTTTCTTCTGTCATGAGAGTCAGAGACTATAGAATCCCAACCTGCTCTTAGCTGGTTGTATTTAGTCACTTCCGTGGTTCTTCCAAGCCTTTTTAAAACTTTAATGTTTTTCCTTCTCCCCAATGTGGGTTGGTCAGCTTCCAAAAATGATTAATATTGAAAAAGAACCACAATCTTTATTTATTTGTCTAAGAATCATTAATCCTCTATGGGCCAACCCAGGGAAATAGCTCTGTGGTCAAGAGAACATCCCTTGCATGTTCACAAACCACAATTCAACTCTGGCAGTTCCTGACTTCCATGAACCACACTAGCTATAGCCCTAAAAGGCCCTGCATAATGCCAGGTTTGGTCCTAGTGGCCACAGCAATAAGTAGCCAAGCTATATTGCATTTCTGGGATGGAGCATTGGCATTAAACTGTCCAGTCCAGTGAACAAAATATCACTAGGAGTCATATCTAGACACAATGAACACTGTTTAGGAGGCTGATATTCCATATATAATGATCATTATTCTATTGATTCCTATATCCACAATAATCTCTATATAGTCATAGCAATATTTAATAAAACATAAGTTTTGTTTTATATTATAGAATATTTCATAGATTGCATTTTTTCAATATTAACACAATTGTGAAAATCAAGGCAGATAATCTTATTGTTGTATGTAGCTTGAGTTAATACTCAAAAGAGAACTGTTAAAATATCTCATTACTTATACAAACTACAGTGGGGCTTTTAGTATTCATGCTTTGTATAAATATTGCTTCTCAAGAACTGCAGAAATGGGTATCAAGTGGGAACTGTGAGTTCAAAGGTGAAGGGATGGAGTTATCCCATTACCTATGATGAACACAGTACAGCCTATGCTCTGAGAAGCAATATGTTTGAAAATCTAGGGGAAAAATAAAGACATGTGTGATTAAGTTTTCTATAGAACTTGATCCAATGAAAACCCTATGACAGTCCTATGACAGTAATCAAAGACATTAGAATACAGGAGTATAGATATATCATAGCTATGCTGTTCAAGGATCTCTAGATATAATAGGAAGTTAGAGAGAAGACTCATGGGATGTAGAAGACCAGGTAAGATCCAAGTTCTGTACTCCAGATAAAAGAAAATAGGGAACATAAATCAAAGAATATGAAGGGAGAATGAAAGAATAGGTGAAAACTAAATCCAGAAATAGATTCAGAGGCAAAACTTAATTAGGTGACTTGCCCTAAATAAACATGAAAGCCACCATCAAGTATGAACAACACATTTGGCTTTTTTCAAAAACTTCCTAGCATTCTGAGAGCAGATTTATCTATGACATTGAAGCAAGGATTCCTCTAAGGCTCAGATAAGTTACCTTTGCTATCTTGTCCTGGTAATGTTAACACCACTAGTCTCATAGGACAGTCAAGGGCATTCTTATTGTCATGTCTGCTCAGAGCTTCTGATTTATGTCCTGTCAGCAAGATCTATTTCCCCAAGTAGTCTCCATGTTTCCTCTGGTAATTTCCTTCCCTTTGGAAGATTGCAGCTAGAACTGCATTTGCTGAGGCTTATCACATAAACGTTCCTTTGGAAATTGCTCCCACCAATCAAGGCCCAATAAAATATCAGATACTGTATACTACACCTAAAGATTGGTTTTGCACATGGCAATCTTAATCTAGCACACTAATCCTAAAGGCAACTCTAGCTTCAGTATCATAACACATATTTTTGAGATAACAGTTAAACCTTAGTCTATTAAAGACAGTTTGATATTGAGTGAAAACTATTTATCGATAATTTTGAAATATTTAGAAACATGTTCAATATATTGAAACTCTATTGAGAGTGAAGGGGTGATTTTTGAAAAATTCTCAGAAAAAAATCTTGCTTTACTAGGATATTTTAAAAACTCCATGTTATTCATACTTTTTACAGCAAAATTTCAAAAAAAAAAGATATATATTTCTAGAAAGCACTCAAAATTACTGGAGTTTTATTTCTTCCCAAGAAAGTAACATTGTTAATCAGACATTGTTATATGACTGTAACAAATAATATCAAGCAGTTGCTTGAACAAGTTAAAAAGAGTGAGTGGATGTGTGTGTGTGTGTGTGTGTGTGTGTGTGTGTGCGTGCGCGTGTGTGTGTGTGTGTGTGTGTGTGTTTCTGGCATGTAAGTCTAAATTGGGCATGCCAGGTAATTTAAAGAAGGGATTTATTTGGTTTATCTGATCTCTGATTTTCTCAAATACTGTTTATCAACATGCTTAAAGCACCTTTTAAAAATGTTTCAATTTATGGGGATATATAAAGAAAGTGGGAGCAAGTACTTTTTCCTAGGGTTAAGACATAAAAGCTCATCACATAATATCTGTTCGCATGTGTACTTGTCCAAATTTATTTCTCTGGATATATCTTGCTGCTAGGAAACTATGGAAAGTGTTTACTAATTGGGTATTCATGTGTACCTCTCTAGAAGAGAAGACTTCACTTGAATATTTTATCTTTAAATGTCAACATGTGAGCCTGTAAGCTGATGCTGCATCTCCAGGTTATCACTGTTTCAGGAATACTGGTGTCTGTAACTCTTTTCTCCAGGAATGCATTGGTTTTATCTCTCAGCCACCTTAAGCCTTGTTTAACCTCTGAAATTGATCTCAGATATTACTTCATGCAAAAGAAGTTCTCTCTTTTCTGTGAGTTCTCAGTAACAAGGACTTTAAAAAATATGTTATCTCTACAGTAAAATACATAATAATTTCTGATTCTTCCTCCAGACTTGGAATGTCGAACTCCAAGATTCACCTTAGAATGGAGAACCATCACAGACCAATTTAATTATATTCCATGGTGTTGGAGGGGAGTTAATGGGTATCAAATATAAGACATTATCACAGTTGATCTGATGCGCTGAATTGAGAACAATAGACCTACTTTATGGGCATAAATTTCATCTTTGGGCCATTCATACTTGAAGTAGCAGCTGGTATTCTATTTACATTCAATAAATACTTTGTGAATGAGCAAACAAATGACTGAAGAATGGCTTCCTGCAATCAGTTAAACCCCAAGCAAGAATTAACAAGTCATATTATTTTTTAAACACAGAATATTAGCACCAGAAGGGATCTTTCAGATGTTTGACTACAGGGAAACTACAAACCCCAAAATTATCCTGGAAAATTCAGAGCAGGATTCTAGGTCTCTGACTGATATCTCTTTTATAAGGTAGTTCACCTTCATGATTGTAACTACCTGTGACTTTAAACACAAATTATATTTTGTTTTACCTCTCCAAACGGAGCTTAGCTATATCTCCCAGGTGTACATTGAATCAAAATAGAAATGTTTACTATTCTCCAAGTTTATGTTCATTTCGTGGCAGTTATTCATTGCTTGGAACCTGCTCATTATATTGTTTTACTACATAATGAAGACTAATGTCCACAGTTTAGCTGCAGATTTTGTTAATGACAAGATGTATACTAATACAAGTTAATAGGGCCAGGCCATTGCATTCTAATTAATATTTTTGTCAGATTCTTTACCTCATTAATCTTTTATTCACCATGCTATGGTTATTTTGTCTTCCGCATTGTGTATATGTACACATGTAATTTAAGAGCAAAATATAGTCCCCGGGTTCTTATGGGAATTAGGCTTTCTCCTCTCTGCATCTGTTTATGTGCACATATGCCATTGAATTTGGGAGGAAAGACATCACACATAACCCAGACAAGACCTCTAATTGGTATGCTAGCCCACGCAAAGCTATCTGATTGCATTCAGTAACTGGCAGGAACAGAACACATTTTCAAGGGAAATAATATCTCACTGTGAATCTGGGAATATCTGAACAGTAAATATCAGCCTTAATTTTAATGTCTCACATTATGCAAAATTTTTAAAAGATGAGGTCTCTAATTTTTGAGCCCACCCACGGGACAGTGATGCTATCACAAGACTATTATGGGAGTCAATGTCAAATTTCTAACTGCTCATGGATGCCCTTAGTTTTAGTGCATCGGCGTTTTCAGATCATCATTTTTTCCTTCTCATAAGCAAAAGTATTCGCCTATTAAGAACTGTTGAAGACTGCAATTCTACAGGCTTTCTGGCTGCTGGCAACAACTCCTTTCAGGGCAAGCATTGATAGTGCAGTATGTAGGTTCTAATGGCTCTTAAAAGCTGCAAGGTGCAAATGTGAAACGATAAAATCCAGACCGCAATGGCCATTTGCAGAATGATCCTTGCAAAGCTGCCAAGAGATTTGGCGGTTGATGAGGCATCTCCATCAAAATGTGCTCCCAGAAATGTGTTCTCCATGATACCTGTTTCACTTAATGGTGATCATTCTCATCCTCCACCCCCCTTCTCACAACTAAAGATGATTACTCTGACAGCAAGCTGTGTCTCAGCCATCATTTTTCTGTCAATTTTCTTGCCTCTGGAAAGGATTCTGTTTGGATTCTCAGATTAATTCTGTAGGCAAAACACTCACTTCCTATTCTTGCTATTTCTGTTGAAAATAGATATCTTGGGAGAGCTAACTGAGCAAACAAAACTTAGACTATGATTTAACCAATTACAATTGGGGGGCTTAAAGTAGTCAAAGATAACTTTCCCACTGAAACTCACACTCAACATGGAGAATCACCTGGAATAGGCCATACTTATTTGTTGACTAAAAGGCTAAACTACTATTTGAATATCTAGACTGATCTCCATCATGATGCATTGTATAATCATCATGCATTATCATCATGCAGTTTGGTTATGCATACCAGAAAGACCTTTATGCCATAGAGTAAGAACAATGCAATAATAATAGTCACATAGTCATTAACTAGAAGTATTTTTATTAACCAATTAATAGTCATCCTTCATTAATGGCATTTTCATTTGGTCTCATTTGCCAAATAATATAGATTTGAATTTTCATGTCTCAATTAGTAGGCTTCAAAGTATGCACCTTCTTTCATTCCCCCTCCACCAACATTATAAACTAATTCTGGAAAATAAAACTCTGAGAATCAGAAGAAAGTTTTTGGTGGTAGTTCTATCTAGGATAAATAATGGGTAGCTCCAATGTCAAAAATAAAATATGGAAATATATTGGCAAAAAAAGAAAGTGGTATGGATGCTATATCGCAGTGACAGAAGTTCACATACCAAATGAGAAAAGGGGACATTAAATATTCCTTTCCAATATTGTTTCAGTGGCCATGATATTACTAAAATGTAGATTAAAAGTGACACAGAGGTTAAGGATTTATTCTGCTGTCCCAAAGTAATGCTATTATCAATAACAATACTTTCAAAGGCCAAAAATATAGACAGCGTATGATTCCATCTTACTGTGTGTTTCATTTCTGAGTCTTTCTGAAATGAGAGAAATTTATTTTCTTTTAAATGAGGTTATGAGTTTCTCACTCTCACTCTCATTCTCTGCTCTTTCTCCTAAACATTCCTTTTTGTTTTGTTTTGTTTTTGCTAATTTTCTTAACTTTTATTATAAATTCTGGCTGAATCATGAGGGTTTTTTTTATTCATTTTATTTTTTAATAAAATCTTAATTTAAACACTATGATTACAAGTTTGATTGTAATTGGGTTTTAGTCACAAACAGAACACCCCCCTTCACCAGTGCACCATTCCCATCACCAATGGCCCCCACTCCTTTCCAACCCCTGCCTGTATTTGAAAGAGGTATTCTGCTTTTATCACTCATCAAGATTGTCATGATAGTTGTTAGTGTAGTTATTTCCCTAACTGCACTCACCAGTCTGTGGTGAGCTTCATATTGTGAGCCAGTCTTTCCAGGCCTCATCTCTATTGTCTCTGGGCATTATTATAATAATGTCCTTAATTTTTCTTAAAACCCATAGATTATTGAGACTATTCTGTGTCTATCTCTCTCCCTCTGACTTATTTCACTCAGCATAATAGATTCCATGTATATCCACATATAGGAAAATTTTATGACTTCATCTCTCCTGATGGCTGCATAATATTTTATTTTGTATATATATATATCACAGTTTCTTTAGCCATTCATCTCTTGAAAGGCATATTGGTTGTTTCCAGAGTCTGGCTACTGTAAATAACACTGTAATAAATATAGGTGTGAGGAAGGGATTTTTGAATTGTATTTTTTCTTCCTAACATATATCCTTAGGAGCAGTATAGCTGGATCATATGGGAGCTCAATTTTCAGTTGTTTTTTTAAATAATTTTTTTGTGATCAAATTGAATTACAAGTCTTTCACAGTAATATTTAAGGTACATAGTGACAAAGAATTAGGGCCATTCCCACCACCAGTGTTGTCTTCCCTCCACCCTTGTTCCCAGCATGTATCCCATACTTCCCTCTTTGTCCCTTGGACTATTAGTATAAGAAGACTCCTTTGTGTATAGCTTGCTGTAGATTGGGTATCCATTCTGGTGTCGTTGACTTTGGTTTTGGTGATCATTTTTTATTTCCACTCAATGTTCATACGACTGGTTGTTCCTGTACCATCGATTTTTTTTTATCTTCCTTCAAGTTATTAGAGAGAACAAGATGATTCTTGGTTCTGTGGAATTCTATGGTTCTGTTAGAAAAAGAAAAAAAAAAGAAAGAGTAGGAAAAAATGACGGGGGGAATCTGTCTAGTAGAGGCTATAAATATCAGTTCAGAAAGAGAAAGGGAAAAAAGAAAAGGAAAACAAAAACAAAAATCAAAAAAACAGCGGCCGACTAGGTGGCGCTAGAGGTAAGGTGTCTGCCTTGCAAGCGCTAGCCAAGGAAGGACTGCGGTTCGATCCCCTGGTGTCCCATATGGTCCCCCCAAGCCAGGGTCAAGTTCTGAGTGCTTAGCCAGGAGTAACCCCTGAGCATCAAACAGGTGTGGTTCAAAAAAACAAAAATAAATAAATAAATAATAACACAAAACAAAAATGAACAGCAGTGACAAAAAACACAGCAGCAGCAGCAACAACAACAACAAAAAAATCATCACCAAAACCACAACCACAAGAAAGAAAAGGAAAAAAAAAAGGTCTGGTGTGGCAAGGCTCTGTGGTTTTTTTTTTCTTTGCATAGGCACAATAAGTATTGGGGAAGTTAGAGGGAATTCCCTTGGCCTAGGAGGTACAGAATTTTTCCAACCTTGAAGCATGCTGTCATGGGAGCAACTACGGGCTCAATACATGCTCATTCTCTAACCCCAAGGTCGTTTTATGGTGTCAGAAAATTTTCTGCTCAGTTGTGGATGACAAAACCAGTCCTCTGTAGCTAGAGATCTTGGTATTTCAACGGGTCAAAGGATAACATCTAGGATAGAGTCTTTTGTTATGGTTCTAAAAGATCTGTTCCATAAGGTTTGTTGTAGTCAGTCTTCTGTAAATAGTGACCTTAGTTTTTGCACAGATCCTAGACCTAAGCCTAGGATAGATTCTTTCCTTATGGTACCAGAAGTTCTGCTCAGTCATGGTTATCAAAGTCATGATTCTGGGACAAGATATCTTGGCTTTTGTACATATCCTAGGCCAAAGCATAGCCTAGGATCTTTCCAATTTCCAGTTTTCTAAGGAATTTCAATATTGTTTTCTATAAAGGCTGGACTAGATGGCATTCCCATCAGCAGTGAATAAGAGTTCCTTTCTCTCCACATCCCCACCAGCACTGATTGTTCTTGTTCTTTGTGATGTGTAGAGGATGAAGATGGCAACTTTATGACGCAAAAACTTCCAACCACCTAGTTTGTCTAAACCAGGGATCTCAAACTCAATTTACCTGGGGGCCGCAGGAGGCAAAGTCAAGGTGAGACAGGGCCGCATAAGGGATTTCGCTTACCAAATATTCACAATAAAATATCGCATTAGTAAGAAAAAATGTCGCAAAAAATCCCATTAAACATTTGCATACCCCGAACGGAACTGCTCTGGGTATACGAGTGTTTAATGCGATTTTTTTTCTTACTAATGTGATTTTTATTGCGATTATTTGGTAAGCAAATAATCGCGAATACTGCGATATTTGAAGGCCGGCCACGGGCCACAAAATGTTGTACGGAGGGCCGCAAATGGCCCGCAGGCTGCGAGTTTGAGACCACTGGTTTAAATATTCCTTTGAAAATAATTTTGTTGAAAGAATAAGTTCATACTCTTCTACTCTTTTAGGTATTGATTAAACTCCATTTTTAAAGGGCTTTTAGACGCTATTTATAAAGAAATCTACATAATTTTCATTAACTTTTTCTGGCTAAACTAATTTTTTCTTCTTTTAGGACACCTACAAGTAGTCTTCTGACCAATGGCTGGCTGTAAAGAATCCTTGGAAAGTAATAAATGAACACAAAGATGCTTTTTTCTATTCTTACGTCACTTATTAATTCAATTATTCTCCTTGCTTTTACAATGGATATTCATACCTGGACCCTGGCCTCACATTTATGACTTGAAGAATAAAAAATATTCCAATTAGAACCACATGAAGAAATACCATTAGGGAAAAACTGTTTTTGAAAGAAGTTAAATGGATTTGGGACCGGGAAGTACCTATAATCCTTTTATTATAAATAAGGTAGAGGCTTACAATAGTTGAGAAATAAGTGCTAAAATTGACTCAATTGACTGCTAAACAAGGGTTGTTAGACTACAAGTGACAACAGACAAAATTTAGCTCTACCTGGAAGTCATTTAGCTCAAATAAGAAAAAACAGAGTAAGGACAAGGAGTCAGGTACTTATTCATGTATAATTTGTTCAACAAAAAAATAACATGCTTTTTCTATTGAATATCAATATTCACGTGGCAGGTATTGAGATTGTTACTGGGTTGCAGAGATAATCCAATCTGAAAGGGACAAGAAAGAAAATTTGACTCTATAGTTATAAAACAAAAACTTAAGTATAGTAGTATACATACTCCAATGGTATTAGCTAATTCTTCTGGTATCATTGTCCTCAGTTTGAAAAGTATGTTAAAAGGAAAAAAAACAAGAAAACATAGCTGACACATTAGGAAAATGTCATAACCAATCACGTGCCTACTTTACTTATTAGGAGTCTATTATTTTCCTTGGGATCCTAACAATGTTTTCCTTCTTTAGAGAATCTAAATCTAGTCATAGTGAAGTCTTCTGCAGATAGACTAGAAACAAAGTACAAATAATCTAAAATAATTTTCACTTTATATTACAATGCACGGAGGATTAGAAGTTTTATATACAAATATTGCATTCTCCATTTATCTGATATAAAACCAGGAGTAAATCATAATCTCTTAGCTTCTGTTGATGCATCTCTAAAATATGGATATTGAAGGCATAGAAGACTTATAGAAATTAAATGCTATAGTATATGTAAATCTCTTGTAAAACATGACTTGGAATAACTGTACAATTTTATTTTATTGTATATATTATTACTATTCGTTATTGAATTATTATTGAAAAATTAGGTTTAGAGGACAGTGAATACTAATGGTTAGCAAGGCTTAGGGTTCATATTCCTGTTTACTGACTATTATATTAAGACTCTTACACTGATGTCATTGGGCTTTACCATAATATAGTCTGTATTCCCAATAATACATATTTTAGTTTAGATCCAAAGCCATTTGCATTTTCTCAGCATAAACCTGCTGGGAAGGAAAGTTTGACATAGACAGGAATAATCATATTTGGCATTTGTAGAATATTTTATAGTTTCAAGCTCCTTATACATATGTCACTTCACATGGGTTTAAATATTTGCCGTGGATACCTCATTCATGGATAATCAGTTGGAATTTTATGCTAGTTACTAGATTTGACTTTAGTCTGCTTTCTGGAAGACCTACAAATTGTTATGTGTTTTTAATGCAAAAATACCTCCATTATCATAATATTTCATGAAACTAAGTCAAAATTCTGTTTACACATTTTAGGGAAAGTAGCTTCTCCAAGAATGTTTTTTGGTAAAGAAAAAGGTGGCAAAAATATGGGGCAGGAGCAGTGGCACAAGTGGTAGGGCATTTGCCTTGCTATGTGCTAGCCTAGGTATGGTGTCCCATATGGTCCCCCAAGCCAGGAGTAATTTCTGAGCACATAGCAGGAGTAACCCTCTGAGTGTCACAGGGTGTGGTCCAAAATCTCCCCCCAAAATGTGACAGAAATAAAAAAATATAGGTATGTGATATAAATATACATTGTGCCAGTGCCCTGAGAGACGCTTCCAGGTGGTAGGGTCACTTCACCCAAATCCCTAGAACTCTGACTTTTCTGGAAAAATACTAGTAAAGATTTCCATCAGAGGGATGGGTCATTAGAACATTAGTTCTACCTCAAAGAAATAGGCTATTTTGACATAGCCCACTGTTGCTTCTTCTTTAAGAAATTAGTGTATGTAAGCTCTCAAATGGCATCTGTCACTTGTAAAAACACTTGAAAACAAAATCAAGAGCTTTTAAGTCAAACAAATTTACATGTAATGGAGAATGACTCAGGAGTTGGACAGACTGGTATGCCTGGAGCCCAGAGTCAGTTTTATGCCAATAAACTTCTAGGGTGAGGCCTTCTTGTAATCAGGCCAAGGATTTTTTTCCCCCATTTTCCCAATATTTTGCTGGGCCTATGCAAAAATGGCGATTGCCACTTTCACACCTTTACTCCTGTATTATTTTTGAACAATTATCCTTTAAGAAAGAAAAAAACAACTTACTGAACAAATAAATAAAAATAAAAATAACAGTAGTAGAATGCCTGTCTCAAATACAGGCAGGGGATGGGAAGGAGGAGGGGGCATTGGGGGGAGGAAAGTTGCACTGGTGAAGGGGGTGTTCTGTTTGTGACTGAAACCAAAATATAATCATGTTTGTAATCATGGTGCATAAATAAAAAAATTAAAAAAATACATGTAAATAACTAGTTGGTCACCTATTTTCCAGTAACTATGAGCATATTATTTACAATATTTGTTCTTTGATTTTCTCATCTATTCAATATATGTTGGGTTTTCACCTAAATCTGTGATGAAGATGTGGAGCTTACATAGAGGAAATATGTCAACTGGAAAAAATTATTAATATCTTTAATCATAATAATCAGTAGTAGTATCAAGATAGGGAATCAAGTAGCTATCAAGATAAAGTCTAGTGTGTTCTTTGTCATATTTTTATGATACCTAAATGCAGATTTATGATTCAAGTTTTGTACCTGTTAATACCATTGAATTCAAGATGATATGAGACAACAAAAGGTTCTTTCCCCCCCTTGACCAACTTTTCTCATTATTTCTAAATAATATTTATATAATCATATTATAATAAAGTTATATAATGGTATTTATTATAATGTAATAATGTACAATGTAATTATTTTTTCTTTTTTATCTATTTATTTTTTTATTTAAACATCTTGATTACAAATATGATTGTGATTAGGTTTCAGCCATGTAAAGAACACCCCCTTCACCACTGCAACATTCCCATCACCAATATCCCAAATCTCCCTCCATCCTACCCCATCCCCACCTGTACTCCAGACAGGCTTTCCAGTTCCCTCATTCATTCACATGATTATGGTAGTTCTCTGTGTAGTTATTTCTATAACTGCACTCACCACTCTTTGTGGTGAGCTTCATGAAGTGAGCTGGAAGTTCCGGCCCTCCTCTCATTGTCTCTGAGGATTGTTGCAAAAATTACTTTTATTTTTCTTAAAACCCATAAATGAGTGAGACTATTCTGCGTCTCTCTCTCTCCCTCTGACTTATTTTACTCAGCATGATAGATTCCATATACATCCATGTATAGAAAAATTGTATGACTTCATCTCTCCTGATGGCTGCATAATATTCCATTGTGTATATGTACCACAGTTTCTTTAATATTCCATTGTGTATATGTACCACAGTTTCTTTAGCCATTCGTCTGTTAAAGGGCATCTTGGTTGTTACCAGAGCCTGGCTATTGTGAATAGTGCTGCAATAAATATAGGTGTGAAGAAGGGGTTTTTGTGTTGTATTCTTGTATTCTTAGGATATATCCCTAGGAGTGGAATAACTGGGTCAATGGGAGCTCAATTTCCAGATTTTGGAGGAATCTCCATATTGCTTTCCAGAGAGGTTGGACTAGATGGCATTCCACCAACAGTGGATAAGTGTTCCTTTCTCTCCACATCCCCGCCAGCACTGATTGTTCTCATTCTTTGTTATGTGTGCCAATCTCTGTGGTGTGAGATGGTATCTCATCGTTGTTTTGATTTGCATCTCCCTGATGATTAGTGATGAGGAGCATTTTTTCATGTGCCTTTGGCCATATATATTTCTTTTTTTTTTTTATCAAAGTGTCTGTTCATTTCTTCTCCCCATTTTTTTGATGGGATTAGATGTTTTTTTCTTGTAAAGTTCTGTCAGTGCCCTGTATATTTTGGAGATTAGCCCCTTATCTGATGGGTGTTGGTTGAATAGTTTCTCCCACTAGATGGGTGGCTCTTGAATCCTGGGCACTATTTCTTTTGAGGTGCAGAAGCTTCTCAGTTTAATGTATTCCCATCTGTTGATCTCTGCTTCCACTTGTTTGGAAAGTGCAGTTTCCTTCTTGAAGATGCCTTTAGTCTCAATGTCATGGAGTGTTTTACCGACAAGTTGTTCTATATACCTATATCCCTGATGAATGCAGATGAAAAGATTTTCAACAAAATTCTGGCAAATAAGATCCAATGCATCATCAAGAAGATCATACACTACGACCAAGTAGGTTTCATCCCAGGAATGCAAGGATGGTTTAACATCCGTAAATCTATCAACATCATACAGAACATCAACAAGAAGAAAAATAAAATCACATGATCATATTAATAGAAGCAGAGAAAGCATTTGATAAGGTCCAACAACCATTCTTAATAAAAACTTGACAGGAACCTTTCTCAATCTAGTTTAAGCCATCTACCATAAGCCAATGGCAAATATTATCCTCAATGGAGAAAAACAAAAGCCTTTCCTCTAAATTCTGGTAAAAGACAAGGCTGTCCTCTCTCACCACTCCTCTTCAACATAGTACTGGAAGTGCTTGCTATAGCAATCAGGCAAGAAAAAGATATCAAGGGACTCCAGATAGGAAAGGAAGAAGTCAAGCTCTCACTGTTTGCAGATGGCATAATAAATACTCTACTTAGAAAACCCTAAAGACTACCAAAAAGCTTCTAGAAACAACAGACTCATATAGCAAAGTGGCAGGCTACAAAATTAACCTACAGAAATCAATGGCCTTTTATACACCAATAATGATAGGGAAGAGAAGGACGTTAAGAAGGCAATCCCATTCACATTAGTGCCACACAAACTCAAATATCTTGGAGTCAACTTGACCAAAGACGTGAAGGACCTATACAAAGAAAACTAGAATGCCCTGCTCCAAGAAATAAGAGAGGACACAAGGAAATGGAAACACATACCCTGCTCCTGGATTGGCAGGGTTAGCATCATAAAAATGGCAATACTCCCCAGAGTATTGTACAGATTTAATGTGATCCCTCTAAAGACACCCATGACATTCTTCAAAGAAGTGGATCAAACACTTATGAAGTTCATTTGGAACAATAAACACCCTCGAATAGCTAAAGCACTCCTAGGGAAAAGTAAAATGAGAGGCATTACTTTCCCCAACTTTAAACTGTACTACAAAGCAATAGTTATCAAAACAGCATGGTATTGGAATAAAGACAGACCCTCAGATCAGTGGAATAGGCGTGAGTTCTCAGACAATGTTCCCCAGACATACAATCACCTAATTTTTGACAAAGGAGCAAGAAATCGTAAGTGGAGCAGGAAAAACCTCTTCAACAAGTGGTGCTGGTAGAACTGGTTAGCCACTTGCAAAAAAGCGAACATAGACCCCCCAGTTAACATCATGTACAAAGGTAAAATCCAAACGGAGTAATTATTGATAATAATTGACACAACTGTCTATACCATGATTGTTTATGGTATCTGTCAGATAATCTTCTAAGAACCTAAAAGTGATGCAATGCCTTGCCGTGGAAAAATCCTTCCATTTCTCAGAATACTCACAAATAATCCTCTTTCTGTTTTGCACCCATTAAAATTTATTATTTTAAAAACTCACAAGAATTCTCCTTAGGGACTAGTAATAAACTCTACCTCTTTGACCTGACAAATACCCATTTCAAAATGTTCTGTTCTTATGTTACATTGATTCTGTAATTTCTTTTTTTTTTTTGTTTTTTGTTTGTTTTTGTTTTTGGGTCATATCCTGTGGTTCTCAGGGGTTACTCCTAGCTGTGCTCTCAGAAATTGCTCCTGGCTGGTTCAAGGAACCATATGGGATGCCGGGATTTTGATCATTTGTCCTGGGTCCTCTGCATGCATGGCAAACTTCCTACCACTCTGCTATAATTCAGCCTTGGTTCTGTAATATCTACCCTGAATAAACAGAACCTCATGTTTCATCTAAAAGTATTTATTATAAGGGCCCAGAGCGAAAGGGCTTTTTGTTTTGCACATGACCAATCCAGGTTTGTTCCCCGGCATCCTATATTTCCCCATTACCAAACATTACCTCGAGTAATGCCTGAATACAGAGCCAAAAGTAAACCCTGAGCTACCAAGTGTGTCACAGAAAGCAAAGACACATAAACAATTGTAGTAAAAGTGGCAGTAGAAGCAGTGGTTGTAATCATTACTTTAAAAGCTCTGAAGGCCTAAGTGTTGTGACTAGGACTTTCAAAATGACTCTAACTAGTAGTAAATAGAGTGGGAATCCTTGCCTGTTATTTAATCTTAAATAAAAGGCTTCCAGTACTTTTTCAAAAGAATTTATATTGGCAAAAAGGTTTATAATTATCATTATTTGCAGAAGAAATAATACTAGAAAAAACATACTAGAAAAAACAATAATAATGAATAATAATAATAATAATAATAATATACATGAAGGCCTAATTCTAAAAACTCTACCCTAAAAGTATTAGAAATGATTAAATTTGGAGAAATAATACAGTGCTGAAGGTACTTGCCTTGCACATAAGCTAACCCAAATTTGATCTCTGGAATTACCATATAATCCTCCAATTCCTGCCAGGAATAATTTCTGAGTTCAGAGCTATAAATAAGTAAGCTTTGAGTATTATAGGTGAAACCCAAAATCAAATAAAAAGAGGAAGGAAGGAAGGAAGGAAGGAAGGAAGGAAGGAAGGAAGGAAGGAAGGAAGGAAGGAAGGGAGGGAGGAGGGAGGGAGGGAAGGAGGGAGGGAGGGAGGAAGGGAAAGAGGGATGGAGGGAGGAAGGCTAAATGGGAAGGAATGAAAGGAGGGAAGAAAAAAAGAGGAGGAAGGAAAGAAAGAGAAGAAAAAAGAGGAGAAAGCATGGAAATAGGAGGAAGGAAAGAGGAGAAGGAGAAGGAAGAAGTGAAGGAATGAAGGAGGGAGAAATGGACGAATGGAGGGTTGAAGGAAAAAAATAAATAAAACAAGGAAGGAGAGATGGAGGAAAGAGGAAAAGAGAAAGAAAAAAGAAGAGGACAGGAAAATGAAGAATATCACACATTAAGAATTGAAAAAATTAATAGAATCAAAATTAGCATATTAGCCAAACCATTATATAGATTTAATTAATCCCTAACAAAATTCTAATAGTATTCTTTAAGGATATTGAACAAACACTACTAAAATTTATATAGAGCCATAAACTCCCTGGGTTTTTTTCTGATAGTAGAAAAAGATGAAAGTATTGCATTCTCTAAATAACCTTAGTCTATAAGTTAAGGCTTTAGACATTAGACTGCAGAGTACTAGATCAAAATCAGACTTCTAGAGCAATGGAATAATATATAAAAAGAGCATAATTAGATGTAAAGAAAGTTAATTTGTTAAATAAAAAGAATTAAGTTCAACAAATGATAATAAAATAATAAATATAATAAAATAACCACTGGTTAAGAAAATAAAAATCAGATTTATGTCTCAAACCATACACAAACATTAATTTAAGTGAGTGAAGAACTTAACAGTATACCTGAATCCATAAATCAAGGAACATAAGGCAAAGTTTTCTGAGATAGCACAGGAACCCAGCATCTTTGGTTGTTTGGCAACAACTGTGACTATTCCCATTAGGAATTTCACAACAAATAGGAGTTCCCCAAACACAGCATGGTGTCCAAAACCCAAGTCCAAGTTATTAAACAAGTATGTTAGACTTAACAAGGAATAGTTCTTGAAAAATCTTATTGTTGGTGACTGCCAACATCATCCTTGGAAAACACAACTAGAAATAAAATTCCTTGAAATCTCTTTTATCAAGAATCAATTGTAGAAAAGCTCAAACTCATTAAAATTAGAAACGACCAAATTCCAGATTCAATAGTAAATCTTAATAGGATATTGTCTAGCGACTCGAGTTCACCCTGCTAAAGACATTCAAGGCCATAGAGGCAAGATGAACACCTGTAAATGTTTCTGAGTGGTTGACATGTAATAAGAGTAGAGAGTAAATAAAAATAATGAGAGTTTTTAGTACTACAATGTGCACTGAGAAATCTATGGGGACTGATGACCTAAATTTGGATGATGCATAGACTCTTCTGAAGATCAACTAGATTATAACTTGACTGCAGGGTTCTAGTAGGATGTGTGATTAAAGAGGAATGAGTTTCTGTGATAAAGGAAATGAGAGTTCTTGTATTCAATTTCTAAATAACATTATCATTCCACAAGGAAGTTTAGAGAAAAATAAGCTAGAGGCTGGATTATCATGCTTTAGAGCAAGGGTCTCAAACTCAATTTACCTGGGGGGGCACAGGAGGCAAAGTCGGGGTGAGGCAGGGCCACATAAGGGATTTCACAAAAAAAGCCCTCAAACGTCATTATTAAAAGTTTTAATTATTTCTTCTGAACATGAATAGAACATTGAATGAAGATCATGAACAGTTCTTCTGAACATGGCATCTTTTGCCTACTCCTTGCTGCCAGAGACTTGACAGCACTTCTTCTCACAAATCTGAACCACATTTGGCTTTAGAGAAGAAGCAGTTGAGACCCTAAGTATGGCTTGAAGATGATCATCATTAAGTCTAGACCTGTACTTTGACTTATTGAAGTTCAATGTGAAGAATAACTTTTCACACAAATATGTGCTCCCAAAAAGGCACATGGTGTGCTTGAACATTCGGGAAAGCTCAGAGAAGCTGGGGGGGGCAATTCTCTCAAAAATTGTCCATGCATGTCTGCTTTTCCACTAATCTCCTTGAACTTGACTTTGAGATCAAAGTAGCATTGCAGGTCAATGAGCTCCATTTGAAGCACAGGAGCAGCATCTTGCACATCAAAGAAAAAGGGATCTACAAAAATTTGAAAAGTGGCTCTGTGCTTTTTGAAGTCTGCAAATCTGTGATCAAATTCCTTCTCTAGCTTAAAAATGGCATCAACATATTTCTCACCACTGAATGGTATGCGTGCATCCACAAGTTCCTTGCATGCTGGGAAATGGCAAAGGTTTGTCTGAGAGAGCTGGGATTTTCATAATACAAGTTTTGTGGAGAATGCTCTCACATTGTCATAGGCAGCACTGATAAGCTGCCCCGGGCCTTGTAACATCTTGTTTAGTACATTCAGCTTATGTGTGATGTCAACAAGAAAAGCTAAGTCCATGAGCCATTTGTGATCACTCAACTTGGAAATAGCATTCCCATCCTGCTGATGGATAATGCAGTGAAGAACAATGGCCTTCTCTACACTCTCCTCTTCAAGTTTTTTTTTTTTTTTGAACAAGTGCCACCAGTCCATTTTTCCTCCCTGTCATCGATGGCGATAATAATGGTTATTATTCCAACAAACCTCTTCCATGGCAAACCTGCATTATCAATGGCATCACACAGATGCTGAAATATCTCATTAGCGGTGGTCTGGCCATGCATTGGAATTATTGTGACAGCTCCTCTGTCAATTCAAAATTGCAATCAACACCACAGACATAAATTGTGAGCTGTGCAGTGTCTGTTATATCTGTGCCCTCGTCAAGAACAACTGAGTATGCATCAAAACATTTGGCTTTCTCACACAGTTGATGATAAATGTCACTTGACATGTCAGAAATGCACTCTGCCACAGTGTTGGCAGAAAGACTGATTTTGCTAAACTGACCTTTCTTTTCCGACCAGATAATACTTGCAGCCTGTAACATGCATTTTTCAACAAACTCTCCTTCTGTGAATGGTTTCCCTGCCTTAGCAATCATCTTGCTAACCATGTAACTAGCTTCGACTGATGCAACATTCTCTTTGGTTGCTTTCTTGAAGAAATCTTGTTGCCTCGTTAGACATGCTCTAAGACTGGCAACCGGCTTGGCTCTCTCATTTCCTTGATATTTTGCACATTCCTCAGCATGTTTAGTTGAATAATGGTGTTCCAAGTTGTATTCCTTGTGCACTGCAACTTTCTCTGAGCAAATAAGATATGTGGGGATGCCCCTATGCTCAACAAAGAAATACTGTGTCTCCCACTTTTCCTGAAATTATCTGTGCTCGTCATCAATCTTTCTCTTCACTGCAGGCTTTGATGAAGTCATGATGAAGGTATGACAAAATCTAATTCTGTAATAAACTCTCCCTTCTCTCCCTTAGGCCTCCGATAATGCAAGGGACAGCGCGCAGGAGCAGTGGGAATGACATCTGCGCTAGGCACCAAATAATCGTGATTATTTGCTTACCAAATATTCGCAATAAAAATCGCATTAGTAAGAAAAAATCGCAAAATATGACATTAAACATTTGCATACCCTGAACGGAACTACTCAGGGTATACGAATGTTTAATGCGATTTTTATTGTGACTATTTGGTAAGCGAATAATCGCCAATACTGCTATATTTGAAGGCCATCCACAGGTCACAAAACATTGTACGGAGGGCCACAAGTTTGAGATTCTGCTTTAGGGGCAGCCAATTTATTGCCCATCTGGTTTGTGCAGAAATGACCTTTGTTAGTTTTAGGTTCTCACAAATGGTACAGTGTTTAAAGGTGTTTTTAAGTTGATTAGGGAATTTCTCTTCTTATAAATTTTGCTTTCTATGGTTACCAGAAGTGGTGATAATAGACTTACAAGTTGGCTTTTCTCATTTTACTTTTTACTCTTTTGTTTTAATAGGAACCACCAATATAAGGCTGAAGAGATGGTTCATTTTTCATACCTAGAATTTTATTGCTTGGATTTGGAAGTACTGGCAGGCCATTGAGACTCTCCTTGTCATGCTTGGGGGACCATGAAATGCCAGGGATTGGACTAAGGGCCTTGCAAATGCTGTACATGTGCACTAACTCTTGAGACATAGCCCAGAGCCTCAAATCAATCTATTCTATGGTTTTAGACAACTTTATTTACTGAGTATTGATTTAAACTTGTTTGGATATATAATTAATATGTATTAGTTCAGTTTCATTGTGGCAATTTAATGAAAAATGGTATTAAATACTTTGGAAATACTTGGAATAGAAACTATTATATAATAGTAATTATATATCAACATACTAAAATTTCTTGTCTAAATCTCAAAATATCTTCATTTAAGAATTATTCTTGCTGTTATTTTATTTACTATCCTAAACTGACACAGAAATTTTGAGAAACAAAGACATTTGCTCATCATGTAATTGACTATAATTATTCATGGTTCCAGGAGTCCTTCTAAGAGTGATCCCTGACCACAGAGTCAGGAGTAAGACCTGAGCCCTGCCATATGTGACTCAAAAAAACTGATAGATAAGAAAAATAAAGGAAAGACATGTCTTCCTTTTTATGTTTTTCTCCCTCTATCTAATGTCATATACTTATATCCTTGAATATTTATTAGAGACTCGAAAACAAATCTAATTCCTCTCTGACCTAGCACACCATCAGGTCTTTATTGTCCCTTCAGAAATTTGCAGAATTGGATTGAACTATAAACATGCTTGGCAGATGCTTGCTGCAACTTCACTAGAGTGGAGAAATTTAAGAAGCTGGAAAGGAACTTGGCACAGGATGACTATTTCCCAGATGAGGTACTTCACTTGGGTATTAGCAAAATATGCATACAATTCAGACCCATCTATAAAGAGTAGTTATTTCTTTAAGTGAAATAGAGCTCAGTTGCAGTCCATAGACCAATAAACTGTCCTGAAATAGCCACACTCAAAAGTCTGAGATTTTGCTCCATTGCTCTCATAATTTGAAACAAGCATCCAAGTGCTTCTCTCTTCAGTACTTTATAAGAATATTGAAACAAAAAGGCTTAGCCATCTTTTTTCTGTTTTAAGAAATTACTGCTAAGGGAAATGTTACCATTTTTATAAGAGAATGACTTTGTCTTTTCCAAGCCTAACAAAGTTAGAACTGGTTTTAAATATGCTACTAAATAGAAAGAGGATGATCTATAAACCTATTAAGTGTCAAGTCCAAACTTCCTCAGTTTCGCTCTCCACTGAGGACATGCCCCAAAGTATGTGCAGATAGTCAAAAGGTCTCCAGCAAGTTAAGAACTAATCAATAAGTTTCAAACTTTTAGGTTGACACCTAAATCTTATAGACAAACTGGAATACTTCTAATTCATTATAAGTAGGAGGGAGTTGAAGTTATTAGTTCCCAATTAACAGCAATCAGCAGGAGCTCATTAAATGTCTATAATGGCAAGCAACTCTCTGGGGATTATAATTCATAAAATATTTCAGAACTTTTTAGATTCAGCCAAGAAAGTTAAAGATGCAATTCCTGATAATAACCAGCATTATCAACAGTTACTCCAAAAGAGCCTCACTTCACTGACTTGTCTCAGCATTTGCTCTTGCTTTAGTTGGCCCACTGGCACTGAACAGAGGTTATTTGAGACCAATATAGAGGTCATCAATCTGACCAGGCTCTCTCCAAGGCATTATTTCGAAAACCATGTGTCCTGCAGAGGGGACTGTACAAGATACCTAAGAGACTCAGTGAAATGGCAATTATAATACTACATCTATAATCCAGGAGTTGTGGGATTTTGCGCCAATTGTCTAGGCTTTTGAGCCTCACTTAACCACATATTAACTTAAAAAGAGTAATTCCCATAGGGTGTTTAAGACTAAAAGAGCTAATATGTGCCAATTGCACAAATGAGGGCCTAGAGCACGATGTGCCCTTAGTAGACTCTATTACTATTGTAGGAGTATTTGCCTGTACACAAATATCACAGGATATAAAGTGATGAGAATATAAAATGTTATGAAACTTACTAAAACTAACAGCCAAGCCCTTTTATTATTCCAAAGGAAAAATAAATGCCTTCTTGTGATCAAGATAATTAGGGAAAATTATGAAAAGATAACATTTAAATGGACTTTTTATATTTATAGAGAGTTTTACTCTTCACAGACCAAAAATAAGGCAACTTAAGAGGTCACTCAGATCTATTGTCTATAAATTTGTTGTTGTTGTTGTTGTTGTTGTTGTTTTGGGGTCACATCCAGTGGTGTCAGGGGTTACTCCTGGCTCTGCACTTGGAAATCACTTCTGGTAGGCACAGGGGACTATATGGAATGCCGGGATTCAAACCAACATCCGTCCGGGATAGGTTATGCAAGACAAATTTTGCCCTACTTTTGTGCTATCTCTCTGGCCCCTGTCTACTAATTTTTTTAATACTTTTTATTGTAACCAAAGTGAACTATAAATTTTCACAGTAACAGTAATATTTAAGGTGCACGGTGACAATAAATCAGAGCCATCCCCACCACCAATGTTGTCCTCCCTCCATCCCTATTCCCAGCGCATCCCATATCTCCCTCTCTTGCACCCCCACCCCACCCCCAGTTAGTGTTAGTGTTAAATGCTCCTTTCTGTGTATATCTTGTTGTAGATTGGGTATCAATTCTGTTGATATTGACTTTGGGTTTGGGGTTTGAGTCTGATCATTTTCTTATATTTGATAATTTTTATATAAATCTTTATTTAAGCACCATGATTATTTAAGCACTCAATATTCATATGACTGTTCGATATTATTACCCTCCTTTCTTTTTCCCCCTCAATTCATGAAGCAGAACAAGATGATTCATGTTATGTGGTTCTGTTGGAAAAACAAAAACAAAAATCCTGGGAGGATTCCTTCTAGAGTTTATAAGTATCAATTTAAAAGAAGAAAGGGGGTCCCCAGAGTGAGTGCAGTGCCCTGAGGCCACTCCATCTGGGCGCACAGAGATACCCGCGTCCGCGACCCCACCCGCTGGTACCCAGGGTGAGTGCATTCCCCTGAGGCCATTCCATGTGGGCACACAGAGTCCTTTGCACGCACCAGCCTGTGCGCCTGTCCCCAGGGTGAGTGCAGTGCCCTGAGGCCGCTCCACCTGGACTAGCAGAAACTCCCGCGTCCACCACCCCGCCTGCTGGTACCCAGGGTGAGTGCATTCCCCTGGGGCTGCTCCACATGGGTGCGCAGAGACCCCTTACCCACTGACTCGCTCTCCTGTTTCCAGAGATCACCCCACCCGACCGAAGCATAGACAGGGGAGTGCAGTTCCTTGGCAAGTAGCCAGTCAGAGACGCCTGCGCCAGACCCACTCTGTGCCGCTGGGACAGGCTGGGACCTATAGACTGAGTGAGCTTGGGCCTGCCACCTGGACCTTTGGGTAACTTAGAGCAGCCTACCCCCCTGAAACCCAGAGTGGACCTGAGACTCCCCAAGGGCTGAGGGCAGCTACTGGGTAGGTTTGGCTGCAGGAATTTCTTCTGCTGAAGCTCGGAGGGGGCGGAGCTCCATTGACTCCCAGATAGGGGAGGGAGGACAGATAGCTAGGTTCAACAGCGCCCACAACCATTATGGCCAGGAGTGGAACTGCACTGGCTGACAGGAATAAGGAGAAGGAAATTGACCAGACCCACTGAAGGAAGGCTGACTTCCAGGTAGCAGAGGGGGGGCGGCTGAAGGAGTTAGGCTCAACAGTGCCCTCCACCTTTGTGGCCAGGAGAGGACCTGCACTAGCTGACAACAAAAGGGAAAAGCAACGAATCAGGCCATATAAAGAGCTCAGGAGGAGCCAAACCTCAGCAAGCTCACCCAACAGCCCCTCTAGAACCAACCGTAGGGTGGAGACCCATTCACATGCCACAGGGTAACAAAGCTGGCTGAATTTAGAAGGCACAGCACTCCAAACCACACCAATAATGCAAAGAAATATGGGTAAATCAAGGAGAACCATAACATCTGGAGATACGGAGACAAACCTTAGCAAGTTTCCAAGACCACCAAAATGCACAGATCCATGGGAAGGAGACCTAAAAGGAGCCATGAGAAATAAAATGCAAGAATTGATAAAAGATATGAAAGAAACACTACCTACTGAGTATAAGAAATCTATGGATGAACAAATCAGCCAAATTAAAGAAGAAATGTTAAAGAACATGAGAGATTCCATACAAAAAGAATTGAAGGAATTAAAAGACAAAGTAACAGCCTTACGAGCAGAAACACAGAATTGGCAAAGCACATTGAAGAACTCGAAGAAAAACTGCAAACAAAAAATGATCAAGAAACCAACAAAGAAATAAAAGGCAAAGCACTAGAAGGAAAATTCCAGTATCTAATAAACAAGGACAAAGGAAACAATCTAAGAATTGTGGCCATACCAGAAGGGGAGGAAGTAGGGAAAGGGGTAGAACAAGTAGTCAGGGAAATAATAGCAGAGAACTTCCCCACCCTCTGGAAAGAAACTTCAATGCTAATTCAGGAAGTGAAGAGAGTCCCTAATAAAATAGACCCTAATAAACCAACACCAAGACATATAGTAATCCAAATGGCAAAAAACAAATAGAAAGATGAACTCCTTAAAGCAATAAGGAAGAAAAAAAACTCAAGTACAAAGGAAGGGACATAAGAATCAAACCAGATCTCCCATTTGAAATAATTCAAGCAAGAAGACAGTGGAATGACATATTTAAACAACTGAATGAAAGAAATTTCCAACCCAGGGTCCAATACCTAGCAAAGCTATCATTCATATGGAAGGGCAGACTAAAACCATTCTCAAATAAGAATGAACTTGAATTATTTATGCAAACAAAGCTGATCCTAAATGACCTACTCAGAGACGAATTACACAATCCAAACCCCCGATTGTAACAACAACTACCCTACACAACACAACTGCACAACAGTCATCTCTATCAATAATCTCCCTAAATGTCAATGGACTAAACTTTCCAATTAAAAGACACATAGTAGAAAACTGGATTAGGAAAAACAAACCTAACTTCTGCTGTCTGCAAGAAACACCTACAGCTACAGGATAAGCACAGGCTTAGAATAAAAGGATGGAAAGTAATTATTCAGGCCAATGGAAAACAAAAAAAGAACAGGGACAGCCATTCTTATATCAGACCAAATTGCATTCAACCAAGAAAGTGATCAGAGACAAGGAGGGTCACTACTTACTGATCAGAGGAACATTAGATCAAGAAGAACTAACCCTGGTCAATATCTATGCACCTAATGTAGAGCCAGCAAAATATGTGAGGCATCTGCTCGCAAACCTGGAGACACACATGAAGGGAAATGTGATAATAGTAGGGGATCTCAATACTCCACTATCACCACTGGACAGATCCACCAAACAGAATAATAGCAAAGAAATGAGTTCTAAATGAAAAATTAGAAGATCTAGAGATAATAGACTTATATAAAGCTCTCCATCCCCAGAAAGCAGAATACACATTCTTCTCAGCCCACATGGAACCTTCTCCAGAATAGACCATGTCTTAGGATACAAAGCCAACCTATATACGACCACAAATGTAAGGATCATTAGAAGTACCCTATCAGATCACTATGCAAAAGAGGTCAAAATTGACTTCAAGAAGAAGCAATGAAGAAAAATTAATACCTGGAGATTAAACAACATGCTGCTCAACAACAGCTGGATCAAAGTGTAACTCAAGGAAGAAACAAAGAAATAAAAAGATTCCTTTAGACAAATGATAATAAAGAGACAACATATCAAAATGTGTGGGACACAGCAAAAGCAGTAATTAGGGGGAAACTCATAGCAATACAGGCCTATGTCAAGAAACAGGAAAATGACAAAATCAACAGTTTAAAGAATCACCTCAAAAAATTGGAACAATAGCAACAGAGAAATCTAACCACAACCAGAAGGCAAGAAATAATAAAAATAATAAAAACCAGAGCAGAAATAAACAACATAGAAACTAAGAAAACTATACAAAAATCAATGAGACCAGGCGTTGGTTTTACGGAAACCAAAAAGAAAGACAAACCACTGGCAAATATCACCAAAAAAAAGAGGGAAAACACCCAAATCAGTAGGATCACAAATGAAAGGGGGGTAATAGTAATACAACAAAACCCCAAGAAATACAACATATCATGAGATCATATTATGAACAACTCTACTCAGCTAGGCTAGAGAACACAGTAGAAATTAACAGATTCTTGGCAAAATACCATCTTCCAAGACTGGAAAAGGAAGAACTAGAAAGCCTAAACAGACCAATCACCTCAGAGGAAATTGAAGATGTAATTAAGAAACTCCCTAAGAACAAAAGTCCAGGCCCAGACGGATTTACAGGTGAATTCTATCAAACATTTCAAGAAGAGTTACTACCACTTTTCCATAGGCTCTTCCAAACCATAGAAAAAACAGGAATCCTCCCCAACTCCTTTTATGAGGCTAATATCACACTCATTCCCAAAGATGGCAAAGACACCACAAAGAAAGAAAACTACAGACCAATCTCACTAATGAACATAGATGCAAAGATACTCAACAAAATCTTAGCAAACTGAATCCAGCACTTCATCAAAAAGATCATACATCATGACCGAGTGGGTTTTATACCAGGAATGCAAGGTTGGTTCAACATATGCAAATTAATCAACATGATACATCACATCAACAACAAGAAAGACAAAAACCACATGATCATATCAATCGATACAGAGAAGGCATTTGACAAAATCCAACACCCTTTCATGTTAAAGACACTCAGCAAAATAGGGTTAGAAGGAACCTTCCTCAAGATAGTTACAGCTATCTATGAAAAGCCTACAGCCAACATTATACTTAATGGCGAGAAACTAGAAGCATTCCCACTAAGGTCAGGAACTAGGCAAGGCTGTCCACTTTCTCCACTCTTATTCAAAATAACCTTAGAAGTCCTAGCAATAGCAATCCAACAATAGAAGGGAATCAAAGGAATCCAAATTGGGAAAGAGGAACTCAAACTATCTCTATTTGCAGACGATATGATGATATACATCAAAAACCCTAAAGAGTCCACAATAAAACTCCTAGAAACAATTAACCAATACAGCAAAGTGGCTGGATACAAAGTCAATACACAAAAGACAGTAGCGTTTCTATATACAAATAACAAAGTAGAGGAGAGAGAGATTAAAAATACAATTCCATTTAAAATAGTACCAAAAACTATCAGGTACCTAGGAATCAACTTTACAAGGGAATTGAAAGACCTATACCAAAGAAACTTCAAAACACTTTAGAAAGAAATTGAAGAGGATCTAAAGAAATGCATGAACATCCCATGCTCATGGATAGGTAGAATTAACATAGGCAAAATGACTATCCTACCCAAATTCTGTATAGATTTAATGCAATCTCTATCCAAATTCAGACATCATTCTTTAAAGAATTAGAACAACCAATCACAAAATTCATCTGGAACCACAAAAGACCCAGGATAGCCAAACACACACTGAAAAACAAGAAGCTGGGTGGCATCTCCTTACTTAATTTGAAACTATACTATAAAGCCATAATAATCAAAACAGCATGGTACTGGAACAGAGACAGACCTCAGACCAGTGGGTTTGAACAGAATTCCCAGACATAAACCCCCAGATATATAGCAAACTAATATTTGATAAAAGAGGGAAGAACTTGAAATGGAACAAAGAAAGTCTATTCAACAAATGGTGTAGGTACAACTGGAAAATCACATGTACGAAAGTGAAAATTGACCCATACCTCACTCCTTATACAATAGTCAACTCAACATGGATAAAAGACCTTGAAATCAGACCCGAATCTATAAAGTTTATCGAGAATAAAATAGGCAGAACACTCGAAGACCTATATATCAAAAAGGTCTTCAAGGATGGAGCACCAATGGCAAGAACTTTAGCATCAAACATAAACAAATGGGACTACATCATATATATATAATGAGCACATATATTTTTATTCCTATTTTTATCTTTTTTGGGTGTGTGACGGGTTTCTGTTTTTCCTCTCTGACCACCCCCAAATGCACCGACAATATAATGTAGTACCATTTCTCCCTTCAAAGGCACACTAAAAAAGGGGAAAATCTTATCTACTAGGGATAGGAACTCATACTTGTTTACAATACAGGGATATCTCCTACCTTGAAAATATGTCACGTGGACCCAACTTAGACCTCAGGTGATTAGACACCATCCATCCAGCCTTGAACCCTGGATCCCAGACATAGAAATGACACAGTTTCTTCACAACAGTTGAGGAAACAAATCCCATCTGGGACAGCCTTAATACTGCTGGGTCACCAACAAGTGCCAGCTCTAATATGATATCCTGACAACGAGGAAAATGGAAACAACTTGACCTAAGAGTAGGTTATCCTACCTTACCAGCTAATGATAAGACAAAATCAGAAGACTTGTCACCCTTTCATAGGTCCAAAAGCCAAGATCGCAATTTACAGATGACTGGCTGCTAGAACCATGACCAGACTGTATATATCTTGGGACCAATAAAAAGCCCTAGTCTACGGTTGGAACTACGACCTGCACAATAACCATGATCCCCAGTTCCAAAGGTCTGGTAGAGACAATTGCAACGGAATGGGGCTTCTGAAAACACAATGAAAGACGCTATCCTAGGTTCCATCCTAGGATCAGTACAAAGACCAAGACCACCAACCACAGAAGATGGATTAAGATGACACTGAGGGAACAGAACTTCTAGAACCACAAAGAAAGACTTCATCATAAGTCCCACTCCTGGACTTGTGCAGATACTGAGATCTCTAGATACAGAGGTCTGATTTTATCACCCTGGACTGAGTAGAAGTCTTCCAAACACCACGAAAGCACCACCGGGAGAGTAAATGAACCTGAGCGGAGTCTATAGTTAATCCCATGACAATATACTCTAAGGGTGGAGAAACCCCATATCTCTTAGGCTAAGTGAATTCCTTTTCGAATGACCCCAATATTTACTGTGTCAGTGCAGGAGGGAATTAGACTTTTACCCCAGTGTATTACTTTTCTCTTCTTCCAACAAACCACATAACTTGACCTAGCTAGTCCTGCCTCCCAGTTAGAGGGGGAAATAAGGGAGGCACCAAGACCAAACAGGTGCAGGACTACTAAGTAGTAAGCTATGTACAGAGGGGACCACATATTCTAGCAGCCATGGGGTGTGAGGAAGGAAGATATGGGAGGTAGAATGAAAACGGAGGTGTAGGGAGGACAAATCGGTGATGAATCCCCCTGATTTTATGTAAATATGTACCTAAAATATTATTGTCAACAATATGTAAGCCACTATGATCAAAATAAAAATTACATTAAAAAGGAACAAAAAAAGAAGAAAGCAGTGAAAGGAAACAAAACAAAACAAAACAAAAACAAATAAAAGACAAAAAAAAGTCAGCATCTACAAAGAAATAAAGAGAATAGGCACCACCATCATATTATAACCATGAGAATGAAAGTAAAAAAAAAAAATTTAAAATAATATAAAAAGGGGCCCGGAGAGATAGCACAGCGGCATTTGCCTTGCAAGCAGCCGATCCAGGACCAAAGGTGGTTGGTTCGAATCCCATGCCTGCCAGGAGATATTTCTGAGCAGACAGACAGGATAACCCCTGAGCAATGCCAGGTGTAGCCAAAAAAACAAACACACAAATAAAATATATATTTATATATATATATATAAAGAAGAAAACGAAAGAAAAAATAGAGAAGAATGGTGTAGCAAGGCTTTGTGCTTATTTTTATTTATTTATTTAGTTTTGCACAGGCACAGTAAGTATTGGGGAAATTAGACAGAGAATTTCCTTGGCCTAAGAGATATAAGGTTTCTTTTCCCTTGAATCATACTACCATGGGAACTACTAATTTTTTAATAAAGTATTGGAATATTGGAGAAATGATAGACACTTTAACATGTGGTGTAAGCACAAGTTGAAAAAATAAAGCTGGACATATCTCACATCCTACACAAGGCAATTTGAAGTGGACCAAGGACCTTAAATCAAAACATTACTCATAAAACACATTGAGAAGCCTACACACCCAACCAACATCATATTTACAGACACACCAGAGATAATGAAAGGTCCAGCCACATATGTAACCATAAGACAAATATACTCAGCAAACTACATGCTGTTCTATACACCCTGTGTCATTCAGTGAAAAAAAGCAGAGAAGTAAGTAAGCAACTCCAAATCTAATCCCTCAGCATATTTTATAACATCTAACTACAAAAGCTTAGGTTAAGCACAGCACACACACACACACACAATGGAAAAATATATAGAAATACACCAAGTTGGGGCCAGAAAGATAGCACAGAGGTAGGGCTTTTGCCTTGCAAGCAGCCTATCCAGGACTGATGTTGGTTCATATCCTGGCATCCTATATGGTCCCCTGTGCCTGCCAGGAGCAATTTCTGAGCACAAAACCAGAATTAACCTCTGAGTGCTGCCAGGTGTGGTCCAAAAACAAAAAACAAACAAAAACAAAACAAAACAAAACAAAAATACACCAAATTTAGTGAGAAACTGAATCATTTTATCACAGGCATGAACAATATCATCAGGTCAGTGAATTCTCAGAAAAATTTTTTACTAACACCATGATGATGATGAAGTTTAAGGAGTTCAAGAAAATGATGGTTTGGATAGTCAGCAAAGCAAAATAACATATGAATTGAAATGAGAAAATTATTGCAATCAGAAATGACAGAAATGAAGAGCATGATGAAAGATATTTTAAAAGCCCAGTAGAAACTCTGAAAGGCAGAACAACAGCAAAATAAAAAACATTCTATACTTTTATAGATCAAGGAGCTCCAATCTGAGGAAAAAACAACAAAAGATGAAGAAGTCTGAAAAGATTTGCACAGCATACCACCAATAAACTATAGTATTAGTTCAAAAGGAACAATCTAAGAAACATTGGAGTCTCTGAAGAACAAATTCGATGAAGAAACATTAGCTTAAGGAATTCATTGCTAAGAATTATTTCCCAGAGCTGAGGAATATAGGCAATGGGTCCAAGAGGTATGAAGGGTCCAAATGAAAATGGAAAACTCCAGAATACCTTAAATTTAAAAAGAAAAAACCCAAAGATAGAGACAAAATATTTAAATCAGCAAGATTTAAAAAAATAACTTACAGTGAAAAACTCATAAGATTTACAGCAAATATATTAAATGAGAGTCTATGAGCCAGGAAAGAATGGAGGAATAATAATACAAGACCTCTATGAAATAAACTCCACCAAGAATACTACAGCCAGCTAGATTATTGTTCACATTTGAGGACACAATACAGAAATTCTTGGACATACAACAGCTTAGGGAGCTCATGACTCTGAAACCAATTTTGCAAGAAATATTTAAAAGTGCTCCCCTTAAACAAAATGTAATATAAAATATAAAAAAAAAACAAAACCCCACAACAAAAAAAAATTGCATTTACTTGTAAACTGCTTAACAGCTGGTGGGTTGGCTGACAGGGCTGCCCAAGAAAAGCAAAAGCAGATATAATGAGGTACATTTTCAACGAATAACCACCACAGATCATGTGAACTGCTCTAGCAGCCCAGTCACCTGTTCCCCAATCTCGCCTCCTTAGAGACAAACCAGGGCAGTCCTCCCATGAATTGAGGGCTCCAGCTATATCGATAAGCACCTCAAAGAACAGACAAAACAAACAAACCAACAACAACAACAAAAAAAACAAAAACAAAAACAAACAAACAAAAATCACACCATGGTCTTGAATTAAGAAACATGGTATAGCACATAACGAAAGAGAAGAAAGGAAGAAAGAAAAAAAATAAATATAATTGGGGACAACACTTTCAATAATCACACCCAAACAGAAAAATAGACCAAAATAGATAAATAAATCAAAAATAATAACAATAATAAATAAAGGTAATATATATATTTATATAAAAAATAACCAAGATTTTGTGCTTTTTGTATTTGTTTTTTCCCTCCTGCCCTGGCACAGTAAATATTGGGGTCATTCGAAAAGGAATTCACTTGGCCTAAGAGATATGGGGTTTCTCTGTCCTTGGAGCATACTGTCATGGGATCAACTCTAGACTTTGCTCATGATCAGGATCCTTTACTTTTCCGATGGTGTTTTTTTTTTTTTTTTTTTTTTTTTTTTTTTGGTGTGTGGAAGACTTCTGCTCTATGTTTAGAACAAAAAAAAAGTTAAAGCACTTATTTTCTGACTAATCATCAGGTTACATTTATAATCTAATCACTTTCTCAATTCTATAATTTCATCTTACTGCCATTACTATGTTTTTATTCTACTGTTTTATTTATTACTGAAGAGAGAAACACTGTTAGTGATATTTAACAAACTGAAATAAAATATCTTAAGGAGCACTCAAAGAAAAAAAAAGTGCTCCCCTTAAAGAGAGGAGCAACTTCCCATTATCTGAATTGAGTATGATACTCACTATGAGTTGCAAATGTTTTTGCTCTACTAGGTTAAATAAAACATGTTTACTCCTGGCTTGCTAAGTGATTGTATATACTAATGATAAAAATATCTATAATATAAATATAATAAGATCGTAACAAAATAATATCTCATTTGTCTTGATTCTTCTATATCTGGTCTGTTAATTTTTATATTTAGAGATATTTATTGCAATTATTTATTTTAATTTAATATGGTCCCCCGTGCCTGCCAGGAGCAATTTCTGAGTACAGAGCCAGGAGTAACTTCCTGAGCATTTCCAGCTGTGGTCCAAAAACAAAACAAACAAACAAAAAAATACACCAAGTTTAGTGAGCAACTGAATAATTTTATCACAGGCATGAACAATATCATCAGGTTAGTGAATTCTCAGAAAAAATTTTACTAACACCATAATAATGATGAAGTTTACGTTTAAGATTTAAGTTTAAGATTAAGTTTAAGTTTAATTTAATAAAAATATTTATTTTAATCATTATTTCAGACACTTAATCTGTATTTATAATAAAATATCTTTTGCTACAAAACCAATATTCCCTTTCTTAAAACATTCTGTACTTTTATAGGTTTATTTATTTTACCATTTAAATGTTTTGCTTCTCTTAACTCCTACTAAATTTGACATTTGTAGGGTTTGCCTATTTAATGGAAATTCTAAAACATATTAACACAAAATTTTAAAAAAAAGCTTTGTTTATGACATAATTATCACAATAGATTCAAGCACAAAATAAAATGTAATGCAATAAATTTTATTTGGAAGAGTTGAAAATAGTTATCTAAATTAAAATAGGAAGTATACTACATTGTACTAAATTATTTAATGTATCTATATATCAAAATAAAATGTAAATAAATATGATAAACTATCACAAATTGACTTATTTTGTGATATTTCCATTTGCAACGTCTTTAAATTTTATTAAAGCAAGTAATATGAAATAAAATTTTTATATGCCTGCAAGGTGGAAAGGTGGAGATGCTGTGGACGTGCTGCATCTCAGCAATTCTCATGGGTCATAATCCTTTCACGGGAGGAAAACGGGTAACACGAGTGGCCAAATATGAAATATGAAATAAATGAAACCACACAGAGAATGTGAAGTCAACACGTTTCTGGCAGAAGTGAGACAAGTTTAATTTTTTGAGCAGGGGAATTTATAGAGGTAAAATTAGCCACAGGTGAAGAATAATTGTAATCACAAAGCCTACTATAACAATAACAATACCTAAGCTATGGGTGTGACTATAAAAATTCTAAGTTACAAGAAAGAAGGTCACAGCTCAAGGTAACTCTTAGCAATCTTGCTTTAAATGCAAAATCAGAATTAGGAGAAAATAGGAAATATCTAGAAACTTGGTCTTTCTAGGCTGGACTCTATTGTTTTAGAGGTTAAATGAAGGGAGGTACCAAATCCTCAGGGGGGTCAAAAGTCAAAATCTGCATTCTGGTTACACCCTTGATTATCAGAAACTGCAGCTGCAAAGGACATATTTGAAAAGGAGAGAAAAATTGTCTTTGCTTTTAGGGTTGACTATATCCAGAAAAGGGGGTTCTCAAACTTTGGTGCTGAAATTTCTGAGCCAAATTATTTGATAGAGGCTATTATTTTGCCTGATATATACAAAGGAGAGACAGTCAAATACTGGAAAGAAACTGTGGTACATATACACAATGGAATATTATGCAGCTGTCAGGAGAGATGAAGTCATGAAATTTTCCTATACATGGATGTACACGGAATCTATTATGCTGAGTGAAATAAGTCAGAGAGAGAGAGAGAGAGAAACGCAGAATGGTCTCACTCATCTATGGGTTTTAAGAAAAATGAAAGACATTCTTGCAATAATAATTTTCAGACACAAAAGAGAAAAGAGCTGGAAGTTCCAGCTCACCTCAGGAAGCTCACCACAAAGAGTGATGAGTTTAGTTAAAGAAATAGCTACATTTTGAACTGTCCTAATAATGAGAATGTCTGAGGGAAATGGAGAGCCTGTTTAGAGTACAGGTGGGGGTCGGGTGGGGAGGTGGGAAACTTGGGACATTGGTGATGGGAATGTTGCACTGGTGATGGGGGGGGTGTTCTTTACATGACTGAAACCCAAACACAATCATGTATGTAATCAAGGTGTTTAAATAAAAAAAGAAAATACTGGCTGAGAATGTAATGCCAGGCGTCTCTTTGGAAATTCCTCAACCATCAACGCAGGGGAAAAAGGCATCCAAAGCAGGCCTTTTGAGGAACCTCATGGGGGTTAAATTAGTTCTACCCACCAGGAAAATCTGAGGACACATCTGGTGGGCTGAGCCCCCCTAAAAGCTTAGGCATGCCCTGGTATGGAGGGTGGCAGAGAATCTGGGAAATTTAGTGTAGGGAAGGAGACATTGGTGATGGGATTGGTGTTGAAACATTGCGTGCATGGATAACTGTTTTATAGACAGCTTTGTAAATTATAATATATTAATAAAAATAAATTGTAAAAGAGAAAAAATATTCAAAGATTTTGAGAAAAGTATAGGCATAATGCTCTAAGATTTGGACTTCAGAGGTGTCTTCAATGATATGATTTCAATATCAAAGGAAACCAAAACAAGAAAATTAAATAGGACTATAGTAAATTAAAAAACTTCTGCATAGCAAAAATATCACAGGTTAAAATTCAAGGATAACCAACTATATGGGAGAAAATATTTTCTTCACTCAACCACCAGGTAATGGGTTATTATTCAAGCACTCACGATGGTCAACAACAAAACATCCAAGAGTCCTACCAAAACCTTGGGGTAGAAAATGGACAGACATCTCTGAGGATCAACAGATGGTCAATAGGATTATGAAAAAATTCTCATTATCACTTGTTATCAAGAAATCTAAATTTAGATTATAAAATATCACACACAGCCAAGAATGGTACATTCAAAAAACAGGAAATAATCTATTGGTGGGGGTGTGGTGAAAAAGAAACTCTTATCCATTGCTGCTGGGAATGGTGTTTGATGCAACTCTTATAGAAAACATTATGGAGATTTCTCAAAAAAATAGAATACAACTTTCATATTATTTAGCAATTCCACTTATTGATACACTGCAAAGATACAAACATTGATTCAAAAGGAAATATTCACAACTTTATTGAATACATTACTTAATATGATAATTATGTTATGAACCTAACTCAGCTGTCCAAAGACAGTTTATATATGCATATATACACTATATTTTATATACTACAGTATTATGGAATTGCAAGAAAGAATAAGATCATACAACTTGCTGCAACTTAGACAAATTAGAGATCAAGTTAAGTAAAGGGAGTGTGTGCAAAGTTTTTTAAAACAAGGATTGGAAATGATACATGATGATTTCTGCAATAGGCTGTTGATCAAAATAAATCACAAGATCAGGACATATAAAAGAGGTGGGGTAAAGACACACTTCTTTATAAAAGATGTTACAAACCTCCTAATAATGATAGAGGACTAATTTGTGACTGATTTTTTAATCTACAATACGATTGTGGGTATTTTACCAATATAACCATGCAGTATACAAATAAGTTGCTTCCCTGTCACATATTCAAGAAATTACACGGGATAAAAAAATCTTTCATTATAGTAGGATATGATGATGAAGATGGAAGAGCTCCCATAAATATAGAGACATTTAGAAATCCTAATACAAATCCATAGCAGTAAGTTCTAAACAGGAATAAAGGACTTATGGCCAACTGATCAAATGTAACCAAATGTGATTGTGACTTCTTACTTGGGACACAAAAGCAAAATTTAATGGGCTATAAGGGAAGAATTGATCCATGAAGCAATTTGATAGCAATTGCCAACAGCTTACAGAGAATTAAAGTAATAATAGAAAACTGTCTGAAATGGTTCAAGAGAATAACATCCAACTTATGAAAGTGAGAACATTTAGCAAAAAATAAAGAGAAAGAGCCAGCACAGTAGTGCTGAGATTGAACATTTAAAGGGAAATTTAAGGGAATTTTCATGCCCATTCTTTTTCCTTTTTTTTTTTTTAACTCATGAGGAAAATCAGACACATATCACCAAATTTAGTAATTAAAATCCAGGACCAACCATTATTATCCTAAATTAATTTTTCTCAATGATGTGTAAATCTCTCTGAAGTTTAGAAGTTAGACTTAATTTTAGCATATCTAGTTCTTTTAACTCAAAAGCATGCACACAATGAGAATGGTATTATCATGAATAGTAAGTGCCAAACATTGATTTTTATTTAGAGGATAGATTGAGAGACATTTCTTCAGTGAGTTGGTGATCACCAACCAGATTCTAGTGTACCGGTAGTCACGGTTCCACTGTGCAATGATAATGAGACCCTTTGTTGACTATCTTGGCACGAATACTAAGCATTATCTGGGCACTGAGCCCTAGTGACTCTTAGCTACAACTCTCAATTTGAAACACAACTAAGGTACAGTGGACAGACTAAGAAGGCTTCATTTGTCACCCAGGGTGACACTGCTGGGGACAATCTGTTGTTTGGAAGTAGCACACTGGCTTTTTTATTTTAGACATAAGCTATTCATGGTTCTCCTTTATATAGAAGGCAAGTGCCATTATTTCCTTGCCAAGGAATAATCCCAGCCCAGAGAATATGTAAGAACATATTTTATTGGGTGACCCATGCCAAGAAATTAGTTTTATTTATTTATTTTTTAATAATATGGAATGCTTCAAGAATTTGCATGTCATCCTTTCCCAGGGGCCATGCTAGTCTTCTCTGTATCGTTCCAATTTTAGTATATGTGCTGCCGAAGCAAGCACAAGAAGTAAGTTTTTTTTTATACCTTGGTTTTCACTATAAAGTAAGCAGTTTAAAACAATAAGAAAACTATTTGAGATTTAGAGTATAAACAACCACAGAATAAAATTTAGTGAACTTTATTACTAAATGCTCTTGGTTGGGTTTATCCTATTATGCATAAAACTGGATAAATATAAAATCTAAAATTGACTTTAAAAGGTAGACAGGTATCTTTATGTATGAGAAAGGGGTGGGTTGTTTAGCTTTTTTTTTTTTTTTTTTTTTGCTTGTCGAGCTCATCATCCTTCATATTTTCTTAAAGTTAGTACAACATAATTTTGAGAGCCATTTATTAATAATATTTTATCATATATAGGCTTTTAATTTTAGTGATGGTCAGACTCAATTTCTTCAGCTCCAAATTTTGGCATATTACTAGAGAGATTAAACTGTCTATTCCAGTGATTGGCTAGAGGCAAAAGTCCTTGACTCAAATCAAGACACATCAGAGTCCAATTTAGAATTTTTTTGGATAATTTTGAAGTAGGACATTATCATTTTTCACTAAACTTGTTAAAGAATAGGATATGTTAGAAACTGGTGCATGAGACAATGTAATCGACAAAAAGAAAACTCAAGAGAATATATGGGAAAAAGTCAATCCCAGGTGAGAAATTTTGACCCTTTGGATCCAAATATGTCTACAACTAGATCTATACCCTGAGTTTCTAATGATGTAAATTAATAACCTCTCTCCTTCTGTTTAGTTTGAGAAGCATCTTTTTGACGGGGCACACCCAGCAGAGCTCACAGTTTACTCCTGGCTCTGTGCCCAGAAATCAACCTGGCAGGCTCGGGGAACCATCAGGAATACTAGGAATCGAAACCGGGTCCATCTCGGGTCAACCACATGCAAGACAAATGCCCTAACACTGTGCTATTGCTTTGGCCCCTGCATCTCTTTTAATTTCTTTACTTTTCATCAAGGTTCTCTATTTTTTTTTTCTTCAGGGACAGATGAATTTGCAAGTCTCTGGAGGTGACACGCTTTCCAAAGATGGAAAGACATAAATGGGTACACCATTTTTGCATTTTTCTCTCTATATAAATACCTGACATTTTATTATTCAGATAAATGTAAAACTGCTGTAAATAAACTTACTTTTATTAGAAAACTACAGAGAAATATTAAACTCCATAACATCCTTCCAAAATCATCATAGAGAAGATAAAACTTAAGATAGACTTGATTTTTTTTCATTAAGTTCTATAATCTTTTCTATGACAGTTGCATTTCACTTTGCTCTACTATCTTTGTTATTATTTTCTCAAGTGGGATAATGATATTCTGATCCTTATTTAAATTCCTTCACTGGTTCCTCACTGATCTTAATATAAACTATTTTCTTTCTGTGGAATACGAGGCATCTCATTTTCTAGCATCTAAATGACTTGACTATTTTCCATTGTTTTGTTTTTTACCTGACCTCTGAAAATTCTGTTCTATTAACAGTACATATGTAGTTTATCTTAGATTGTTATGGACGGTAGATAAGAGCCCATGCAAATCTGCAAGGGCTTCTGTTTTTGTTAACAATATTAACCAAAAATACCCTGAAAGTAGGAAAATCCTAGAAAAAAGAAAATCACACTGGTCAGCACGTGCTTGTATGTTTCCCCACAGATATCAGGTCTGTCTGGTTATTTTCTCCCTAAATATTTAGTGTAAATCACTAATATAACAACTTAGTTATTTTTTATTTTTATTTGGTGGGGAAATGGGGGGCATGCATTCAGCAGTTTTGAGGGCATACATCTGATTATGAGCTCAGGGATCACTTCTAGTGGGGCTCAGAGAATTACATAAGGTGCCAGGGATCAAAACTGGGTTGGATGAGTGCAAGGCATTCAAGTTTACACAGTGTAAGTATTGTCTCTCTGTTTCCCTAATTCTGCCATCATTTTTGTATTATATCTGGGTTGATTTTAGTTAGTTGACTTTTCTGTTTAACACAAAGAGTTAGAATCAGAGTGCACATTGGCTCTGTATTGTAAAATTACATATTCATAATAATGGAAATTCTTGCAATGTTTAAGTCAAGTAGTAAAGATTTTATAATAATTTGAAAGCAAAATGTCAATTCTATCAACCTTGATAATATAAAAGTTAAATTAAAAGTACTTGTGCTTATCCAATAATAAATTCTTGTTTCATTTCCCTGTGTTTGCCAAATATCCCAAAGCTGTTTGTTAATTCAGTATTTGCAAGTTAATTTTTTAAACCCCAGAGAATATTTCTTGAACAGTCCACATGACATTTCTAAAACTATTAGTAGAGTTTCTTACATTACAATTTTCTCCTTCAGAAAAGTTCTTTTCTAATGTAGAGGGAATTTTATATGACAAAATAACGTATTTTTGGTTTCTCTCCTTTCTCCATATATTGGCCTATTCTCAACCTTCTTCTTAAGTCTATAATTCTGCCAAGAGAAATTCTTTTCTCTGAAATGATACCTTTAAAACATAGAATAGGAGAACAATTGATTTGAACTTATTAAGGAGTTAGGCTTTCATCACAATGACAGTGTCACCAATGAGAGAATTACTTGTTCCTCATTTATATCAGGTTTCTTTGGCCAGAAAATTAGGAATTCTATTCCTATTAGCTGGATGGGGTTAGGGAAACTGGCACAAAGATGATTACTGTGCAAATTCTATTTTATGGTTATTGACCTGGATCATATTAATCAAAGAAAACAAGTTAAACAGATATGTGTGTCCTCCTGTCCTTTGCTCATTTAAATTCCTAAGTCCAATCTCTGGAAAACTGTTAGAGATGCCATTTTGTGGGACATTGGTGAGCACCTATATACTTCATGGCTTGTGCAGCCAACAGTGAGGTAAAAAATGACAGCTATACCACAGGCTATCAGCTGCCACAATTAAGTAATGTTAACTGTCAACATTTCAGAAAGAGGTTCAAAAATATAATTTATTAGGTGCAAGGGAGCACTAAAAGTCATTTTAACTATGGGGGCCAGAGAGATAGCATAGCAAGTAAGGCATGTATCTAGCACACAATAGACCTAAGCCTGATTCCCCACGCCCATTCAGCCTCCTGAACCCACCAGGAGTGAGCTCTGAGGACACAGTCAAGGGTAAGCAATGCTAGGTGTGGCAAAACCAAAGCAACAAAATAAAACCCCCAGTTATTGAAATTGAAAATAAACTATGAAACTCTGACTTTAAGGGTTAAAGGATTGGTTTTGGTATATTGTACAATTGAAACTCAACCATGTATAATTTGTAATTTACAGGGATTCTATATACAAATAAATAAGTGTAAGAAAATTGGATCCAGAGATTAACAGATGTATTTAAGATCACCTGGATACTTGATGAGGGCTTTATGATGTTTTGATTTTTTTCTGTTGTCATTGTTCTTCATCTGCTAGTGACCCTTCATTGAGGTCAATCCAATTTTGTTACACCATGACCAGGTTTAGACACCTTTTCTAGCCTTCTGTCATTTCTAGCAGTTGTGAGATATGAGCAGCTAGCAAAAACCCAGTTCTTTATCATAACCATTCACCCACCATAAAAAGTAAATGGTCATTTTAGTAGAAGTTAGGGTCAGAGAGGCAGGAAATTTGGGCTCTATTCCTAAATATAAGCACTGCCACTATCTCAACTTTGTACAAGCTTTTCCAGTAATCTGGGCCTTGATTTTTTTCATTTGTAAAATAAATGAGGAAGATGAGCTTGATATTAATGGTATCTTCCAAGTTGAAGATTGTATAACCACATAAAGGTTCCAACCATATTTCATGGCATTAAAGTTTTTCTACAAATCTCTCAAGTGAAGACTTGACATGTAAACATGTCTTCTTGGTGTCTTTTGGTAAAAGCTCTTCCATCCATAAGTGAAATGATAGTTAGACAGAATTTCATACTTTATTTTTGTGAAAAGAAATGTAGTAAAATAATGGCAACGCAATATGAACCTCTTCTGAATAAATCTATTTCCCATTACCCTTGTTCAATCAAGTTTAAAAAGACTTTACTTTCAGATTTAGTTTTCCCCAGTCTGCTTCCTCTCTCCCATTCTTTTCCTTTTCTTTATTTCTGGCTCTCAGGTTAGACCTTCACTGCTTCCATTCTTCTACTGCTCCTTCCAGTTCTCTATTCACTTTTTAAACTTTATTACATACTTTCCCCCCATTTGTTCTTCAGTTTTCATTTTCTGGTCACAAACATTTCCACTTCAAGTCAGAGATTATTTTACTTTTAGGGAAAGCAATCAAACAATGAGCAGCCCCCCCCCCACTAAATTTAACCCAATATAGACTGCTGTGGAGCACAATAGGGATTCCTAAAAATATTGAGAATGGCAATTTTCTCAAAGCAGATAAATGAGATTGCTAGTTGAAAAGGACCTTGGTCTCTGAGCCTTAATTTAACAGAATCCTTAACAAAACTGCTTTACTCATCTGACCAGTGAAATCTTTTAGCAAAAATATCTGACTGAAATATTCTACAAATTTGCAGGAAATCCCACTACTCTGATTATTCATGAGTAGACATATTACAAAAGGGGAAAAGGACCACTCCTGCTGCATGTTAGGAAAAGTTATCTACTTAAACGTAAAACAGGTCTGGAAGTCCTGAAAGCCACATTGATTATCAGTCACTGGTGAATGTGCAGCTTAAGGTTCTCCAAGCCTCTCTCACACTCCTTACCCTTAGGAAGAAGCCTTTCACTGTAGGAAAAAAGATGAAGAAAAAAAACTAAGTGGTATAAAGTAAAAAGATGGGGGAGGGAGAGAGGAAATGATGGGACCTAAAGGACACAACATGAAGGTTTTTTAATAGGAAGATTCTATTCTACTGACTTTGAAAAAAAGCTTTTTCTTGTTTCATTATTTGTATGATGAAAACACAGGATTCCTTGCATACTAGTCAGTGCAATTCCCAAAGGTCTCCTTTCATTAAATGCAATTTCTCTCCCTCAAGCCCTGAATTTGTAGGGCACTGGTTATGGTTTGGTGTATTTCATCCATTTCTGACCTTTCTTTCCCAGCTCCATGCTTACAGGCAAATGTTCATGCCAGTTAACCTTCTGTATTTTCCTTGAGTGACCTCACGAATATCCAACAGTAAAAACACAAAATCGCCAATTTGTTTTTTCATTACCCAGAGGATAAACACAAAGTGGGGGAAGCCTTTTATCTTTCCATGCCGGCAAACCTCCTCATTACTCAGCATCGAGCAAACATTTGCTAAGAGTTAATAAATCCACTGTGTGACTTTCTTTGTGTAGGGAAAGACCTAGCATTCAAGGCAATCTCTCATTAAGGAAAAAGAAACAGAACATACTCATATTTTATTCATGAACTCCAAATCCCATGGAAAAAAATCCAAAAATTTATGGACACAGAGAAACCCAAAACAAAAAGGCTCACACTTCCTTATTTCAAATGACACCTCTGACTCTCGGCCCCTTGGAAAAGAGCCACATGCATATATAACATTCCTGACACTACTGCCATCTCGGACTGCCAGACTGGTTGCTAAAATTGAGCTCAGCAAACTTTCACCAAATCCTATAGTTAAAAGTTTCTAAGGTTTATTAAAGCATATCCCTGAATAAGTCTACTGGGTCATATATTTTATAGTTCTCAATCGAAGTATTCTCTCAAAATTATTTAGATTTCCTTTTCTTGCTTTCCACTGCAGTGGGATCTACACAGAATCCATCCAAACCAAAGGCGTCAGTGTAGCAAGTGCAGCAAATTTTAATTTACCAATGACTTCTATCTATGCTAGCCTGAAAAGGCTCTGGTGATTTATGGGATGAGAGCAGAACTCTCATCTATTATAGTTTGTCTTAACTTAATCAAAGTTATCTTCTCCCTTCAGAGCATCTCACTACAAGCTCTGCGGTCACCATGATGAATGTGCCTGCTTGACTTATTTTTCTGATTACTGTGAAGGTGGCATCACAAACAACTTGATACATCCTGTTAATGCTGTGGCTTTGGCTCTGAGATGGTTCGAGTTATGTCACGTAGGGACTAGCTTTGTGGGGCGCTGGAAGGTGATTGCTCTGGAGTTGTGATTGAGTGATATAATTTACTGAGCATTCTTGGTTGTTTCAAAGATCAAGAAAGCAGAGTAGCTTTCCTTTTTGTTCAGAGACTTAACCCACTTCTACCAATGACAGACAATATGCATTTACCCTACTCTCAGTTCAATACAAAGACATGCAAACACACATTATGTACAAAGAGATCCATTCTATGTGCAGAAAGCATCAGTGATTCAGAAGTCTTTTTCTTATTTTAGTTTTCTTTTGTTTTTTTTTTGAAGGAGCCCTGTCTAGCTCCTGCAAATAAACACCTTACCACTTGTACTTTCTCCTTTTCTCCCTCTCTCCCTCCCCACCCCCTCTGGTCCATGATTTAGAAATCTTTCCTGTGTCCGTTTCATGGATTTAATAGTTGTTAGAAGGAGGGCAAAAATATACCTGAAAAAATAAAAACCTGAGGAAATATGAGACATATTTTAGATATTTTGTGTAAGCAATAAATTGAACCAAAAAGAAAGCAGAGTCATAAAGTAACCTGGCATTTTTATGGATGACTTTTTTAAATTATTTTTCCCCTTAGTTCTCAAGACAATTCTCCAGAACTTGTCTGTAGTGTTTTCTAAATAAGCAATAAAGTAGAGCTGATATCATAAGTCTAACATGTTATTTTTTGGATATTTTATCTAAAATTTATCTTTGTAAATTCTGATGTTTTCCAAGAAAGTGACCTTTATATTCATCTTTGCAACCTTAATAATTAAACCAGTATTCTAGCAGCTCAGAATATTTGTAATATGATAATTAAACTAAATGCCCATTAATCTTCTAATCTAGTATATAAGAGCATATTTTCAAGGATATATGTGAACTAATAAAGTTTCCATTTGGCCAAGTGATTCCCCTTCCAAGCATGATTTCGTTAAAGAGATTTCTTTACTTGAATCCTATTGCAAAAGTTCAAAAGATAATATTTGTCCCCTGGCTATTTTGTTGTAGTAAATTCATTTTTTCCTGTTAAATACACATCAAAGTATACAATCTCTGTAGTGCAGTACTAAGAAGAAATCTGTAAATAAAAGAGTAGTGCTGATTGAATAGCAAGTTGAAAGGTTGGATCAATGACCAGCAAAACAAAACCCAGAACTTACTTTTGTAAAGGACATGAAATAAAAATTGTTTCAGTATTTTTAAATGATTTAAAATAACAATACTATGCAACCAAAACTGTATGTGATTCATAAAGATTAAATTGTTCATATAAAATAGTAAATTAAATACACAAAAATTGTTTTGACACCTGATTTTGATGGTGAGAATGACTTACTCTGTAATTTTTTGAATAGTACGATCAAGACTTATTTTTAAAAAATGTTTATTGAGACCAATGTGAATTATAAGTCTTTCACAGTTGTATTTCAGTTACATAGTGACAGTAAATTAGGGGCATTCCCACCAGCAGTGTTGACCTCCCTCCTCACTAGTTCCCAGCATGCATCTCATATCCCCACCCTTAGCCTCCTAGGTTACTAGTGTAACAAGTTCATTTTGTGTATAGCTTGTTATAGTTTGGGCCTCTTGATTCTACTGTCATTGACATTGGTGTGGATATTTTGGGCTGACCATTTTTTATTTCTACTCAATGCTCCTGAGACCACTTGGCCCCTTGGTCCCATCCACTTTTTTTTCTTCTATGGTTTGTAGAAAGACATATAAATATGAGGCAAAACAAGATGATTCATGTTCTATGTTTTTTTTTAAAGAGTCAGGGTCCCCTATCTAGAAGCTATAAATACAAATAAAAGTAAAAGAAGAAATAAAGAAAAAGAAATAAAAGTAAAAAAGGGAAAGGGAAAAGTTGTGGCAAGTTTTTGTTTTGTTTTTGGCACAAGCATAGTAAACGTTGAGGAAATTAGAAAGGAAATTGCCATAGCCTAAGAGATACAGGGTATTTCTACCCTTGAAGCATACAGTCATGAGACTAATTACAGGCTTCAGGCATATTAGCTGTCAAACCTAAGGTCTTTCTTTATGATCCCAGGAAAAGTTCTGTTTTAAAAGTTCTGATTAAATTATTTATGCAATATAATAATTATATAATACAAAAATATTTTGTCGCCTTATTTTGATGAGATTGAATAGTCACTCTATTATAATTTTGAATAGTGTGATCAAGATTGATTTTATATTTATGTTGGCGATGATTTATGCCACAGCCTGCAGTTTTTAGAGCTTACTCCTTGAATGGTGCTCAGGAGTAACTAGAATTACTGAACACTAGGAGTACTATATTTGATGCTGGGATACCACATTTAATGGTAGGATTAAAATTGGGGATTAAATTGGATCCATTGCAAGAACCTTTTCTGTGTTATTTTGTGGCCAGAGATCACTCCTTGCAATGCTCAGGTGACCATTCTTGGGTTAAATCATGGTTGGTAATATGCAAGACAAAAATTTTTCTCTACCATCTCTTTGGCCCCATTTTTAGATTTTAATTTTTTTCTAACAAACAATAATTTAAAGTATTTTTATTTTATTTTATGAAAAAATAATGGCATAAAAATTTTATGTAGTCAGTTTGTAGATGTGACGAGGAAATTAAAAAATTGTGCCTTATTCTGAACCCTCCTCCCACCCCATTGACCCTGAGATATGGGTAATTCCTTTCAAACCCAAAACTTTGCAGATGCATAGCATCTTCATGACAATTTCACCTCCTTGACCTATTAATTCTAAATTTTACTGGCTCTGATATCTTCTCTAAAATACCTCCATACTAGGGCTGGAGCAGTGGTGCAAGCAGTTAGGCATCTGTCTTGCCTGTGCTAGCCTAGGATGAACCTCCCCAGCTTCCCATATGGTCCCCCAAGCCAGGAGCGATTTCTGACCCCTGAGTGTCACCAGGTGTGGCCCAAAAACCAAACAAAATAAAATAAAATAAAAACCCTCCATAATAACCCTCTATGTCAAGATTATTATATATTCACCTGCGTGAACACTGAAATAGTGTTTTAGGGTATAAAGATTGTTAGATTAACAAACAATTAGGAGTAACAGTTTTCTGAATTTAAGTAGAATAAAAATCATATCTTAGGCAATTGGAAAACTGAAGTTCAAATCAGTCCCACTGATCTTTAAGTTGGATCTTTATGATCCCACTGATCATAAAGCTCCATGTAGAATGTAAACCATATAATGACCATATAAATAAGGGAAGCATTGGAAGAACAGTTCAAACAACCGAAAGAGGAACTGATCCAGAGTATCAGAGGACCAATACAAAATGAATTTAAGAAGTTAAAGAAATAGTTAAAAATGCAAATTGAACTGAAGAAGTTAAAAATGCAATACCAAACCACAGCAACAAAATTCACATGCAGAGAAACTTATATGCAATATTAAAAACAAAATATTGGCTATCACCAAAAAGGAAGTGACAAAAGAAAAGTTAGGTAAATAGATGAAAGAGAATGTAATGTTTATTTGAGTCTACTTCGTTTAGTGCTCTTTGTGAAATAGTGTAAGAATTGCAACAGACATTTATATATCTTATAAGCCTGGATAGAGTGGAATGGCATATTCTAAGTATTGAATAAAAAATAAAATAAAATATTTTCATCCTAGAGTCCATTACACAGAAAAGTTATCATTTAGACTCAAGGGAGGAATAAGAACCTTTTCAGAAAAGAATTGGCAGCATTTGCAATACCAGACCAATCCTCTAAGAATTACTGAAAGGCTGCCTTGAAAAGCATTCTTACTAGAAAAACTAAATTCCACGCACATACACAAAATATGGCAACAAATCCCTATGTATCATTAATCTTTCTCAATGTCGATAGATTAAACTCCCATAAAGAAGAATAAAATAGCTGAATGGGTCAGGAAAGAAAGTCATTCAACTGCTGCTGCTTATAGGAAACATATGTAAAGTCACAGGATAAATACAGATTCAGAAGGAGACAATAGAAAACAAACATAGAATCCAATGGTGAAAAAAAGGTTGGGATAGCTATACTTATATGAGACAAAATAGCTTTCGATATAAAGAAGGTAATTCAAGACAGTGATGAACACTACTTATTGCTTATGGGAACAATATATAATAACTACTATCAACACTTATGCACCAAATGAAGGCCCCCAAAAGTTCATACAATCTCTGTTAACAGACCTAAAGAAATACATTGATGGAAGGCTATACACAGAGGGAACCTATTGCACTTTCAGTCCAGGGGGCAAGGGAGGAAGTATTTGATGCATAATGGGAACAGGGAAGACAACACAGGTGATGAGAATGGCCCTATTTCATTGTCACTATGTACCTTAAATATAACTATGAAAGACTTGTAATTCACATTGGTCACAATAAAAAATATTTGGGTGGGGGGGGAGCACATCCAGTGATGCTCAAGAGTTACTCCTGGCTATGTGCTCAGAAATCACTCCTGGCTAAGGGGACCATTTGGGACGACAGGGATCAAACTAGGTCCATCTTTTTTTTTTTTTTTTTTTTTTTTGGTTTTTGGGCCACACCTGGTGGTGCTCAGGGGTTACTTCTGGCTGTCTGCTCAGAAATAGCTCCTGGCAGGCACGGGGGACCATATGGGACACCGGGATTTGAACCAACAACCTTTGGTCCTGGATCGGCTGCTTGCAAGGCAAACGCCGCTGTGCTATCTCTCCGGGCCCGAACCAGGTCCATCTTGTATCAGATGTGTACAAGGCAAACATCCTACCGCTGTGCTATTGCTCCAGGCTCACAATAAAAATTATTTTAAAAATACATTGATGAAAACACACTAATGGGAGGTTTCAACAATCCACTTTCACCATTACACAGATCGATCAGAAAAAATTGTCAGTAAAGAGACAAGAGCCGTAACTGATTAGCTTGAAGACTGGAATTTGGGGCATATAAAGGATTCTTTATCCCCCGAACAAAAATATACCTTGCTTCCTAGTAACATGAAATACTCTCCTGGATAAATCACATTTGAAGGCCTAACCCAAAATATATATAAATTTACAAATATAGAAGTGGTACAAATTTTTTTCTCAGATCATAATGCCATGAAGAAAGAAATATGTGGAAATTGAACTATACACTGGTAAACAATAACTAGAGTAAAAAGAAAATCAAGGTATTAAGAAAAGCTTCCTTGAAATTAATGATAATGAGGATACAATCTATTAGAATCTTTGGGATGTATCAAAAGCTGTACTACTAGTGATATTCAACAGGCCTACAATAAGAAAGGAGAAAAAACAGCTAAGAAAGAAGAAAAAACCTCAATAAACAACTTAAACATATATCACAAAAATCTGGATAAAGAACAGCAAACAAACCCAAAATGTAATAGAAGTGAAATAGTAAAAACAAACAGTAACCAACAACAAAGAAACCAAGAAAGCAAATAAAAAAATCTGTGAAATCAGAATTTAGTTCTTCAAAAGAATAAATAGGGCAGATAGACCTTTAACTGGCCTATGAGGAAAAAAAAAAAGAGAGAAAGAAAAAGCTTCAATAAATTGAATCTGAGATGAAAGTCAAGAAATGTCAATGGACTATTATAATTCAAAATAAAGGAAGAGGTCACTATTAACAACCTTATGCTCTTAAACTGGGAAACATAGAAGCAACAGATTCTTAAGAGTCTTGTAATCACCCAAAACTGAACAAGAAGAAAGTAGCCTAAATAGGCCAATCTCAAGTAAGAAAACTGAAAAGTAATTCAGAGTCTCTCCAAAATAAAAGTACAAGTCCAGATGTATTCTATCAAACATTTATTTAAAGAAAGTTTACTGCCTTTACCCCTTAAACTGTTTCAAAATTTTAGACACAGAATTCCATCTTAACACTGTCTATGATGTTGACTTACACTAATATCCAAAATAGAGATATTTCTAGAGAAGAAAATTTTAGATCAATGTTTCTGATGAGCCTTGATACAAAAATTATTAACAAAGTCTTAGCTAAACTAATTCAGTAACATCAAAAAATCATATACATCAGGTAGAATTCATGCCAGGAATGCAAGGATAGTTCAATGTATGAAAATCATATTAATAAAAACAAAGTTAAGAAACATATAATCATACTAATTGATGAAGTGAAATATAATTATACATCATAACTTCATGATAACACTTCAACAAAATAGAGGTGGAAGAACTCACCTCAGACTTTAACAAACAGAGCCACTTTATTCTTATGAGTGAAAAAAAATGAAACCATTTCCTTTGATATAAGGAAAACAAGGATGTCTACTGTCTCCATTTTTATTCAACATAGTAATAGAAGTCTTGGCTATTGCAATCAGAAATTTTTTAAAAATCAAAATAATCCACACTGGAAAGAAATCAAGCTACTAATATTTGCAGATGACATAATATACATAGGACACCCAAAAGAGTTCACAAAATAACTCCTAGAAACAATAAACCAATACAGCAAAATAGCCAGACACAAAACCAGCATACAGATATTAGTTGCATTAGTATACAAAAAAATAAATCATAAGAGAATGAATTCAGGGAGTCTATTCCACTTAAAATAGTATCTAAAAATATCAATACTTGGGAATCTACTTAGCATAAAATGTGGGAGATCTATACCAAGATAATTTTAAATCACATAAGAAAGAGATAGAAGATGTTAGAATATGGAAAATATTCCATTCTCGTGGATTAGAAGAATCAATACTGTTAAAATGAGTATCCTCATTTACCGGGGCCACAGTGATGGTGCACCGGTAGGGCATTTGCCTTGTACTCAGCTGACCCAGAACTGATGGCAGTTTGATCCCCTGATGTCCCATGTGGTTCCCCAAGCCAGGAGCGATTTCTGAATGCAAAACCAAGAGTAAGCCCTGAGCATCACCGGGTGTGGCCCCCAAACAACAAACAAATAAACAAAATAAAACAAAAAATGAGTATCCAACCTAAGCAATTATAAGATTCAATGCAATTCTCATCCAAATTCAAATGACTTTCTTGTAGAACCTAGAGAAGTCAATAATAAAGTTTATACAAAATCAGAAGAGACCATGACTAAACAAAGCCAGATTGAAAAATAAGAAATCTGAAGATATTCCATTATCTAATTTGGAACAGTATTATAAAGCTATAATGGTCAAATCTACCTGGTAATGAAGCAAAGTAGACTCTGATCAATGGGCCAGCATCAAAGGACAAAACCCCATATATATGAGCAGTTAATATTTTATAAAGGAAATGAGAACACAACATGAAATAAAGATAATCGATTCAACAAATGATGCTGGGAAAACTGAACAACTAAGTGTAAGAAATTAAAGCTTGATTTATATCACAAACTTTACACAAAAGTAAAATACAATACAAAGACCTTGATATCTGACAAGTACCATAAAGCACATTGAGGAAAATTTAGGTAGAACTCTCCAAAATTTGAACCTTAAATATGTTCAGTAATCTGATCCCTGGTATCCCATATGATACCTGAGGTCTGCTAGGAGTAATTTTTAAACACAGAGTTAGGAATAATCCCTGAGAACCACCAGGTATGTCCCCCCCCAAAAAAAAGAAACACAGGCCAAAATAAAAAATAGCTAGTTGCATGGGAAAAATACTTTTTATTTAACACATCAGATCAAGGCTTGATATCTCAGATACATAAAGTACTCACAAAGAGCAATCAACCTTTTTTTAAAAAACCTTATCAAAAAATGGAGAGAGGAAATGAAATGGTGGTGAGACTGATATTAAAGTATTTATGCATAATTTTAATTATAAATAATCATAAATATAAATTTGACTTTAACAAAAAATTTTAAAGAAATTGGAAAACAAACATATCACCTAATTCATTTCAACTGTCATCCAAATATTTTTCAATGTTGATTTATTTACTCTTCATAGTGACCCTGAGGCAGGAAGTCTTAATAAATAGCTTGCCCAGGAATAAACTCAATGAAGCAATAGTGCTTTTCATTATTGATTTTGTTCCTTATGTTATTTCTTCAAATATTTAATCTGGATTTTTAAAATACCTTAGTGATCAAAATGGTATAGCTTTAGTAAAATAATAGAGGAATAGATCAATAAGCAATGTGGAGCATCCAGTAATAGAACTCCTATCCAAAAATTTAATCAACTTAACTTAGTACTTGAAAAAGATGCAGGAGCCGGAGAGATATCATGGAGGTAGGGCTTTTGCCTTGCATGCAGAAGGACAGTGGTTCAAATCCTGGCATCCCAAATGGTTCCCCAAGCCTGCACATACAGCCAGGATTAACCCCTGAGCACTGCTGGGTATGACACCCTCCCCTCAAAAAGAAAAAGATGCAAAGATAATAAAATGAAACATAGCTAGTGTTTTCAACACAAGATTAACTAAATAAGCATATACACAGATCATATAGCATTACAAAAAAAATCTCACAATAAATCTAGGTCTATAAGATGTGAAGCTAAAATATTTTCGGAAGATATTATAGTAGTAGACATAGATGACCTCAGATATGTTAGTATCGTTTTAGATACACTGAAAATCCCATCTATAAAGAAAACAACTGATAAGCTAAATTTTATAAAGATTTTTAAATCCTGCTTTGTTAAACATGGGAATAGGATATAAAGATGATAAACTAAATACTCAAAAAATTTTGCAAAGACATCTGATAAAGCACTGTTATCTAAGCATTTTTAAAACTAAATTACAAAAGAGCAGCCACAGAACTTAATAGATATTTCACCAAATAAGGTAAAATGGAAGATGGCAAGTATTTATAAAGCTGTTCTATACAATATGTCATCAGAAAAATGCAAATGAAAACAATATTGAATTACCACTCTGCATTTATTAGAAAAGCCAAAATCTGGAACACTGAGGCATTAAATACTAATGAGGAAGTGTAGCAATAAAATTTCTTTTTATAGGGAGGAAGAAGTTGACCCGTATGAAGCAATATTCAGGGCTTACTCTGTGCTCAGGGACAACTCCTGGCAATACTTTGGGACCATATGCAGTGCCAGGAGTAAAACCCAGGCTAGTCATATGCAAGGATATGAAATCTCTCCAGCCCAGAAATGGAAACTCTTATACACTATTTATGAGGACAAATTATATTTTTGGAAGACAGCTTGATGACTTTTTATAAAATTAAATTATACTCTTATGATGTGATTCAGAAATTGTATGTCTAAATTACTTCAAAAATTGAGTTTTTTATATATATATGAGTTGAAATATCCAATGAGTTGAAAATTTACATGCACGTACACAAATTAACAGAAGCTTTATGCTACATATGCACTGAATATATTATTAACTCTTAATATCTTAGATTTTTACCTTCTTTTTCTTTACCTAAAAAGCTTTGTTAATCAAATATGAGGAAGTATTAGGAAAAAATGTAGTAATTAAAAAGTATTATTATTTCAATGAGAATGCATTTTTTTACTATTGATATTTAATTCGATCATTTATTTTCCCAATGAACATGGCATATTCACTATTCAAATGTTCTTTAACGTGCCTCATTGTGATACTATTCTTCATAGCAGTACTGCCAAACTCTTTTTTTAAATATTTTTATTTAAACATTTTGATTACAAATATGATTGTGACTAAGTTTCAGTCATTTAAAGAACACCCCCCCCCCTTCACCAGTGCAACATTCCCACCACCAATGTCCCAAATATGCCTCCATCCCACCCCACCCCCACCTGTACTCCAGACAGGCTTTCCAGTTCCCTCAGTCATTCACATGATTATGGTAGTTCTCTGTGTAGTTATTTCTATAACTGTACTCACCACTCTTTGTGGTGAACTTCATGAAGTGAGCTGGAAGTTCCAGCCCTCCTCTCATTGTCTCTGAGGATTGTTGCAAAAATTACTTTTATTTTCCTTAAAACCCATAAATGAGTGAGGCTATTCTGTGTCTCTCTCTCCCTCTGACTTATTTCATTCAGTGTGATAGATTTCTTGTACGTCCATGTATAGGAGAATTTTATGACTTCATCTCTCCTGATGGCTGCACAATATTCCATTGTGTATATGTACCAGAGTTTCTTTAGTCATTCATCTGTTGAAGGGCATCTTGGTTGTTTCCAGAGCCTGGCTATTGTGAATAGTGCTGCAATAAATATAGATGTGAGGAAGGGGTTTTTGTATTGTATTCTTGTGTTCTTAGGGTATATCCCTAGGAGTGGAATAGCTCGAATGGGAGCTCAATTTCTAGTTTTTGGAGGAATCTCCATATTGCTTTCCATAGAGGTTGGACTAGACGGCATTCCCACCAGTAGTGGATAAGAGTTCCTTTATCTCCATATCCCTGTCACACTGTTCGTTCTCATTCTTTGTGATGTACGCCAATCTCTGTGGTGTGAGATGGTACATCTCTGTTTTAATTTGCATCTCCCTGATGATTAGTGATGAGGAGCATTTTTTCATGTGCCTTATGGCCATTTATATTTCATTTTTATCAAAGTGTCTGTTCATTTCTTCTCCCCATTTTTTTTTATGGGATTAGATGTTTTTTTCTTGTAAAGTTCTGTCAGTGCCCTGTATATTTGGGATATTAGCCCCTTATCTGATGGGTAATGGGTGAATAGTTTCTCCCAAATGGTGGGTGATTCTTGTATCCTGGGCATATTTCTTTTGAAGTGCAGAAGCTTCTCAGCTTAATGTATTCCCATCTGTTTATCTCTTCTTCCGCCTGTATGGAAAGTGCAGTTTCCTCCTTGAGATGCCTTTAGTTTCAATGTCCTGGAGTGTTTACCTACGTGTTGTTCTATATACCTTATAGTATCAGGTTTGATATCAAGGTCTTTAAGCCATTTGGATTTTATCTTTGTACATGATGTTAATTGGGGGTCTATGTTCGCATTTTTGCAGGTGGCTAACCAGTTCTGCCAGCACCACTTGTTGAAGAGGTTTTCCCTGCTCCACTTAGGATTTCTTGCTCCTTTGTCAAAATTTAGGTGTCTGGGGAACATTGTCTGAGAACTCAAGCCTATTCCATTGATTGAGGGTCTGTCTTTATTCCAATACCATGCTGTTTTGATAACTATTGCTTTGTAGTACAGTTTAAAGTTGGGGAAAGTAATGCCTCCCATTTTCCTTTTCCCTAGGAGTGTTTTAGCTATTCGAGGGTGTTTATTGTTACAGATGAACTTCATAAGTGTTATATCCACTTCTTTGAAGAATGTCATGGGTAATTTTAGAGGGATCGCATTAAATCTGTATAATGCTTTGGGAAGTAATGCCATTTTAATGATGCTAATCCTGCCAATCCATGAGGAGGGTATTGTTTCCATGTCCGTGTGTCCTCCCTTATTTCTTGGAGCATGGCTTTATAGTTTTCTTTGTATAGGTCCTTCACATCTTTGGTCAAGTTGACTCCAAGATATTTGAGTTTGTGTGGCACTATTGTGAATGGGATTGCCTTCTTGACGTCCTTCTCTTCCCTATCATTGTTGGTGTATATAAAGGCCATTGATTTTTGTGTATTAATTTTGTAGCCTGCCACCTTGCTATATGAGTCTATTGTTTCTAGAAGCTTTTTAGTAGAGTCTTTAGGGTTTTCTAAGTAGAGTGTCATGTCATCTGCAAACAGTGAGAGCTTGACTTCTTCCTTTCCTATCTGGAGTCCCTTGATATCTTTTTCTTGCCTGATCACTATAGCAAGCACTTCCGGTACTATGTTAAAGAGGAGTGGTGAGAGCAGACAGCCTTGTCTTGTTCATGAATTTAGAGGAAGAACTTTTAGTTTTTCTCCATTGAGGATAATATTTGCCATTGGTTTGTGGTAGATGGCTTCAACTAGATTGAGAAAGGTTCCTTCCATTCCCATCTTGCTGAGAGTTTTTTTTTTTTTATTAAGAATGAGTGTTGGACCTTATCAAATGCTTTCTCTGCGTCTATTGATATGATCGTGTGATTTTTATTTTTCTTGTTTTTGATGTTTTGTATGATGTTGATAGATTTATGGATGTTAACCCATCCTTGCATTCCTGGGATGAAACCTACTTGGTCTTAATGTATGATATTCTTGATGATGCACTGGATCCTATTTGCCAGGATTTTGTTGAAGATCTTTGCATCTGCATTCATCAGGGATATTGGTCTGTAATCTTTTTTGGCAGCATCTCTGTCTGGTTTTGGTATCAAGGTGATATTGGCTTCATAAAAGCTGTTTGGGAGTGTTCCCATTTTTTCAATTTCATGGAAGAGCCTGGCTATCATTGGTAGTAGCTCCTCTTGAAAGATTTGAAAGAATTCATTAGGAAATCCATCTGGGCCTGGGCTTTTCTTTTTGGGCAGTGTTTATTTACAGTTTCAATTTCCTCAATAGTGATGGGGGTGTTTAGATATGCTACATCCTCCTTATTTAACTGTAGAAAGTTAAAAGTGTCCAAAAATTTATCCATTTCTTCTAGGTTCTCATGTTTAGTAGCATAAAGTTTCTCAATGTAGTCTCTGATTACCCTTTGGATCTCTGCAATATCTGTCGTGATCTCTCCCTTTTCATTTCTAATACGGGTTATCAGGTTTCTCTCTCTTTCTTTGTGAGTTTTGCCAATGGTCTATCAATCTTGTTTATTTTTTCAATGTACCAACTTCTACTTTCATTGATCTTTCGGATTGTCTTTTGGTTTTCCATTTCATTGATTTCTGTTTTCAGTTTTGTTATTTTCTTCTATCTCCCTATTTTTGGTTCCTTTTGTTGGTCATTTTCTAATTTTATGAGCTGTGTCATTAAGTTATTTAGGAATGCCCATTCTTCCTTCCTGATGTGTGCTTGTAAAGCTATAAATTTTTCTCTCAGGACCGCTTTTGCTGTGTCCCAGAGATTCTGGCAGTTTGTGTCTTCATTATCATTTGTTTCCAGGAAAGTTTTGATTTTCTCTTTGATTTCATCTCAGACCCACTGGTTGTTCAGTAGCAGGCTGTTTAATTTCCAATTGTTAAAGTCTTTCTTCTGTGTGCCTTTGTAGTTCACATCTTATTTCAGAGCCTTGTGGTCAGCAAAGGTAGCCTGCAATGTTTCTATCCTCTTGATTTTATGAAGGTATGTTTTATGTGTCAGCATGTAGTCTATCCTGGAGAATGATCCATATACATTGAAGAAGAATGTGTATCCAGGTTTTTTAGAGTGGAGTTTCCTATATATCTACTAGTCCTCTTTTTCAGGGCTAGTATGTTTTTGTTGGATTTCAGTCTGGTTGAACTATTGAGTATTGACAGGGCCGTGTTGAGGTCTCCCACAATTATTGTGTTATTATTGATGTCTTCTTTCAGATTTGTCAGTAATTGTATTAGATAATTTGCTGGTCTCTCATATGTTTAATAGTCTGATTTCTTCCTTGCATATATCCCTTGATTAGTACATAGTGTCCCTCTTTGTTCCTTACAACTTTTCTGAGTATAAAGTTGGTGTCATCAGATATTAATATGGCCATCCCAGCTTTTTTGAGGGTGTTGTTTGCTTGGATAATTTTCCTCCAGCCTTTGATTTTGAGTCTATGTTTATTCTGACTATTCAGATGTGTTTCTTGTAGGCAGCAGAAGGTTGGATTAATCTTTTTGACCCATTTTGCCACTCTGTGTCTTTTAATTGGTGAACTTAGTCCATTGACATTGAGGGAGATGATTGTCATAGGATTTAATGTCATCTTTGTAGATAAGTTTGCTGTTTGTTGGTCTCTCTTGTCTTAGATTAGACCTTTCAGTTTTTCCTTTAAGGATGGTTTTTCATCTGTGAAATTTCTGAGCTGTTGTTTATCCATGAAGCTATGTATCCTTTCTTCAGTCCTGAATGAGAATCGGGCTGGATGCAGTATTCTCAGTGATGCATTCATTTCATTCAGTCTTGTCACAATATCCCACCACTGTCTTCTGACCTTGAGAGTTTCTTGTGACATGTCTGCTGTAAGTCTTAGGGATGCTCTTTTGAATGTAATTTCCCTTTTTGATCTTGCTGCTTTCAGTGTTCTATCTATCTGTGGTATTTGTCATTGTAACAAGGATGTGTCTTGGGGTGTTTTTCTTTGGGTCTCTTTTAGCTGCTACTCTTCGGGCATGCAGGATTTGATTGCATGTATCTCTTTGATGATGTCTTTGACAGTTGATTCTTCCTGGTGATCTCCTACATGGGCATCTAGGATTCCAGTGATTCTTATTTGTTTCTGTTATCAAAGTTTTCTATTTTCATCTGTTCATATTCCTTGAGTACTTTTTACATTGCCTGATCATTGTCTTAAGATTCTTTTCCAATTTCTTCTGCTGTTTTGAGTTTTTCTGCATCTCATCTTCTAATTCTGTCCTCAGCTGCTTTCACCCTGCTGGTGAGGCCATCTACTGAATTTCTAAGTTGAGCTACCATATTTTCAGATCTGTTATTTCAGTTTGGAGTTTTCTGATATCTGTCTTTGTGTTCTGTTCAGATCGATCTATGCTTTCTTTGAGTTCTACAAACATCTTCCATATTTTTATTAAATTCCTTATCCGAGAGGTTAATCAGATGTTTGGAATTTTTTAGGTCATCAAGAGCTATTGTCTTCATTCTCTGTGCATGGTGTTTGCTTGCGAGGTTCCCCCATTGTCACACTTGTAGTGTGATTTTTTTTCTACGTGTTGTGTTGGAGTTCTTTGGTTAGAAAGAGTGCATGGCCATGAAGTAAAGTGGAGCAGCCATGCTATTCTGCGGGGTCTTGGAGACAGTTTTTTTGGGGTGCACTCTCTAGGCCTCTGAGGAGAGCTTCAGGTATTCAGGAAAGACAGACAGGCGCAGCAAAGATTTCCCTTGGAGTCCTCAGAATCATCAAAGCACAGCAGGGCAGAGTCTCCGCAGACCAGAGGGCTCAGCTTTCTGCTTGGCGATCCCCACAGCCAGACTTTACTCACTAACTAGCTGGGCAGCTTCAGATTGCAGTTTTTTGGGGGTGCGCTTCCAAGGCCTCTGAGGAGAGCTTCAGGTATTTTGAATGCATTTTTTTCTAGCCACAATATGTAAAAATATATTTTCAGGTCCATATTTTTTTTAAATAACTTTTATTGATTCTTTCTTGATCTGGAGGCTAGCTCTTGCTGGCATGGGGTTTGGGGAGTCTCCAGACCAAAGGCCTTCTCCATAGCTTGGGGGTACTGGGAGGCTAGACAGGCCTCCAGTCGTCCACCTCTTTCCCCATTCTCCAGGCCTTCCTTGGGTGCCAGCCCAGGCAGTCACAAAGGTGGGTTCAGGGAAAACTGCTCTATAGGGGTCCCTAGACTATCCCGCTTTTCCCCCAGGACAAGGAGGAGGGTGGGCAGATGTCTGGCGTCCAGTTCTCCACCAAATCCTTTCTTGATCTGGAAGCTAGCTCTTGCCAGCATGGGGTTTGGGAAGAACCCAGGCCGAAGGCCTTCTCCCTAGCTTGGGTTGCTGGGAAGCTAGGCAGACTTAGTTGCGATGCTGGGCTGTGCTAAGGCAGTCACTGGCAACTTTTGTTTCTCACCGGTCTCCATTTTCAACATATACAATATATAATAATAATAGTAATCCCTATGATTAAGGTGTGTTTTGCATATGCAGAATGTCCATCTTGTATATTTCCCTTTCTCACACCCTTACCAGCTCATTTCTAGTCTTTCACTCCCTCATGCCCAACCATCATTACCCCACATACCCTTTTTACCTGCAGTACTGTATAGGCCAAATCACAGACAAACTGGTACACCATATTTAACACCCCCCAAATATTTCAAAAGACAGAAAAGGGACACGCATATGTCTTTTGAATATTTTTATGTGTATTTCCTTAACAGCTATAACTCTTACTAAATATTCTCTTATAAAGTGACTATTTCCCCCACTATTTTTGTTCTTCCCTTTGTGATCTGTTCAATAAGAAATTCTGGTAGAAAAGTCTCTCAGTTTAAAGTTTATATTTGAACCAAGTCACGGGGATAGTTGGATTTGTCCTAGTGGCCCCCATATGCACCAATAATGCCACATGGCATTGTGCCTCTTTTGCATAGGCACATTAAAATGGGAAAGTACTATACATACAAACAAGTTCTTATCTAATAGAGATAAGAAAACACAAATCTTGTAATACAGTGGGACCTTACACCCTGAACATTGTCATAATGACCTGGCTCAGGCCTCAGAAGAACGGGCATTCTCCATTCACCCTTGAACCAGGGATGGTATCTATGAAACAATCAACACTATCTATAACATCACCTAGGAGCAGTCCTCTACCAGGGAAGACATTACCGCTGCTCTCACATCGACCTACTCAAAAGAGACTTCCCTTAATACTCAGAAGACTTAACAACAAGAATGACCTGCTTTCAGGACAGGGTTCTCTGCGTTGCCCTCTGATTGTGAGGTAAAGCTAGAGGACACTCCACAGCATCTCGACTTCTATGTAGGATATGCACAGATTCCAGGATCTTTAACTACAGAAACCTGACACCAACAGCAGTGAAAGTGTGAAAAGTGGAGGTGTGTTGGCATAGAGACAGTGACTTGGGTTAAACGGCCTACTGTACCTGGAGCCTAGAGTTGGTCTTATGCCAGAAAATTTCCGAGGTAAGGTCTCCTCATATTTAGGCCAAGGTTTTACCTTTTCATGCCCCCTATATTTTGATGGGCCTATGCAAACAATTGCCACTCTGACACCATTTTGATTCTAATTTTGCTTTTTTGATTCTAATCCTTAAAAAAACCACTTAAACTTTTGAGGTTAACTTAAACTAATATACATGTGCATGGAACTGTAAAAAAATACTAAGCTTTCAATGTTAAAAAATTTACATAAATTTTGTGGCTTTAGATTGTTTTGTGTACTGCTAAGAAATATTATAATGTAATACAATCTGGGGACTTGTGGGACAAAGTAATTGTGCATGGGTTTTGTTTTATTTTTCTTAATGTGCTTTGGCTGAAAATTCAAAATTGGGTGTCAGCAACGGGATTTCTTCTGAGAATTCTGTGTATGGGTGATTGTCTTCCCACTGTAACTTTACCTTGTCCTCTTTCTTTGCATCTTTGATTTCATAATAAAAAATAAGAAAATATAAAGATTTACAGCAGGCATATCACAAGAAACTCTCAAGGCCGGAAGACAGTGGTAGGATATTGTCACAAGACTGAATGAAATGGAGGCTTGACCTAGAATACTACACCCAGCCTGACTCATGTTCAGGTTTGAAGAAATGATAAATGGCTTCACAGATAAGTAACAGCTCAGAAACTTTACAGATGAAAAACCAACCTTAAAGGAAAAACTGAAAGGTCTAATTTAAGACAAGACAGACCAACAAACACACCAAACTTATACACAAACATGACATTAAATCCCATGACACTCATCTCCTTCAATGTCAATGAACTAAAGCATCAATTGAGAAACACAGAGTAGCGAAATAGATCAAAAAGATGAACCCAACCTTCTGCTGTCTATAAGAAACACACCTGAATAGTCAGAACAAACATAGACTGAAATCAAAGTTTTGCTTTTTGTGACCCTTTGTAGTTAATTTCTAGTTTTAGTGCCTTGTGATCTTAGAAGGTAGTCTTTACAATTTCTTTATAGAGATATGTTTTGCCAGAGAGCAAACCCTAAAATGGAATACAGCAGGAAAAACTAGTCTTGTGTGGCCGAAGTATGTAACCTAAGGCATTGGCTAGCCCCAGAGCCCAAAGAAATACCACAGTGTCCTATCAGTCAAACATTCCAGGAAGCTTGTGACATCCTTGAAACTTCACTAACCTTGAGATCTTCCTGTGCTCCTTATGTAAAAATGGCATGTAAAGATTACCCACAAGATGATCTCTGTAATGCAGGCTGTTCCATCCTGCTTTCTCTCCACCCCCTGTATAATAGTGCTTAAAAAAAGCCTGTACCGATCAATAAACTGGGACCTTGATAAGGCACTTTACTTGGTCTCCTTCTCTTCTTTGCACCCATTCTTTTCAGGCTGGAACCCCTCTGCACCCAAGAATAATGGAGTCCTGCAGGCCAGGACAATGTTTTATGGGCCAGCATGTGGTTTATCCTGGAGAATGACCCATGTGCATTGGAGAAGAATGTGTATCCAGTTTTCTGGGACTGGAGTTCTCTATATATATCTACTAATTCACTTTCTTCCATTTCTTTTTTCAGAGCTAGTATATTCTTATTGGTTTCAGCTTGGCTGACCTATCAAGGTGTGACAGGGCAGTGTTGAGATCTCCCACTATAATTGTGTTGCTATTGAAGTCTTCAGAGATAAATAATAAACTTAGTATCAAAGTAAAAAAATACTTTTATTGTGATCAACATGAATTACATATCTTTCACATTAATATTTGAGGTACATAGTGGCATTGAATCAGAGGTATTCCCACCACCAGTGTTATTCTCCTCCCACCCCAGTTTCCAGCATACCTCTCCTTTGCCCCCCAGACTGCCAGAGTAACTGGTCCACTCTGTGTATAGCTTGATGAAAATTGTCTATTGAGTCTGTTGTCTTTGACTTTGGATTTGGTGTTTAAGTTTGATCTTTTTTAATATCTACTCAATGTTCGTATGGCTGTTTGTTTCTGGTACCTTCTTTTATTCCCCCTCAGTTCAGGATGCAGAACAAGATGATTCAAGTTATGTGGTTCTGTTTGAAGAAAAAAAAATAAAAAAGAAAAGAACAAAAAAAATGAAAAACATAACAAAAAAGCAAGAAGACAACAAAAAAAAGACAAAAGACAAAAACCTACAACAAAATCAAAATAAAACAAAACAAAACAAAAGAAACAAAAATCAAACAAAAGACCAAGACCAGCAAATACAAAAAAGCACCACAGCAACAAATACAATAACCAAACAATAACTAAGTAAATGAAAGGGGAAAAAAAAACAACAAAAACAAGAAGAGAATAGAAAAAAGAAAGGAGGGCTGTGTGGTAAGGTTTTCTTCTTGTTTATGTTTTTGCATAGGCACAGTAAATATTGGGGAAATTAGAAAGAGAATTCCCTTGGCCTACCCTAAACGATACAAGGTTTCTCTGCCCTTGAAACATACTTTCCTGAAAATAACTACAAGCTCCATGCATGATTCTTTTCATACCCCAATGACATTTTATGGTGCCAGAAAACTTTCCAATCATTTGTGGATGATAAAATCAGGCCTCTAACTAGAGATCTTGGTATTTTCACAAGTCATAGGATAAAGCCTAGGATAGCATCTTTCCTTTTTTTTTTTTTAAATATAAATCTTTATTTAAGCACCATGATTACAAGCATGTTCGTAGTTGAGTTTCAGAATACCCCCCCTTCACCAGTGCAACATTGCCATCACCAATTTGAAGCTCAAAACAAAGATTGGTGAAAGCTGTTAGGAAATAACTACACTAACAACTAGCATGACAATGTTAAAGACTGAGAGAGGTAGAATGCCTGCTGGGATAGCGTCTTTCTTTACTGTTCTAAGAAGTTCTGTTCCATCACTGTTGTTGTAATCAGTCTTCTGTAATTGGTGGTCTTGGTTTTTGCTCAGATCCTAGAACAGAGCCTAGGATAGTGTCATTCAGTATGGTTCCAGAAGTTCTGCTCAGTCTCAATTGTCAAAGTCAGACCTCTGGAATTAGAGAGCTTGGTTATTGTATAAATCCTAGGCCAAAGCTTAGGCTAGGGTCTTTCTTTTTGGTCCCAGGATAAGTTCTGTCCAGCCATAGTTGTCCAAGTCAGTTTTCTGTAGTTAGCAATCTTAGTTTCTGCACAGATCAAAAGATGATGTGTCTTCTGATTTCATCTTACAGTTAGGTGATTAGATAGGACAACCTGCTCTTAGATCAAGTTGTTGTTGTTTCTTTGTCATATCAAAACAGGCACAAATTGGTGCTAGTGCGTGGTATTGGGAATTTTTCAGGGGTAGTTTGGTTCCTGGTGCTGTTTCAGGGAACTGTGTCCCTTCTGTGACTGGCCTCTAGGGTTCAGGGTTCAGGGTTGGATGGTTGCTGTCTGATCTCCTGGAGTCAAAAAAAATTTTTTGTGGGGCTGGCGAGGTGGCGCTAGAGGTAAGGTGTCTGCCTTGCAAGCGCTAGCCAAGGAAGGACCGCCGTTCAATCCCCCGGCGTCCCATATGTTCCCCCCAAGCCAGGGGCACTTTCTGAGTGCTTAACCAGGAGTAACCCCTGAGCATCAAAAGGGTGTGGCCCGAAAAAGCAAAAAAAATTTTTTTTTCTTTTTCTCTTTAACTTTACTTGTTTTGGTCCTGCTTAGTACAAAAACCTACAAGAAGAAAAGTCTTGCCTAGGATAAAAGCTCAGATCAAAACCAGGACATAGAGAGTGTGTTGCCCAGTACTTCTCAATTATTTTGTTATGCCCCCCAGGAAGAAGAAAATATTTTGCCCTCCCCCCTGAAACGACTGTAAATAGTATCTTTATTTAAAAAAAACTTTAACCTGCAAAACAAAAATATATAAAATAATTTGAACTGATTTTTTAATCAGAGGTGATGTCTGGATTAATGGCTACAATGAGCAATGCATAGCTTTTCAAAGCAGGGTTTGAAGCAGGACACAGCAACTCTCAGCTCGAGGCATACAGACATAAACACGGGGCTTAGCTTGTTATGACAATGTTTGCCAAGGTCAAACTTGCCTCCCTTTATGGAGCCTCGCGCCCCCTCTGTGGGGCACGTCCCACTATTTGAGAAGCACTGGTGTAGCCTGACATTCTTACCCCCAAACACAACAGCAATATAATATGGCATCATTCATTTTTGCAAAGGCATACTAAAAAAGGGGAATTTTATGTACAGAAACAAGTTTATGGAGCCCTGCTCTGTTTCTTACACAGATAAAAGAGAGCTCCTTATTAGACATATCCTTAGACTTTCTACTTGAATTGCTTCTTTCTTTAGGTAATCTTTTGTATCCTATAGTTGAGGTCTATTGAATTGATTACATGTTTTGGTGGATGAGATTTTTATGGTTAAGAAAATCTGCTGCTTCATTCTGAATGTTTTTTTGTAACCTGCAGTCCTAATTAATATTTGCCCCAACAATTTTCTTTATAGTTAAACAAAGTTGTTACTTCCTATCAAGCTTTCCACTACTTATCAGATGTGGTTAGGAAATAGTTAACTCCTTCAATATAGAAGTGAATAGATTTCATCTTCATTTATTTTCCTTCACTTGAGACCAAGTAACTTGCACTAAAGAGAAATCTGTGTCTTTACAGAGTCTATATTCTATTAACTCATTCTATTAACTAAAAGAGAGCAGCTTTTTAATTTACTGAAAAGTTTCTATTAAGTTCACTTAAAAGAAACTCAATGAATATTGGGATAGCCTTTCTAAATCCAATCATCCCCATAACAAACACCATTTCTTCTTGTTGAAGCATGTGAATCTTTTTCTTTAATATCTGTATTTAAAGACCTTGATTACAAACATGATTACGGTTGGGTTTCAATCATGTAAAGAACACCCCCCTTCACCAGTGCAACATTCCCACCACCGATGTCCCAAATCTCCCTCCTTCCTACCCCACTCCCACCTGTACTCTAGACAGGCTTTCTATTTCCCTCATTCATTCTCATTGTTAGGATAATTCTCAATGTAGTTATTTCTCTAACTACACTCATCACTCTTTGTGGTGAGCTTCATGAAGTGAACTGGAACTTCCAGCCCTCCTCTCTTTTGTCTCTGAAAATTATTGCAAGAATGTCTTTCATTTTACTTAAAACCCATAGATGACTGAGACTATTCTGCATTTTATTAGAGAAGCTACTACCCTGTGGAACTTTAGGCAAGTCTGAAATTGGACAAAGATTGTAAATAGAGGTCTATGGGTACTGCAGTGGGTGAAGGACAACTATGCAATATTTACATAATCAGTACTAACAGAAAAGACAAGAGAAAATGAGCTTGAAACCAAAAAGTCCTGGTCTGGCCAGTGTAGTTAGTATAAACAATACCCAAACTATCATTTAACCAGCCACTTGGAAATACTCACTCAACCAAAAGATGCACTAGCAGACAAATGGAAAAGAATTTTGATCAGTGAATGTGCCTTCTATTCCACTGCTTCAATGAAAAGAATATAATAGTGTGTAATTTCTACAAAATATTATCTAAAAGTTGAATGTAATATGAAGTTTATATCTTATTATGAATTATATTTTAACTAGGGAGAATGCAATATAAGTTAATAATGTGAAAATTTGGCATAGAAACTGCTATTATTCATAAAATTATGCCACTAAAGTGAAATTATACAAAAGGAAATTTCATACCTTTGTTTCTCAGGAATTTGCATTAAGCTCAGAGAGCAAATAATGAAGAATAAAAGAAGTCTTTGTTGTACAGCAATTTCTACGACCTGTCAAAATGTCAAATAATCAATTAAATCAATCAGAACATTAAATGTGGAAAACCTCTGAAGGTAGTTTAATATTACAGCTATGAAAAGTACTACAACTATACATGAGTCAATGTCACAATAGCAATTAATTTCAGTATTTTCTTACTTTGTGGTTACAAATTACAATTTAGATTATAGATTAATTATTGTGCTCATATTTAAATGTTGTATATTTATTTTGTGGATACATATACAAATTCTATTATCTTCTATCTTATGCTTTCACTTTTTTAAAAGAAAAACACACCACTGAAGTAAAAGTATGATGTTTTAGTCAAAAAATTTAATTATTATCTTTAAGTCTTTCTTGAGTTGTAGTAGTAAGATCAAGCCTTAAAATTTTGAAAACAAATGAAAAATATTTTTGATGACCTTGTATGGTGTAATAACTTATTTACTTATTTCATAAATATTGAACTTTTCTATGTAGTAGGAACTCAAGCAATGGGAGTAAATATAGGGGCAAATATGATAGTTACTAATCACATGATGAACTTTCTTTTTGTTGTTGTTTTTGGCTTTTTTTGGGGGGAGGGGTGTCGCACCCAGTGGCGCTCAGGGGTTACTCCTGGTTCTGTGCTCAGAAGTTGCTCCAGGTAGGCTCAGTGAACCATATGGGATGCCAGAATTCAAACCATAGTTAATCCTGTGTGGCTGCATGCAAGGCAAATGCCTTACAGCTATGGCCTCCATAATGAACTTTCAACTCCCAAGCTGAGTGAAATAGCTTAAAAAAATAAACTCACTTAATGTGAATACATAACAAATGAAACTGGTCTACCCGAGAAACTGAAGGGTTTTATCGAGGGATGAAATTATGAAGATCAAAAAGGCATCATTTTGAGAAATGTTCGAGATGATGTTTAGGAAGAATTCTTGTTTGTTGGATGTATTTTAAGAACTTTGAGAGCAAAAACTAAGTTTTCTTTTAAACTTTGATAGAACTTATTAGTGAACCATTGTGATCCAGGCTTTCATTATTGGGAACATTTTAATTATGGTTTCTATTTACTTATTTGTAATTGTTCTGTTCTGATTATCTACTTTCTTCTGAGTCAATCTTGGCAGGTTATAATTTCTAGAAATTCAATCATTTCTTCTAAGTTCTTCAGGTCAGTAGCATTGAGTTGTTTATAGCAAATACATGGTTGTTGTTGTTGTTGTTGTGTTTTCTTTTGAATTTGTGAGGTAACTTATAATTCTACCCTTTTATCAATGATCTGATTTTTTTGGATTTTTGTTTTGTTTTGTTTTTGGGTCACACCCAGCAGCATTCAGGGTTTACTCCTGGCTCTGCACTCAGATATTGCCCCTGCAGGGCAATCACTCTCTGTCTTGGGTTGGCCGCATGCAAGGCAAACACCCTACCACTGTGCTATCTCTCTGGCCCCCTTGTTCATGATTTTATCTAAGAGTTTGTCAATCTTGTTTATTCTTCTAAAAAAACACCTGATTTTATTGTCCCTTTTGTTGTGTGTTTAATTGATATGGGGTGTTGAGTTACATTCAGCTGTGCTCAGAACTTACAGCTGGTTCTGTGCTCAAATCACTCCTTGTGGGTACAAGGGACCATCTGTAGTGGTGTAGGTTGCTGCATCAAGGTAAATGCCTTATAATTTTTGCAGAATCTCCCCAGACATAGACCCTATGTATTTTTTATCTAATTTCTTCATCACTTATTTTTGCTATACTCTTTATTATTTCCTAATTAATGTTCAACTCTTTTATTGACTATGAGATTCTTTGTATGAGAAATACAGAGTGAACTTGAAGAACCTTCCGAAACAATGTAGTCATGCTTTCACACTTAGAAAAGAACGTGTTTGAATGATTAAGAAACTAAGAAAAATTGAGTACACAGAGCAATAGGGATAAGGTTACCACCTGCAGACATGGTGGTATGGAAACTTTGGCATTTGTGGCACAGTGTTTAAACACCTTGAAATTTTCTAGAAAAAGAGGAATTTGACTTTTGAGAGCTCTTTTGAAGAGCTATATCTGGCTGCATAGTAAGATGGTAGAGCTAGGCAGAATGCAGCTGAGATGATTAGTGCCAAATTAAAAGCTATTGCCATCAGTCTGGCATAGTGACCTTCAATAGTGGCAGTGGGCACAGAAAGAAGGGGTTCAGTAGAAATAGATACAATATGAAATAAGGCCATATGATATGAACTCTATCAAGTATATTCTGAGATTCCTACTTTCTGCAATGGGACTAAACTGCTAAGATAGGAAAATGGTGGAGATTCAAGTCTAATGGAAAAGAAGATGAACTTGTTTTTGTTGTAAGCAACATGCTTACATGCTTTACTGATTTCTACTGTCATTGTATAGACAAAATTGAGCTCAAAATCAAAATTGGTGTTGGGAGGAGAAATTAGCACAGCAAACTGGGCACTTGTCTTGCACACAGCTACCAAGGTTTGATTCCTAGCACCCCACATAGTCACCTAAAAAGCTGCAGGGGATCTCTGAGGGCATATCTAAGAGTAAGCCCTGAAAAGTGGTGGGTGTGTAAGAAAGAAAGAAAGAAAGAAAGAAAGAAAGTAAGAAAGAAAGAAAGAAAGAAAGAAAGAAAGAAAGAAAGAAAGAAAGAAAGAAAGAAAGAAAGAAAGAAAGAAAGAAAGAAAGAAAGAAGAAAGAAAGAAAGAAAGAAAGAAAGAAAGAAAAGAAAGAAAGAAAGAAAGAAAGAAAGAAAGAAAGAAAGAAAGAAAGAAAGAAAGAAAGAAAGAAAGAAAGAAAGAAAGAAAGAAAGAAAGAAAGAAAGAAAGAAAGAAAGAAAGAAAGAAAGAAAGAAAGAAAGAAAGAAAGAAAGAAAGAAAGAAAGAAAGAAGAAAGAAAGAAAGAAAGAAAGAAAGAAAGAAAGAAAGAAAGAAAGAAAGAAAGAAAGAAAGAAAGAAAGAAAGAAAGAAAGAAAGAAAGAAAGAAAGAAAGAAGAAAGAAAGAAAGAAAGAAAGAAAGAAAGAAAGAAAGAAAGAAAGAAAGAGAAAGAAGAAAGAAAGAAAGAAAGAAAGAAAGAAGAAGAAAGAAAGAAAGAAAGAAAGAAAGAAAGAAAGAAAGAAAGAAAGAAAGAAAGAAAGAAAGAAAGAAAGAAAGAAAGAAAGAAAGAAAGAAAGAAAGAAAGAAAGAAAGAAGGAAAGAAAGAAAGAAAGAAGGAAAGAAAGAAATAAAGAAAGAAAGAAAGAAAGAAAGAAAGAAAGAAAGAAAGAAAGAAAGAAAGAAAGAAAGAAAGAAAGAAAGAAAGAAAGAAAGAAAGAAAGAAAGAAAGAAAGAAAAAGAAGAAAGGAGATGGAGGAAGGAAGGAATGAAGGAAAGAAGGAAGGAAGAAAGGAAGGAAGGAGATGGAGGAAGGAAGGAATGAAGGAAAGAAGGAAGAAAGGAAGGAAGGAAGGAAGGAAGGAAGGAAGGAAGGAAGGAAGGAAGGAAGGAAGGAAGGAAGGAAGGAAGGAAGGAAGGAAGGAAGGAAAGAAGGAAGAAAGGAAGGAAGAAAGGAAGGAAAGAAGGAAGAAAGGAAGAAAGGAAGGAAGAAAGGAAGGAAGGAAGGAAGGAAGGAAGGAAGGAAGGAAGGAAGGAAGGAAGGAAGGAAGGAAGGAAGGAAGGAAGGAAGGAAGGAAATTGAGAATTCCATCCTTGTAGATTTAGCTCTCTCCTTCACTTCAACCTCTAAAACAATAGGACCTCTCCCCTTGAAAACAGTATTCCTATTTCTCACTAATCCCTTATTTTACATCTGAGGTTAGTTTGCCAAGAATGCTTTGTGAGGTTAAATTTAATCTTCTTTGTAACTCAGAACTCTTACTGCTTATCACCCTAACCTGATGTATTGTTTTATTGTTAATCTGTGCTTTGTAATTGTAAACATTCTTTTCTACCTGTGACTGGCATTTACCCCTTATAAAACTTCTAGCTGGGAGATTGAAGTTAGATTAAAGTTCTTCATACACATTTGTATGTGCTTTTATTTTTCTTCATGTTTCGTCACCCATGCATACTCTCCTCAAGAGGACTCAAAGAAATCCTCTAATTCAACCGGACCCCAAGAACTAGTCAACAGCAGAAATCATTTCTTATAAGAAGTAAAAATAAGCAATTATTATGTAAAAAATTAGCAGAAGTATATGTATATGTATAGATATACATATATTAAAGGTTCTGATCAACAAGATATATTCCCACAAGAAGTGAGTAAAATAAGAACTAAAACATTTGATTAATTTTAGCTACATGAAGGTTATTGGTGACCTTATTAAAGCTGTATATGAATATGAGTCATGTATTTTAGCAAATTGAAGTGAATAAATAGTGGGTAAGAAAAATATGTGGTTATAATCATGTTATTTGGGAAAACTTGTGCAAAATGTACTCTACTCCAGATATTTTTAAAATGAAAAGTCGCTCAACAGCTGAGAAGCCTGGTAAGAAATAATCTTGGTTTTACTCTTTCTCCAAGGAGAGGTTAAATAATATGACCAAGGTTATGCACAATGACAATTATCTGAAAAAGTTTTTGTACTTGAAGAGGGAGATATATTTAGGGAAGTAACTAGAAGAGTAGCTTATCTTTCACCTTTGCACAGAAAAGTTGATACAATAAACCCTTTCTATGAAAAGTTAAGAAGGTATATTTGTATCTACTTAAAGAAATGGTGATAAGGTTGCTATTGGATACCTATGAGGAAAAATGAGGGTGCATCTCTCAGTCATATGTCAGGAAACACCCAGCCAGTTCAGCAAGCAATAAAAATTAAATTTTGGGGTAAGCCACACCCAGTGACACTTAGGGGTTACTCCTAGTTATGCACTCAGAAATCAGTCCTGGCTTGGGGGACCATATGGGATGCCAGGGATTGAACCACGGTCAGTCCTGGATCAGCTACGTGTAAGGCAAATACCCTACCTGTACTGTCACTCTGGCCCAAGAATTAAAATTTTAAAAAATTCTTTGTAAAATTTATCTCCCTCAACCAAATAATTATTTTTAATGTTTATACTTTTATGACTACAGTACGAATAAAACTAAACCATTACTTAAAAATTGGAAATCAGAGAAAGGGAGATCATCAGTTTTAGATAGTTTGATGATATTCAGGAATTAGTGGCATTTTAACTTTAAAACCAGAACAACACTGAAAACTATCATAACAATGTGAATGAATGAGGGAAGTAGAAAGCCTGTCTCGAGTACAGGTGTGGGGAGGTGGGGAGGAGGGAGATCTGGGAAATTGATGGTGGGAATGTTGCACTGGTGAAGGAGGGTGTTCTTTACATGACTGTAATCATACAACTATAATAATGTTTGTAATCATGGTGTTTAAATAAAGATAATTATAAAAAATAAATAAAACCAGAATTAACTCTCTTTTAAACTCTCTATTATTTTTGGATATTTGGCCACTCCCAGTAGTGTTCAGGAATTACTTCCGACTTTACTCAGGACTTAATCCTGGCTGTGCTGAATAGACCTTATGCAGGGTTGTAGAAAAGATCACCTTATGCATGGCAAATGCTTTGGCCCTATACTATGTCTCTAGTCCCTTTATTTTTTTCTCAACTTATATGAAAGAAACTTCTATAAAGAGGACCTTCACTACTCTCCAAAAGAAACCACTGTGCATATATAGAACTCTAAGAAATTCTTTGTTATAATTCTACTCTGACTGCTTGTCCACTCTGTGTTGACTTCCACCAAATGTCTCCAGTGAGGGGTACACCTGCTTTATGCTTTGTGGTTACCCCAGCCCTTTGTATAATGCTTTTCACATAAACCTGTAAATTAACTTAAAATTTCCAGATAAAATTTTAAAAAAAAATTAAAATTGTTTTTGCCTTATTTGTATCAGCCCACCTGATAATTAACCTAATACTAACCAACCTCTAGATTTCACATTTTCACATCATCATTTTATATTCCCACAGCGTGGCTTTAACTGAGCATCAAAACAACCTGAAATGAGAAAATGAAAATTACTCTCAAATTATAGGTTGGTTATCGAGACACATAAGACTAGTGGTCTTCTCATGGTAATGCTACTAATAGAAATAACACTAGACACTGTGACAATAATTCTGTCCTATATTCATCAGATGTCTTTGAAGGCATGCTCTGTATTCTGTTAATCTTCCAAGGATTGCAAAAGAATAGCTAAATTTTGAAAACATCTACTCTTGCATTTTCCTGGATTCTTAATATCATTTGACCTAACCTAACTGGGTTTCACTACTTGACCTACACAAAAGGGAGGATCTCTTATTTTGTCTTAGAAACTCTCACATAAGAACCCTAACCGGGGCCGGTGAGGTGGCACTAGATGCAAGTGCTAGCCAAGGAAGGACTGCGGTTCAATCCCCCGGTGTCCCATATGGTCCCCCCAAGCCAGGGGCAATTTCTGAGCGCTTAGCCAGGAGTAATCCCTGAGCATCAAACGGGTGTGGCCAAAAAAAAAAAAAAAAAAAAAAAAAAAAACCTAACCAAAAACCCTTGATGCATTTCTTTTCTTCTGGGAAGCAAGGTGCATATTGCTGAGATGACATTTCACCTGGATAGGGCCATTTTTTTTTTTTTTATTTTCTAGAACACTCTGGACTTTAGTGTAATTTTTGCGAAATTTTAGCAGCAACAGAGAGAAGCACAGGGGACATAACTGGGGTTTGCAAGTCCTCCTTGTCCTCAGCAGAGTTAACTATAAAAGAAATAAAAGCCATGGAGAGATACTATTATATCACCATACACAAAATATATGAGAGCATAAAGCTGGAAGACAGCATCTTTCTAGCCAGTAGACTAAGCATGAGTCATGCCTTAGGGTTGAAGACTGACATCAGGGATAAAATGAGATTATCATCAAAGGTGCCTTATGAGTCAGGGTTTCCAAACCTTAGCTTCCAAATCTGGAAATGAATAAAAACAATTAGTTTTTAATATTATTTATATAATTAAGATGATATAATTTAACACTTCTTAATACTGGTTCAAAGTTGAGCTACATTATTACATTTGTGATCACAAGTTGTAACACAGAGACTTGATATACAGTATTTCACACCCTTTCTCAGTAAACTGTGGATCATGGCCCCATGTGGGTAACTAAATATAGGGAATCCAAAAATATTTTGGTAACAATAAAATATTTCTGAATGACTAACAATAAAAAATTTATTCAGACTTGTACTGAAACCTCCCTGTTTCTGACAGCACTTCCTGTGTTGCACTTCTTAGATCAAAAGGTAGCAGAAAAGGTTAAAGGGGCCCTACACTAAGCCATCTAGCTTTGGGTAATTACACTAGATGACACTAATATAGCAACAAAACTGTCAAATGGCTCATTTTTAGAATCTGTCTCATCACTAAAGATGCATGACTATATGTGTAAAAGATATAACTCAAAACAGACTACTGGTGAATTTTTTTTTCTTAGTTCCCATGCCCCTTAGGGAGAAAGTAGAATAGCATAGAATGGAAAGAAAATAAACCGCAATACCTTAGAACCTATTATATTAGTTCAATATGATCATATGAGGGTCTAATTGGTTGTCAATTTTGGATTTGGTAAAACTCAGAGAAATATTTTCTATTATTGTCTATAATTCACACAAAAGGACTCATAATCACAGCAAACACTTAAGATAAGATTTAACATTGAACTTTGCAATATTGTCATGTATATGACTTGTTCAAAGCCAGGTTTCTTTCAGGCAAGTCTCACAACTTCTTTCCCTTAAATTTAAGATGATTGTGTGTTCCTGAGAAGAAAAGGAATCTGCTTACTTACATACAACCATGTAAATGACTACAATTATATGTCCTTGTTTTCTGTGATGTTCTCCTGACAGTATCATTCATTTTCTTGGGCTCATATTTTCTTTGGAGGCATATCAATTGGTAAATAACAGTATATTCCCCAAGGTTTGGAATTCAATGCTTCCAACATTTAAGGTAGGACCCGTTTTAAGGTATGGAGTCCTATGTTAGTGCATGCTATCATGGCATGAGATTCTAACTATGGTTTTGACTGATGGATCCCTCTAGATAAGTTTAGAAATAAAAGTTCTATTAATTATTGCTTACTTTGGATGTTAACCATAACTATGGTATTCTTATAACTACTAATACATGAAGAACATAATGGCACTATTTGAAATCTTATAAAAGCTTAAGCATGTGGGAAAAATATAAGTTTATGTTTGAGGATTTCAATGAGTGGCAAAATATAATTCTAGGTTTTTCATTAATGTGCATTTCTCTTCTGAGAAATAAACTATGTCTTTATTCATAAAATAGATCTTGCATTGGTATGAAGCTTTTAATAAATGCATGTGTTGGTTAGTCATTCTTACCATCTCCAAAGGAAAATTTTCTATTAACTCCAAAAAAATCCCAATATATATATATATATATATATATATTATTCTATTGGGGGGGTAGCATATTTTGGTAGTGCTTGTAAATTATAGGATTTGAAGTGGGCATTTGAACTTATGACCCTATACCAGCAAGGGAGGAATTCTATTTTATTTGTTTCTGTTTCACACCTGGAAGAGCTCAGTTCTATGGTAAGGGATCCTGGTTCTATGGTAAGGGATCACTTCTAGTAGAGCTCAGGAGACTATATGTCACATTGCAGATAGAAAACAACTTGACCAGCCTCATACAAGGCACATGTCCTACCTTACATAATCTATCCCCAGTTCAAGATGACACTTTAAAAGCTAAGTTACTCTGTTAGGCCTTCAAAACCATTTTATTTAGTAAACCCAGGAATTTAATTATTTTGTTTGTGTCAAAAAAAAGTGCAACAGGGGCTGGAGCAATAGCACAGCAGTAGGGCGTTTGCCTTGCATGGGGCTGACCTGGGACAGACTGGGATCCCATCCCATATAGTCCCCCGAGCCTGCCAGGGGCAATCTCTGAGCACAGAGCCAAGAGTAAACCCTGAGTGCTACCAAGTGTGCCCCTCAAACACACACACACACACCACTAAAAGAAAATGCAACAGATGCCACTTGTTTCCTGGATATCTTATAATTTTCATGAAATTCAGAAATCAGATAAATATGAAGGTACCAGATCGCACAAGAGAAGAAGGTAAACAAAAGACTTATGACAAGCTAACACAGCAAGTGGAACAGGTAGTTCAACTTAAAGGTTATACTCTGCACATCACAAATTGACTTAATCTCTAATCAAGAGACATTTTTTGAGATCTACTGACATTCTCTTTAAAGAACAGGCAGAAACTTATCTCTCACATTAGCATGGTGAACTCTAAGGCTTACTCTGTGACTCAGAGCTTGAAACTATTTCCCGTCTGACTTGAGACTCAACTCTGAGTGCCTGTTTCCTAGCTATGCTCAAAAACACTGAGATAATCGTGACACTCTTTTTCCTTGTATGTAGAATTGGAGAGTTTGAAAACAAAACCTGTGGGTTTCTTTCCCTATTTCTAAAATTATTTCTCTTATACTCAAATTCTAGAATCAAATTAGAAAAAAATATATAAAAATCACACAATGTGACACTCAGGAAGACAGAAGGGGAAAAGAAAAAGAGAACAAGGTGAACTGGTCAATTTTGCAGAAATAGCATAGTACTGATTTTATTTTAAAGAGTCAAGTCAAAGTTCCTTGGTTTTTTCAAGGACTATGGACAAGTGCCACCTACCTGGAAAGTAGTTTGGTAACAATATATCTTAGAGCCATAAACTGTCTGCCAAATTCTGTTTTAGTTATTCTTAAACTTAAAATTTATTTCAAGAAAGGATTGACATAAATGGTGATAGATAGGAGCCCCAGGAGGTATTTCAAAATGCTTTTATTCAGGAGGCCTAGCTTTGACCCAAGGTACCAATCACTGCCAGTAACAATCTTCTGAGCTTCAAGCAGGGTGCATCCCTGGGTGTGGCACGCAATTAAAGAACAAACATTGCACATTACTTTGAGTAAAAATCACAGTATTATTTTTGCACTCTCATTTCAGAAGAGAGTGAGTCATGTTCAAAAAGAGTGTTCTAAGTTGAAGGAGCAAAACTGGCAGAAAGTCCAAAGGAAAAGCATATTTGGTCTATCACAGACAACCAGAAAAAGGAAAGCAAGATGGAGCTGAAGATATAGCACAGCGGTAGGGCATTTGCCTTGCACGAAGCCAATTTAGAACAGATGGTGATCCGAATCCCGGCATCCCATATGGTCCCCATGCCTGCCAGGAGCGATTTCTGAGCACAGAGCCAGGAGTAACTCTTGAGAGCCCCTGGTGTGATCAAGCAACAACAACAACAACAAAAGCAAAGCAAGACTAAAGAACCAGAAGTAGGATATCAGGTCAAAGTGAGGGAGAGTGTAAAACCACAAAAAGCTAGTGGATCACAGTACAGACTTTGAGCTTAATTAAATAAGAATTTAAGGCATGAATATTTATTGAGCCTTCATTGTGTATTTTGGGTGTATTGTGGGTGACCAATAAATTGTCTATACCTCCCTGCTAAAGAACACATCGAGACTATTTTTAATCTTTTGTCAAGGAAGCATTCTTTCCCTCTGGCATTCTACTAAAGACACAAAAGAGAAGTGTTAACAAAATAAAATTTAAAAACTTATAAATCACAATTGATATTAGGATCTTTATGCTTTAAATAAAATATGATGTATAGTTATTAGTTCTTAAATAAAATAAAAATAACTCAAAAAAAATAATTACACTGACAGGGAAGTCTAATATCATTACCTTAAACTAACCAGCTTGTTTAATGTTTGTCACAATGAGAACTAAAGATAAGAAGGTGGGAGAGGAGGATGCATCAGTGACCTTCATTCCTTGCTATCCCATATGCCTGGGATCATTTTTGAGTGACAGATGTTTGAGCTACAAGTGTTGGTACTCAGGGCTTACTCCTGACTTACTGCTGAGGGATCACTGACATTGCTTGGGGAACCATATTTGGTGGTAAGGATAAAACCAGGGTTGGCATGTGTAAAGCAAAGGACTTAAACCCTTAAATCTCTGGTACAAGGTACTTTTCCTATAAAAGGTTTGTGACATGTCCTCTAATCATGAGTCATTCTCAAACTGCATTCCATTTACTCATTGACATAGGCATTTCAAATCAAAGAACAGTCTAATAATAGAGAACAGTTATAAGAATAAGATCAGTAATAATAAAGGCTGGGCCAGGCCTAACTGAAATGGACACTTTGGGAAATGTCATTACTACTGAACTCTAAGTTCCATTTTGGGATTTGAATATATAAAATAATATAAATTTCTTCTGAAACTGCCCAAGCCCATATCCACGAATATTATTCTCTAGTAAGAGTATGTGGTTGATGAAACCTCTGAAGAGGTAAATCTTTTAATGAGGACTAGGACTTGGGAAAGAAATAAGGTGAAGTCTGTAGTCTATTTATTCATACTATCTTTTATTCTGATGCTCAGGTTCACTGTTTTTGCCATGATATTTGATCACTTATGGATTCGGTTTTTACTGCAGCCTTCTTCAAACTGGTCAAAGTATTTCTATGTACTTTACATGAGAATGTATTGTGAGATTTATTGTCAGCCAGGAATTCAGAGAAGCTAAGATTCTGGTGATTCAATATTTAGATTCAATATTCAGAGCTCTCAGGATTCTCAGTCCTTCTTGAATGTAACACTTTTTCAGAAAATTGCCGTCAAGTGATGGCAAATATTGGAGTTTTTATATAGGGCCAATAAAGTTATGGAAACTGGGATAATTCATGGCCATCTTTGAAATCACAGGCATGCTGGCAGCTTAGACTCAACCTGTCCCACATGAGTAATAGCTAATTGCAGCCCACAGAGACTCAGCAGCAACTAATTAATCTAAGTATGTCCATTAACATCTACTATCTGCTTCTAATGGCACTTGTGAAGATATTTTGAAGTAAATATGTTCTCCTGGGTAGAACATTTGTATATTGGGGAAAATCCCAAGAATCACATAATTGAGCTTTGTATAAAATTTTGATAGTTTGTAAATCCTTAACTCTTATTTATGAAAATTATTTTGTATGTTTTAAATTCTGATACTTTTTTTCTATTTCATTTTCTACTTACCCTGATTCTAGGAAACTTTCCTTACAATTCCCTAGAATTTTGGTAATTTTTTTCAATGTTATCCACACTAGTTTGTTTTGGATAGCCTAGTTATATTACTATAAACTTAAATGTGTTCATTTTGAGAGAAAGCCTTTAATTATTTATAAGTGTGTCATCCTCCTAACCACAAAATAGTTCTAATATTTTATATGACTTTTTTTTGGGGGGGGCACACCCGGCAGTGCTCAGGGGTTACTCCTGGCTGTCTGCTCAGAAATAACTCCTGGCAGGCATGGGGGAACATATGGGACATCGGGATTCAAACCAATCACCTTAGGTCCTGGATCGGCTGCTTGCAAGGCAAACACCACTGTGCTATATTTCCGTGCCCTTATATGACTTTTTTTTACTTAATTCCCCTCTCCCTCTATCCTTATCTCCCTATTTATTTATTCATTAAGATGTGAATGAACTAAATATGTACTGAATTCAGAAACATTATTGGGATCTAGATTATCAAAATAACCATGGGATTCTTTTTTTTTTTTATAGAACGCTTCACAAATTTGCATGTCATCCTTGTGCAGGGGCCACACTAATCTTCTCTGTATCATTCCAATTTTAGTATATGTGCTGCTAAAACAAGCACAACCATGGGATTCTTAAGAACAAATTTATAGTATTTGAATTTGTTGAAAAGAAAAAATTTGTTTAACAGAAATATGGAAATAGTGTTATGGGATTTGTAATTTTTATAGTAATAGTAATACACTTATACATATCTATTTTTAGTCCATATTTGTGTACTTTTAAAAGTCTTTTTCTATGTAAAATAATATCCAGTATATTTTAGTGATAAAGTCAAAATGTCATTTATATGTTTTTAAGTTAAACTAGCATAGGAATTACAACTAAGTTGACAAGTTTTCTCCAAACATCAATGATACGAAAGTACAGAGAATATAGTTTTTTTAGTTCTACTGCTGGGTATTTTCTAAGAAAAGGACATAAATGATCTTTTTTTGTCAGCCTCAACATTTTCAAAGGACAGGCTAAAATTGCATGGTGTGGAGGAAATAGAGAGGCAAAAGATAACAAAATAATTTTTTATTGAATTTTCTTAAAAATTAACAGAAAATCAGTTCAAAATGAGCAGAAGTCAACAGTCAATATAAAAACAAGAAAATAGAAACAAGTGTACACAAAACAGTAAAAACTGAATACAGCTTAATTATCAATATTTAAACAGTTAAATAAAGATAAGCCATTGATCCACCCTAGGCTTTGTAGCCACATATGAGAAGGAGGTGCAACTAGACGTCCTTGAAGAACTCTTTTCTTTCTCAAAGGTGCTGTTTTTAGACTAACCTTGAGAGGAGAGAGGAAGGGATGAGAGAGGATAAAAAGGAACAGAGAGGGAAGAGAGAAAGGGAGAGAAACTAATAGTTCATTACACTTATAAACAAGCTTTATAGGCATATATACATTACTCCATTTTTTTTCTGAGAAAATATTTTTACAAGGTATTTTTTTCCTTTTCTTAGGATCACAGCATGTTAATAACTTGTCCAGGTAACAGAAAAGTGGTAGAGAAACTGGAACCCACTTCATTCTAATGTCATCCTTTCTTAACCACCAAGTGTTTCTCTACTGCACTACACTTTTAGGTGAAAGACAACTCTCAGTGCATTCTTGAATCTGAGGAGGTACTTGTCTTGCTACCCCAATGAATACCTGTTTGGAGCTTGGGAGTAGAGCAATCTGGACCACATTTCCAAGAAGTCAGGTCTGATTTGACTCTTTCTTCTTTGATTCAGAAGAAAGACCACAGGGAGAAAGAAGACACAGGAGGACCGAGTGCTGCCTACCTGACTGGTGAACTATGAATAATTCTCCTAGAGCATGTTTGTTAATAAAAGGTAGAGAAAAATGTATGATAAGTGAAACATGCAAACCCAAAATGTGCATGTAATTCAATGATTACGAAGATGAATCAACTGTAAACCTAGATTTCTTTGCTGTCAAAATCTAAAGAAACCAAAGAAACACCACATATGCAGCAAATCTATACACTAAATCATTTCTCCATCACATTCACAGCTCCACAGGCTAAAATTTTTCTATACTGATGGCCCCTTCTTAGTTGATGATTTTTCACAATGTATTTCATGGCTTCCATCCCTACATGAGACTTTATTACTATCACATAGGAATAAAAAGCCATAAAGCACTAGAGTGAATTTATCTCGGTCGGATGAAAACTTATTTTCTTCACATGACTTCACAACCATTTCAAAGCTAACCAATCATTTCATGCTACATTAAGAAACATTTTAAACTACACATAAGTGACAGGAAGCACACTTAAATTGTGACATCACAAATTAACAAGATTTTATCCTTCAACGACATTCTTAGCTACAAAGACCAGAAAACAAGACTAGGAGGCACTCAGCAACACTCAACCATTGAATTCACTTAAAACAAAGGACACTGGGGAGAATTCCTGGAGAAAAGCTCAACACTTTGACACTGGACTTGGAAACACATGAGGAAAGACAGAAGACAGACAAATCACTGATACAAGCTGAAACCAGGGGCATTATTGCAAGCCACTTCAACTTCTTCCCGATAAAGTTTTCAACTGAGCGGTGAAGTGGGATCTCCTTGCAGTAGGCGGTCTACACTTAAACTACAAAAGAAAGGAAGAAAACAGGGGCAAACCCTATAGTTTTCTAGAGAACTTTAAGTGCTAACCACTCAAGTGCAATCCTTAATGGTGACTGACAGTATGTCCCCACCCCATGTACAGAAGCAAATAGCTATGATGCCAAAGACAATAAAATGGTGCCCTGAGTTCCTTCAGCAATTTAAGGTCCAGAGCCCAGGTACATTCTTTATACTGAATTAAAGTAACATTGATCCTGTAATAAATAAGATACTTGAGAGTGGCCCCATGATAATAGAATTTTCTAATACCACTACAAATTCAATGCCAAAAGTTCCTATAAATGTTTCTAATCTTTCAAAATTAAACTTTGAAAAGGTACTGATGGACTCCAAAACATACCAACACTATGTTTTTCTTTGAAAGAGAGAAACTAGTTTTTAAATTAAAATAAATAAAACAGAAAACACCATGAACTTGAATTTCTCGTTAGAAGTAAGGTCCTGCCAGCTATTTCCACCTAGACACTGCTATAATGAAATCTTGGTCTAGGCGAATCATGGGGAGGAGACTGGAAATAGTTAAGTGAAAGGAAGTGCATACAGAAATTCAATTATCATGCATGAAACATGCAAATGATTTGAGCACTGCATCTGAAACTCTAGTTTATATTCATTAATCTCAGGTTGCACTTTTGTAGGAGAAAGACATGCTTAATTGGGTCCAGATTAATGCACTCCCAAACCTCTCCAATTTGTTTTTAGGTGAGGGTTAAATGATATGTATTCAAATAAACACAGCTGCTCATCTGCCGCCACCTTCCAGCTCCCTCACCCCACCTCTACCCCAGCTGCCTCACCTCCTTCACAACAAATCTCTCCAGCTGCCTCACCTTCGCAACACCTCACCATCCTTCCGGAAGAAATGAAAGTGACCTCCTAGCTTCCTTGTGAAAACCAAAGTCCTGCCTCTGAGGCTTTTTAATCCTTTCCCATTTCTCAGAAACCATCACACTCCAGAAAGTGGATCAACTCCTAATCAACCCGCAATGATGCCAACTAAGGCAGCGTGTGCACAAATGAGCAAGCAGCCTCGAATTTCCCTGGACAGTGGGTTTTTTCTACAAGTTCAGGCTGTGCGCTCTGACCAATGAGTACAGAGGGTTGCTTAAAAGTGTCCTGACACATGCTTGGTTGGAGCCAAAGTTGCTGCAGGTTGGCATGGTGATTCTGTGGCTCATTTATATGAGAAACCAGAGAGCTAAGGGCACACTTGAGAGGTTTTTGTTGCCATTCTTCCTCTGGGGTTCTCTCAACCAGCGAAACTGGCAGAAAGTGCTTAAACTTAAAAAAAAATCGCTTGCCCTCTCCCTCCTCATTAGCTATATTATTTTTAGTAGATCATGAATTAGTTTATTGCTTGGGAGTCTGATGTAGGACATTAGTTTAGGGCCAATGAAATGATATGTTTTAGAGAAGATTTTACCTGTAAATAATAAAAATTGAATCATTTAAACATTTCTCGGTTTCTGAAGTGTTTGGAAAATAAAACATAGATGCAGGGGCTATTGGCGGTGAATCTAATCTCAGGGGCAGCATGGATAGGAAGGAATTAAATAAGTAACAACAACAACAAAAGCCTTCAAACTAATTTTACACTGAAAGCCATGTTTAATTTGAATTATGCTCTTCCTATAGGGAAAAGGTTAGTCTCATCACTGAGCTCATTGCCTCCTCCTGCTTCTCCATTCATAAAAACTGAAAATTCAGATTGACCATTAATCATGATGTGACACATTCCTTTTTTCCTGGTCCAAACCCAAATGAAAGCCTTGGACCACATCTCAGAGCCCGTTAGCTGGCCAGCCCACCCACCTATGGATACAACAGAGAAGACAGAACACAGGCACAGAGGTACACAGAGACAGATATTGCTGGAGACACACTCACAGAAATGCACACAAATGCAGACAGTCATTAAGAGTCATTGGCTTAGAGAACCTTTTCAACCTACATTCATTTGTGGCATATTTACAAATGTAAAATTCGTCACAGTAAATAAAAACAAGGACTAGACTAACATTCAACCTGTCAACGTTGTGACAAATGCGCAGAGCACTCTTTCGTTACAGAATACACTTAGAATAGTCACCGTGTCCTAAAAGAGAAATGATTATACACTAACCAAACCCTAAGTACAAACTAAAGATATTCACCTCATGAAGTCATTCCTCAACTAGACCCTTGGCACTTGCTGGAATTATTCTCAGCACGAGTTCCACTTTCTCATTTTCTGCTGACTCCATGTGGGTAATTTCTTTCCGTGATTAAAAGTGAGCATGGCAGATCCTTCAAAGCATGGTTTTAGGGGTGGTGGGGTTCCAAGCACAGCCTTTGTCTAAGGCAAGATGCTAAGAATTCATCAGTGGACAGAACTGAGGGAATACACCTAAAAAGATATTTTTTAAGGAAAACTTTATAGATATCTTCATATAAACAATTTCTTACTAAAAATTGAAGCTGACAGATGAAATAAACTGTTTACCTTGGAAAAGAACAGGCAGGCTTTTCTCTTCCAAATAATCCCGCCAGCCTTTCTGAATGTCATCCCAAAGCGATTCTGCCTCCTCCGACTTATCCAGCATCTGAGGCTTTGAGATAACCCTGGTAGCACTGGCCTCCTTCCCCAGCCCTTCATTATTAGTCTCCTGGTGGGTGAGATAGAATACAGTGAATGTAATAACCCTACTTCACACAACAGGCTTGCTCTCTCTTTTAAATTGAAAATCCCCTTATTACAAAACAAGGGGTGTTCTTTTTCTTCTACCTTTAAGTAGGACTGCCACATTCATTGCTTTTTATAAAAACGCAGCTGCTTTTTAAGCTACAGATAAATAGAATCTGCTAGCCAGTAATTCGACTCAGTCTGAATGCATTATTTTCTAAGACACTTTGGTGAGGGGCTTTTTTTTTTATTATGAACTGGAATGAACAAGGAAAGTCCTTTTCTTTTCTAATTATGAATGTGTTTTGTTCCCTGCTATTAACCTACAATGTCAGATTGATCTTCTTCTTTTCCTTTTTTTTTTTTTGTAACCAGTTCAATAAATCAACATTTTTCCCCTGGAAAATTAGAGGACTGATGATTAAGTCTTCATGAACTCCAGTGACAAAAATAAAAGTAGCACAAGAAAGAAGTGAATGCGAATGCTGAAACCATAAAAAAAAAAAGAAAATGGAGTGGCCTTCTCAAGGCAACAAATCCAATCCTGTATTTATACAAGAAGTTAAGAAAAGGCGATTCACTGATTGATTTATTTCATTCTTGTTAACTTAATTTAAATAAAGTTAAGAATTGCCAGGCAGTTTCATAAATTTGATCTTATTGCATTTAGTCACCAACCAGCAAAATGATAATACAATAACATTTGAATGGAATGCCCCACCCTTCTGTGTTATCTGTTCACACTGATATTGCATGATATCCAATAATTTTCATCAGTCATCTTCTTACTTCTCAAAGCGAGGCAATGAAGAATCACTACAACTAAATGCATTTAATTTGGGTTTTTGATATTACTTAAATTCTGAAGATAAAACACTGGAAAAGTAAATGATGAATCTCTATATTATAAGAAGGCAGTGTAGAAACTCCATTTGCTCAGTGTAAGTTAAGTTTTGTTCCCACTTCTTCTATTTCTGGCTATAATAATATGATAGACTAGAGTGGCTGTGCTCTATGTCTATATGGATATATTGCCTTGCCAAGAAAAGGAAATCCCACAAGGTATCAGTGGGGTTCCAATTAAGGAAAAATAAATACTGCTGCAACCTGACAAAATGGAAAGGTTACTTTCTATCTCAGAAACACAGGCAGGTGCTCACTACTAAGTCTAAAGATTCAAAGCTGATGCTGTCATTTCTTTCCCCTTTCACAATCATGGAAAGCAAAGTATTAAAAATGAATTAAATGTAGCTGATTGTTCCAGGAAAGTTGAATGTTTCTTTTGTTGTTCATTTGTTTGTGTTATTTTGAGTTTCTCTCTAGTAACAGAAATAGGAGTATAGTAAGTGGGTTTTGTGCAAAATGTAAAGCTTCTGTGAATTCACAAGCATATGGAAGAGGCCAGACTCAAAGAAGGTGTATGGATGTGTGTGTATGAAACAGGGAGAAACTATTGAAATTATATTTTTATCTAATGTCATGCTCCTTTTTTATTGTTATTCTACTGAACTTTTTAAAAAGTAGATATTTATTACATGTGAGATTTCAAAACATCACTCAGAACTGATGTATTTGCAATAAACAGGGTTGATGGAGGTTTTGAATTGTTCCTATTCTGCTTAGATTTGAAATAATTTTCTGTTTGAGGACCCATCAGGTTGCTGGCCTTGGTTTCAGAGACTAAGTGATGCTGTGGCAACATAAGAAGCCCAGTTTACCTAAAATAAATAACAAAACCCCTTCAGTGAGAAACAAATTGAAGTATGTGAAGCATCACCAGAAGAGTGAAATTGAATTCTTATGCATCAATATGCCCATTGATTACAAGCCACAACCACCCAGCTTTGGCAATGGAGAAATTTTATTTTTTGTAATATTGATATGTGAAGCAAAGGAAGAAAAATGGCTTTGTGTATATTTAGGGAGAAACTTATTTTCCTACATATCCAGATATTAAAACCCCATATTTATAGCCATCATTTTTCTTTCATTATCCAAAGAATTACCTTGAACAGTGTCTTACTCCAACCCATTCTTCTTTTACCCTGGTAATTCCATAATACAAACAAAAAATAGATTAGGCAGAGCTGAATGCAAGCTTGTGAGGACAGCACATAATCACCATCTTCTTTCGCCTGTTATTATTTTAACAGAATAAAAATGACCTTATGACCAGCCAGAACTCTCGTCCATTATTACTTTCGAAATAACTAAATAAGGAACTCTGCTGAAAGAAACTCTATTATAAGGGGAGAAGAATCATTGTCCCACTCAAGAAGACACAGAAAGACAGAGCTTTAACTGTTTGGCCTCATCATTCTCTCTTGGAGAAAAGAAAAAGGACAAAGACAAGCAAAGTAAGAAGAAAAGAGAAAGCAGAAAGGAGAGAAGGAAGTAGAGGCCATATCAAAATCCTCTAAGAATGACAAATGAGTTGTTTTCTTCCTTGCCACATAAAACACATTTTCTCTCCAATACCCTGCTACTTACATACTCAGTGACAAGCCCTAGAAGCCTCACTGCTGACTAGTCAATGAAGAGATTTGTGCCTGTATTACAGGGTCCCCCGAAGACAACGTTGCTTTCCATGAATTGTCTAGGATACACTGCCATTAAAAACAGCTACCCATAGCAATTCTTCATATTCACAGCAATGCTAATAGTAACTAGGGTTTTCTTTTCTTTGTGCCTTACTACCCAGAATTTCTTGAGGAGATTCCCAGCCAGTCCCCATGCTCTAAGAATGCCCAGCAATGCAAAACAAAATTACCCTTTAGAAAGAAAAATCTGACTCTGCCTCATTCCTTTCTTCTCCACTTGCAAATCACTTTACATTTGCAATGTATTTGAGGGAGTGGTGTGAGGGGATGACTAACTAAACATTGTGATTTTATTTACAGGTCCCTAGGAAGGAAAGTTGATGTATCTAGGAAATACACGAGAGTGGGCACTAAGTATACAATGAACTGTGCAAGCTGGTAAACTACTCTGCTCTAAAATTGTTCCTATTCCTAGGAATAGCTGAGTACCCAATTTGGAAAAATTCAAGATCTTCACGTAGATGCGAATTTATTTGACTTGGGAGCTGTTGCATTCTATTCCCAAATTATAATTCTCAACCCTACCTATTATATGTCTTCCAATAATTTGCAATCCATCATGTGTACTGCAGATTGATGAACCAGACCAAAACCTGACCCAAAACTGTTTCCCAACTAGTGATAAAAACACTTCATGGCATTGTAAATATTGAATAAAGCTGGTTTTCTAAAACTGCCAAAATGCTTCTTCTCAGCTAAACAAAATACCCAGTATTTATAAGAAGACTATCAGGATTGTAGCCCTATTATCAGATGGGTTAACTTTCAAATATAGGGAAAGACTTTCCTTGCACACAGTTGACCTGACTTCAATCCTTAGCACCCCACATGGTCCTCTGAGCCCTACATGGATTGATCTCTGAGCACAGAGCCAAGAATATGTCACGAGCACTGCTAGGTATATGCCCTCAAATGTTTTTCAACTACAAAAAACAATCACATATATATGTTGTTTCTCCCACTGTGGTATCAAAGATCAAATGTAAAATCACCAACATGTGAAGCAATTGCTGAGCCACTGAGTCACAACTCTGAACCAATGTTTCCTTTTAAGTTTGATCCAAACCACTACATTTTAATAGAAGAGATCTTATTTATGAAGATAACTTGGACATATGCATACTTGGTCTCCTTTAGGGAATTTAAACTGTGAATTTAAAATGTCTGCTTTTTTATCCCCTCCTTTCCCCCTTTCCTCACTAAATCTATTTTGATAATAAAGTTATTTGAAATGATGTCATTTTTTTTGTCTTTTGGGGGACAGGGAAGCACCACACCCAGCATTGTCCAAGCCTTATTACTATCTCTGTGCTCAGGGATCAATCCTGGCAATGCTTGGGATCCATATGTGGTACTGAGAATCAAACCTGGATCTACCACATGGAAAATGAGTGCCTGACCTGCTTTACTTTTCTACAGCCCTGTAAAAGAATCTTAGTTTCATAAAATCAAATCTCTTATAGTGATCAAACTTAACTGTTTTGCACAAGCAAAGGCAGATTTTTACAAGAGCAACTTCTGAAAGATTTCCTCCTCCTGATGGCTGTTTGCCCATGAACAGAGGCACAGCAAAAAGACACTTCCAAGCTCCACTGACCTCAGGAACTTCCAGCCAAGATTCTAATCACCTCTGCAGCAAGAACAAAGGTAATGTAAGAAGACAGAGAATGTACTGAATTTGTTTGTCTTACAAAAGAGAATACAGAACTATCTCCCCAGAATCACATTCAGCATGGACTGGCTTTACGTATGAAAAGTAAAACAAGCTTTTTAGCCTCTTGTCAAGGCTTCCTGACATACAGCACTTTCATGAGGTCAAGAAATGTGTCCTGAGCTTCTGTTTTTGGTTCTCCTTCAAGGCACACAGTAAAGAAGGCTGCCAGCTGCTTTTTAGCTAGTCACACTTGGGTGACTCCTATCCTCGCTGGAGCAGTGTGTCCAGCATATTTGGACTCACTAAAAAATTGAAGTAATTTCAACACAAAATAAATTCACATACTTTTTTTTTTGCCTCTAATATTCAAAAGAATGCCTGTGACACAGTTAAGTTGGAAACGTTTCAGGTAATGAGAAGATTACAGAGATCACATAGGTAAAAATGAAGATGTCATAATGAGATAAAATCTAAAACCAATTTAAATTCAACCAGAACTTCCCAAAGAAAACAAGCCCAAAATCTTCCCCCATGTTAAAATTTTGTTTTTGAAATGGCAATAGGAGAGGGACTTGTCACATTTTGCTAATTTCAGTGTGTGTGTGTGTGTGTGTGTGTGTGTGTGTGTGTGTGTGTGTGTGTTCAGAAATCTAAAACAAAAGAGCTGAAAAACAATTAGATGCATGAATTTCTCTGTTGAATGGGGGGCCAAAGCCAAGATGCAAACAATAGATAAGTTAGAGATTCCGAGGAACTAAATTTGAAGTCAGCCAGTAAAACGGATTGAACCTTATTACCTCTAGTCACTGAGAAATTCCCAAGACAGTTGGATGCAATTTGAAAAGGTCAGAAAAATATTTCCTGCACAGCATTACTGCTTCATGGTTTAAGGGTGTACAATTGTGAGATGCCAGCTCTAATCATTTTTATTGACTTTGCTTTCCAGAGACCGACAGACAGTCTGGCAAGCAAGACCAATAGATAAGAGAAAAGTCAGTCGAATAAATGAAAATCTCTCCCACGTTGTTCTCTCACTTGTGGCTGTGAACAATCCCAAATATTGCTCCTCTGAACAACATTTACACCAGCATCACTGAAGAATGACAGAATGGAAATGAATCAAAGGAAACATTGCTCTATTCTAAAGAATAGGTGCTTTTAATTCCTATTTGTTTAACTTCTACTATAGCGATGCATTGTGAAAGGTAATTAATGCTATTTATTAATCATGAAACAAACCAGTGGTTTGTCCATATTTTGTTTTTGAGAGAACAGCTTCCTGAAAAAGGAAGATTCCTAGCACAGAAAGTGAACATTAATAAAAGATAAATATGTTATTGTTTTAATATCTGTGTTTTTAGGGACGGAGTGATAGTACAGTGATAGGGCATTTGCCTTGCATGCGGCCAACACAGGACGGACCCTGATTCTATTCCTGGCATCCCATATGGTCCCTGAGCCTGTCAGGAGCGATTTCTGAGCTCCTGGAGTTAGGAGTAATACCTGAGCGCTGCAGGGTGTGACCCCAAAACCAACCCAAACCAAAACAAAACAAAAAAAAAAAAACCATAAAACGGTGTTTTCAATAAAGTTCCTTTGTGATTAGAAACATTTTAAAAACAAAGAAAAAAGGTGTCTCTTTTTACTTTACAGGTGACTTTTATGAAGTAAGAATCTTTTGTTAGCAAATACATTGCATGGTCTTTCGGAGGCAAAGTACTGACTTTTCAATACCGAATGGCACATTCCATGCTAGCCCTTCAAAGGTTTAATTATCTTCTGACTTTCATGTCTGTGAGGAGCCATGTACTTTGGAGGCAAACATAAGCCTATTTATTCTTCACTTGTGTAGTAGCAAGGCTGAAACTTTTTAATGGCCTAGACATTGGGTGCTTTCATTTTATGTTTTGGCTCTGTGAAGAGAGCTGGTAGGTCCCTAAGGCTTTTCAAGCATCAAGAAAGCTTTTCCTATAAACTGCTTTCATTTGGATCAATTCTATACCTCAAGATTCAGGTAGATCCAATTGTACCTTCTAATCAGCAAGGCCATCACAATTTGTAACCCAGGAAGATGATCACAAAACAGCTTTTTCTAATATCAGTGCCCAAAAGACAAGCAAAGAAATCCCAAACAAACAAACAAACAAACGCCAACTCATTAATTCATCTCTCGGTGCTTTTCTATGCATGTGCAACTCTCACAACTCTCTAGATTCTAACTGAATATTTTATTTTTCCCAAATATTTGACATGGTTTTGATTAAGCAATACAATAGGATGGATTTATTTTTTTCACCGTATACTGTATCTTAGCCATAACAAAAATAAAAATTTGGTAGTGGTGTTCGAGGCCTCCAGTGAATCACATTCAAAGCTCAAGCCTTTTACAGCTTTATTTTGTAGGTGCCGTTTTTCTTGCAGAAAGAACATGCAGGGTCTGTCCATTTTTAAGATTCTATTACCCAAGTTCTCCATAAGAAAAAATTCCCAACCTTTCGCACAACCATTAATATCACATTAATAGTATAAGATTATTCCTGAAAGTATTATTACTAACAAAATAATAGACCCATCTATTCCAAACCCATGTATTTAATTACCGATACTCCAGGAGCATTTTAGGTCCCAGGAATGTGCTCCCTCTCTGCTCTCATAACATTTCTGGGGTTGAGTGGAAATAAATTTTGTGCCCATACAACATGTGCTCAAAGTTCACAAACTGTATACTCTTCCTGGAGCTATGAATGAGCCATAGTTGATAGCTGTCTTTCCTGTCCATGTGGTATTTAGTTTGTGAGAAGAATAATACTCACAAAGCAAAAATACGGGGGGTTGTATGGTTCACCTATACCTGCTAAATTTTATAGCTTAATTGCATACAACTTGCTTTCCTCTTTGAATTATCTCTGAATTATGTTAGAGAAGAGTAAGGAGGTAAAGTTTTTGCTTTGTTTTGATTTGTTTTGTTTTCTTAAATGGGTGGCATTAAAATGGAATGTAAATTCTCTCAACATCAACTGTAAAAAAGAAAAAAATGTAGCTCTCTTGTTATTATTAAAGCAAATAGGTAGAATGAACAAAAATAATAAATTGGAAAAGATTAGCACATAAATACTGCTGCGGGTTTTTTTGTTTTTGTTGTCATTGTTCTTCAACAACGTACAAAACACGAGTAAGTTCCATCAAAATGCTATTTTACCTTCATTGGATAACATTTATTTTTTTCTAACCACTGTAGTGAATGTATACCCAACAATAACGTTTCCTGTTCCAAAATGAGTTCTGTAAGTATTGAAATGCTAGTGGACAATCATAGTACATGTGGTCTGGGCACTTGGCTTCATGGTCATAGTTCAGCTTACTCTGAGCTATATGTCAGTCTGAAAGAGTGTCTAATTTACTCCTAAGGCCTCCTTTTGGAAGACACTTTTTTTTAGTGAAAAGGAAGGCTGAGAAGGAATTCTCCTAGAGAAAGGGCAGTAAAAGGAGCCCAAAGAAGACACAGTAGCAGCTGAGTAGCATTATTTGCAGAATGAAGTCGCTGTTGATAGTTAAAAAGGAAATTATTTAAGATAGAAACATAATTAGGTGCTGCTATTAATGGTGGAGAAAGGAATAGATTGAGAGGGGGAAACACACTCTTAGAAACCTTAAGTATGACTGTGGAACTATAGAACATCTGATCCCCTGCTTTTCTTAAATACAGACTAGAGCAGAGTATAAAATGGGATTTTTTTTTTTTGGACTCCTAAAGTTCTTGAGAATAAAGGGACTTCAACCCCTACCCAAAAGGAGACGTAAAAGTGCATACAAAGTAATTTCATTTTTGTTTGTTTGTTTGTTTTTTGGATCACACCAGGCAGCACTCAGGGGTTACTCCTGGCTCTACGCTCAGAAATCGCTCCTGGCAGGCTTGGGAGATCATATAGGATGCCGGGATTTGAACCACCGTCCTTCTGCATGCTATCTCTCTGGCCCAATTTCATTTTTAATATGTTGAGCTAACATTTTTATTTAGCCTTAGTTATCATCAAGAGATGTCTGGATAAACATTTTTAAGACAGGCTAATTGGCTAATTTCTCCTATTTCTTAAAATGACAACCTTTTTTCAAGATCAATTATGAACTTTATATGGATTCTTTGTAACAAAAAGCTGAAAGCACATTAACTTTTTTTATACATTCTGTTAAGGAATAATGATGCATAATCAAAATATGATATTTATAGCAACAGAGGCAATTAACACACCTCTGACTATGTAGAGATTGAAAGAGCACTTCTATCCTCTGGAACAAAATGGTCATTCAGTGATTTCCATAAACCTCTAATAAGATTCTTATTTTAATTACTCTTGCAACTTTTCAATGTCACAATGATAAATGTTTTATGTACCTGACCATCCTTCTTAAGAGAATTGGTAGCATGATAACCTGAATGTGATCCCAGTCCATTTTCTTTGAATTATAGGAATCTCCAGAGCATATTGTTTCCTGCACTGGGAGATAGCAAGGTTTAAATTTTTCTGAATAATTTCCGAAATCAAATTTGAAAGTTTTTATGAGAGATGATCCTCCCTGGTGGATGACATAAAGCAAAGCCTAAGGGGAAAACATGAAAATAATTAGCATAAATGTATTAGCATATAGATGTCTTTGAAATAATCAACAGTAGAAAACCAAAGTGCTTATCCCCAAAAGAAAGTTAGGAGAAAATATGAATTAGAGTACACTTCTTGCATGACAAGACCAACTTGAAAGCCAAACAAAAAAATTCTTTTTCTGTAAAGAAAGGAATGACCAGAGAAAAGGAGAAATAACTCTCAAACTATTTTTTGTTTCCCCCTTTCTCTCTTAAACAGGAAATAATCAGAGTGAAGGAAAATAGTACAGTGGGAAGGGTGCTTGCGTTCCATCTCTGGAACCCCATATGTTGCTTTGATCCCTGAGAGGAGTGATCCCTGAGCACAGAGAAAAACATAAGCCCTGAGAACCATTAGATATAGCCCAAACCCTCCCCCCCCCAAGAAAAATTAGGAAACAAATAGGAAAACAGCTTCTTCTACTTTCTTTAATCATTCTTACCAAGTAAATATCTTGAATTATTTATTTCTTGTTTTCCCCATACAAAGCTACCTTTTCATCTTTCTCTGTATTGCATTAAAATGTTAATCTTGTCCACTTATCTACCAAAAGTACCAAGGAGCCTCAACTGTAAAGAAGCTGTTTGTTACTATTTGTCAACTATTGACCTTGAATAGTCATTTTGTGGTTTCAAATTATCCTAACCTCTCATGGCAGTTATCTATTATGGTGGATAACAGCAAGAGCATAGTCTTCATTTAAAAATCTGATCTCAGTCTTATTTTATCACCCAGGACAGAGCAGAAGTCTTCCAAACACCACGAAAGCACCGAGGGGAGAGTAAATGAACCTAAACAGTCTATAGTTAATCCCTTGACAATATACTCCAAGAGTGGAGAAATTCTGTATCTCTTAGGCCAAGGGAATTCCTTTCCGAATGACCCCAATATTTACTGTGCCTGTGCAGAAGGGGGAAAAAAAGCACAAAACAATTTTTTCTTTTTTTTTTCTATTTTTTTTTAATCTATCTAGGTTTTGTAGATTTCTTTGTTTTGGTATGGTTATTGAAGTTGTTGTCTCCATTTATATTTATTTTTTTATTTTTTTCTTCTGTTCTTTTCTTTCTTTAGGTGCTCTGCCATGCTTTTTATCTCAAGACCATGGCTTTTATGCGGTGCTTATCTTTATTGTTGGAGTGCTCACGGGATATTTCATTTGACACTTCCTCGTGTACTGTTGGGGTGTTTCACCTTCTTTCTCCCCTTTGTCTCTCAAACCGATGATGAGAGCCTCTAGAAGGAATCCACCCATTTTCGGCGTATTTGATTTTTACCCCAGTTTATCACTTTTCTCTTCTTTAAACAAAACCACATAACTTGAACTATCTAGTCCCGCCTCCCAATTAGAGGAGGAAACAAGGGAGGTACCAAGACCAAAACAGGTGTAGGACCACTAAATAGTAAGCTAGGCTCAGAGGGGACCACATATTCTAGCAACCTGGGGGGTGAGGTAGGAGGATATGGGAGGTAGAATGGGAACGGAGCTGTAGGGAGGATAATTTGGTGATGGGAATCCCCCTGATATTATGTTAATATGTACCTAAAATATTATTGTCAACAATATGTAAGCAACTATGATCAAAATAAAAATTATAAAAAAATAAATAAAATAAAACAATAACAGCAACAAAATCTGATCTCAAAGTCAGGGAGAGGGCATAGGAATTGGATTCGAGTACATGCAAAGCAAGCTGTTTGATCTTGATTTATCTCTGATACCACATGTCCCTGAATATCCTGAGCACTGCTAAGTATAGCCCTAGAGGCCCCTGAAAACCATCAGGTGTTCCTATAGTCCCTAGCACCACAAAGTTCAAGCAGCACTATATGTTCAAGTTCTCACATTGAACCACTGGTCAATGTGATTCAATATACAGAAGGGTCTCCAAGTTCCCTAAGCAATAAATAGTATAGTAGTAAGAGTAGGAATAGTGGGGCCGGGCGGTGGCGCTAGAGGTAAGGTGCCTGCCTTGCCTGCGCTAGCCTAGGAAGGACCGCGGTTCGATCCCCCGGCGTCCCATATGGTCCCCCAAGAAGCCAGGAGCAACTTCTGAGCTCATAGCCAGGAGTAACCCCTGAGCGTCACAGGGTGTGGCCCAAAAACCAAAAAAAAAAAAAAAAAGAGTAGGAATAGTGATGGTAATGGTGGTGGTGATGGTAGTAGCACTAGCACTAGATTAATAGTAGCAGCAGCAGCAGCAGCAGCAACAGCAGTAGTAGTAGTAGTAGTAAAAGACAATATTATATGGGTAACCCTGGAAAAGTTTATTGAACACAACTTCTGTTTTCTATATAATATTAAGAATATTGGCTACTTTTCTGGGTTGTAAATTAAAAGATCTATATTTAAATAGCCTGGAATAGCTCAATAAAAAGAAATCTCAATTAATTTATTCTCAGTAGATCTTGTGAAAACTGTAATTTTTGTAACCTGGTATTTAATCCTGCTTTAATCCTGCTTACCCATTCACAATTTCTGAAAATAAATGTATGATCCAGAAGATTTTTATTAATAAAAGATGCCACAAAATGTTTATCTGGATGAATTAATGGTGGCATGAGTTTCATGTTGGTGATAGTATAAGTCATACCAATAGAATAAGGTTGATAAAAATAAAGATCCTACAGAAATACTTTGTTTCATGAAGCCAAAAGCAGGAATTTCAATTGAACTTTGCAGTGCTTCAAGAAAACCCACAAATATTTTATAAAAGTATGAGTTTTCCAATCATACCTTAAATTGTCTGACAATTTTTTGAACTATCAGGTGAATTCCCTGAACAAGCCCTATGTTGAACGATCACAACAGTCATTGCTGCTATGACTGAACACCATTTATTTTAGTTCTTTTAAGGTTTTTTCCCTTTGCAGTTAATAGAGCAGGTAAAACAGAATTGTTTGTGTTTCATTTTGCCAATAACATATCACTTAATTTCTCAACTTACTTTCTTTTTACTTTTGGATTTTGGGCCACCCTTAGCTGTGCTCGGAGCTTACTTCTGATTCTATACTAAACGATCACTCTAAACAGGTTTAGGGGGCCATCTGAGATTCTGGAGATTGAATCCAAGTCTGATCTTAAAGCAAGTCAAGCTCTTTATTTGCAGTAATATCTCCTGGCCTCACTTCAACTTATTTTCAACTCCAAATTTTGATTGATGCTAATTACTGGAAAACATTGTATATGTATGTCTCTTGCTATGTAAAAGGGAAAGGAGTATATTATTTATAAAATACTGAATTCTGTAGGGTTCAGTGATGAGTCAATAATAGAGACCTAAAAGCTGCTCGTGTGAGGTTTGATCCTTGGCATGAGCCTCCAATGCTAAACACGATTTCTAACACTGCTAGATGCAATAAGAGACACCACGACAATATAAACAAAAATTAAATCCTGTAGAAATATGAAAGTAAACTTTTTGGATTACTACCTTCATTCTATATAGCACAGGATTTAAACCTATACTTTAATCATTACTATATATATTACTTTTTATATAAATATAAATTTTACTTTTTATATATATATTTTTTGGGGGTTGGGTCACACTTGGCAGTGCTCAGGGGCTATTCCTGGCTCCATGCTCAGAAATTGCTCCTGGCAGGCATGGGGACCATATGGGATGCCAGGATACAAACCAATGACCTTCTGCATGAAAGGCAAATGCCTTACCTCCATGCTATTTCTCCGGTCTCACTTTTTTATATTTTTACCTCTTTATATATATTTTTTCACATTACTTTTTATATTAAGTTTCCAGAAAAATTAAGTTCAATTTATTGAATGTATATACTCACCCACCTCTCTGCTACTACGAGAAATAAGATTCATAGAGGGCCCGGAGAGATAGCACAGTGGCGTTTGCCTTGCAAGCAGCCAATCCAGGACCAAAGGTGGTTGGTTTGAATCCCGGTGTCACATATGGTCCCCTGTGCCTGCCAGGAGCTATATCTGAGCAGACAGCCAGGAGTAACCCCTGAGCACCGCCGGGTGTGGCCCAAAAACCAAAAAAAAAAAAAAATGATTCATAGAAGAGTGAAATCAAGACGAAAAAGTCACATATCTTTTTTTTTTTTTTTTGACAAATATGCTACCCTAGCTGAACCTGTGATAGCATACTTCAAGGAAATTCTTAGTTGTTTTGCTCAAATGCAAGTGATTGTCCTGTCTACATTTCCTGTTGGAACTTATCTGCTTGACTAAGTAAATATCTGGCAATAGACATTTGAGAACAGTGTTGCTGGATGCCCTTTCACACCATCATATTTTAATTCTTTCAGGCCTAATGATGGCATAGTTTATTGTCCTTTAGGGCCAGCTGTTAAAGGAAAATGTTATGAAAGATACAGCTCAGTAGAGAAACCTAAACTTAGTGCTTGTTTAGCTTTGGGGATTTGAAAATATTGAGATTGCCTTCTAGAACAGCGCCTCCAACCATGAAAGGAATGGGCTTATTTTACAAATCAAATGAATACATATGTATACAAAAAGTATTCTCAACGCTTTACCAGTCATATGGTAAGTAAAACATGTTCTCTGCTGCAATCCAAAAAGGATTTGCAGCTCAACCTTTTTTTCCCCCCTTAAGGATAATTTGCCTTCTTACAGGGCCATGTTTTCATGCTAATAGTGTGCAGATGTGTTTGTTTTATTATCTTTTCAGGCTTTAAAACCATTCAAGGAGAACATCCCAGAATGGACAAAACTGCTACTCTACAAATTCTAAATAAACATTTTTTTTCTGTTTTCTAATGTTCCCAATTTATGTTTGAAAGTTTCCACTTTGAAAGTTGTATAAAATAAAATGATTGTTTAAGACAACCTCTACTTGGTTATCTTTGGTAAACTTTATTTATTTTACATATAATAAGAAAATAGGCTTGCCTTCATCAGTCACCAGAAAATGATCAGCCACAAAAATTTAGCTAAACACTATATTTTCTTGATTAAGTATATACTAATAAAAAATAAATTCATCCCTGTTCCTTAAATTATATCTTTCTAGGTTGGCACAATAGCATAATGGGTAGCATGCTTGTCTTGCATGTGACTGACCCAAGTTCAATCCCTGACATCCCAGAAAGTGAAGAGCCAGGAGTAACTCCTGATCATTATCAGGTATTTTTCTTTCTTTTATTTTTATTCTTATTAATACAGTATTTGTTTTCTTTCTATCAAAGCTCATGCCAACTATTTTTTCCCAGGTGGTAAAGAAAGTTCATTAAGATAAGTATACAGAGCAGAAGAGACACAAGAGAAGTAGGTATTAAAAGTCAAGACGTTTTCATATGGTAAAGAAGATGAATAAAGTTACTAATTGGTGACCTAAGAGAGCAATAAGGCCAAAATGGTGCAGGAAAAGAGCTGTTTCTTTTTGGCATAAATAATGATAAGGTTTTTCAATACAAATCCAATTCCAGCTTCAGTGCCAGCCACCGGACTGGGGCAGCTTCAGCTACTGTGAGATCATGGGACATGAGGCTTCCAAGATGCTAAGGTTTTCGTTTGCGGGCATCTCTGATCCTTTCTGAACCATAGCAGTCAGTGACTTCTTCTGTAGTAGCTGGGAGATGGATGACTGAGGAGGGGATGGAAATGACTTTGGTGAAGGCAGACATTTTAGGGAATGAGGGGCTGTGGTGGGAAAGCTGCTTTTAGGGCAGAGAAGACACAAATGGCTAAAAGTGTCCTCAAGTATGTATTTTTCAAATAATCTTGATCAGTAGGAACATAAATCAATAAAAACTGTTATACTTATCTGCTTAGATACAAACTCTTCAGGATGACGATGACAGCCCCATTTGGATTTTGAAGGAAAAATAGTAACAACTGATAATATTGATTAATGCACCTCTCTTCAGTACACTTAGATCAGCCTTGTACTTTACCCATTTTCTCTTTACCTACAATGACTAAGCATTTAGCATTGTATGCACAGATAAATTCGTCCTTTTATCTGGAATGTAATGTCAGCTAGGTAACTATCACTTAAATAAGGAATGGGCATATTCCCATTTTACTTCCTACCCCATGACAGAAACATTCTGTAAACATGCCCTTATTCATCTTTTCTTCAACTATCAAGCTACTATGCATATATACTTGGAATTGCAATAATATTATGTTTCTAAAGATAATTTGTTTGTCCTTTTATTTCTTCACCAAATGCTATAAACTGAGCAACCTTTCCTCCTGTATGTAAATAAATAAGCAAGCTTTCCTCCAGTATGTAAATAAATAAACTGTAATATTATTTTATACTAAATATATTCTGTAAAGCTCTACTGAGACTTGGAAGAAACTTCAACACATATTTGCTATGTAAAACGTAGCCAATCTGGAAATATTTCATGCTGCTTTATTCCAACAGTATCATGCTCCAGAAAAGGCAAAATTATGAATACAGACAGTAAAAGATTAGTGGTTGCCAGGAATGTTATGACAGGATTTCAGGGAAAGATGAGTATGCAAAACACTTGAAATAGTTAAGGCAGTAAAGCACTGATTTGATATTATGATTATAAATATATATAAATATATATCACTAGACATTTGTCTGAAATCATAGAATACATAACACAAAGAATGAACCTACAGGTAAATAACAAACTTCTGGTCAATAGAATACATTAAAATAGGTTTCTATTTGGTAAAGTGTATGATTCTGATAGATGATGTTGATTGATAATATTGCACCATAGCAGACAATGACCTCTTCAGTAGTAGCTGAAAGATGGATGACTGAGGAGAAGGTGGAAATAAATTTGGTGAAGGCAGACAATTTTAGGGAATGAGGGGATGTCTTTTCTGCTTTCAGGGCATATATGAACATATAAAGGGGATCTGAACATATACAGAAGTAGTTATATGAAAAACTTTTCTATCTTTTGAAACTTTTGTATCCTCTCATTTATGTAGGGAAGCTAACTGCATTTAAAGATAAGTCATGACATTTTTATGACCTGTTTTATTTCTGGTCCTGTCATATTACAATCCTAATAAAAAGTAAAATATTCAACTACTTTCTTTCTGCCTTGGAGAAGAGCTACTTGATAGATGAAAGTCAATAGTAAGAATCCTTTCCAAAGTCACTAACTTCGAGATGCTAGAAGAGACATGGTTAAGTTGGGGGTCAGGTTTAGTAGCTCATCAGTTTGAAAAATGGCTTTTTCTAAAATTTATTCTATAAAGGTAGAATGTGTCTAGAGGTATTACTAAAAATGTTCTGCAGTACTAATAAATGAAAAAAAGTCTCCCATTTATTATTTGAAATACAATCTGAGAATCACATTTTAAATCTTAAATCTGGTCCACAATAGAAACAATGATTTGTTTCCTCTATATGCAATGTCAACCAGAGAGGGTGTGGAAACAAAAAAATCTAAACTATAAATTGAAACTTTAAACTGTAAATTAGTTCATAATTATTAAGAGTGGTCTTTATTTTTTATATATGGTCATATGGTAATAATGATTATTGTTAAAAGAGGAAGAAATGATTGCATAATATATAACGATATTAAGAAGCAAGTCTACAGATAGTGTAATTATAAGAAATAAGATCATGACTTAAAAATGACCATGCACAGTCCAAAAGCCAAAATCGCAATTTACAGATGACTGGCTACTAGAACCATGACTAGACTGCATATATCTTGGGACCAATAAAAAAGCCCTAGTCTAGGGTTTGAATTACGCGACCTGCACAACAACCATGATCCCCAGTTCCAAAGGTCTGGCTGAGACAATTGCAACTGAATGTGGCTTCTGAAAACACAATGAAAGACACTATACTAGGTTCCATCCTAGGATCAGTACAAATTCCAAGACCACCAACCACAGAAGACGGATTAAAATGACACTGAGGAAACAGAACTTCTAGAACCACAAAGAAAGACTTCATCATAAGTCCCACTCCTGGACCTGTGCAGATACTGAGATCTCTGGATACAGAGGTCTGACTTTATCACCCAGGATGAAGCAGAAGTCTTCCAAACACCATGAAAGCACCAAGGGGAGAGTAAATGAACCTGAACTGAGTCTATAGTGAATCCCATGACAATATACTCCAAGGGTGGAGAAATCCCATATCTCTTAGGCCAAGTGATTTCCTTTTTGAATGACCCCAATATTTACTGTGCCAGTGCAGGAGGGAAAAAAAAGGCAAAAAGCACAAAACATTTTTTATTTTTTATATATTATTTTTGTATCTTCATTTATTATTATTATTATTTTTTATTTTATTTAGCTATCTACTTTTTGTCGATTTCTTTGTTTTGGTGTGGTTATTGAAGTTGATGTCCCCATTTATATTTATGTTTTTTCCTTCTTTTCTTTTCTTTCTTTATGTGCCCTGCCATGTTTTTTATCTCAAGACCATGGCTATTTTTGTGGTGCTTATCATTGTTATTCTTGGAGTGCTCACTGGATATTTGACACTTCTTTTTGTACTGTTGGGGTGTTTCACCTAATTTTTCTCCTGCGTCTCTCAAACCGATGAAGAGAGCCTCTAGAGGGATTCCGCCCATTTTCGGCATATTAGACTTTTACCCGTGTATTACTTTTCTCTTCTTCAAACAAAACCACATAAATTGAACTATCTAGTCCTGCCTCCCAGTTAGAATGGGAAATAAGGGAGGCACCAAGACCAAACAGGTGCAAGACTACTGAGTAGTAAACTAAGTACAGAGGGGACCACTTTTTCTAGCAGTCCAGGGGGTGAGGGAAGAGGATATGGGAGGTAGGACAAAAACGGAGGTGTAGGGAGGACAAATCGATGATGGGAATCCCCCTGATTTTATGAAATATGTACCTAAAATATTATTGTCAACAATATATAAGCCACTATGATCAAAATAAAAATTATATTAAAAAATGACCATGCAGTTTTGTATATCTGACTCTGAAGGTGAAGACATGGTCTCCTTTTAAAAGTCTTGTATAAAATATATTTCTCCTGTTATTTTCTATGAGTTTGAATATATTTACAGGTAAAAGCTGCTATTTATTGGTATTTATTATGGGCTTACTATTACACATTTTCATAAATTATAGCATCCAATTATTAGGGCAGGGATGTTTATTGCATCATACTAATATCAAGAGTATAAAACACAAAATATATATTATCTGAAAGTAATTAATGGTAGCCAGTTGGCCAAAAATAAGTTTATTTCATATTTGAATGGGATTTTATAAAGCTTGTTATTTCTGAACTGGTACAAAACAACTGATTTTGCCATCAGACTAATAAAAAGAGGACTCAGGGAAATAGATTGGTAAAACAGTACTTTTATGTAGATAGCAATAAGCAAGGTTTCAGGAAAATGTACAGATAATTAGTATAATTCCCAGTTGTAATGAAGACAAAGTACTCCTGGCTATGGTAGAACAATGTTCCTCCAATATATAAATGCATTTCTGCAAACTAAGTCCTTCTTCAGCAGAATTATCGGTTATTACATCCTAAACACTGTTTATTCCCAATTACCTTTGTGTCTAGAGGTAATTTTTAACCAATTTGTAGGAGTGTTGCAACATGTTTTGACCTTTTTCTTTCTTTCAGCACTCAAAACAAATCATACACAAACATGGGCAAATCTGTATTGAGGTAGAAAACTAATCTTTAATTTTAATTAATGAACCACATTTGATCAAGCACATTTCTTCTAAAAAGCTCTATAATATATAATCTTCCTATTGTAAATTTGGGTGTTCTGTCACCATTTATTTTAGTAAAGTGAAACTCTAGTAATCATAAGTAAACCAAGGTAGAATCCAATTGCATGTGCTTGTTAGTACCACATTTTAATAAGTACAGAAATGTGAAGTATTTATTAATAGCAGGTATCCTCTTATTTACCTTTTATTCATAAAAGAACAATAGGTAGGCGAATTAATGAAGAAAGTAATGAAAAGTAAAAAAAAATCACAGATTTGAGAGTAAAATGAGAGTAATTTTCCTGACTCCACTGCATTGGAATAAAAAGATTTTAAAGTAATATAAAATAGTGATATCATAGTTACATGATGGGTTTTGCTATTAAAAGTGTAGATAAATTTCTCAAATGATTTATTTTCAAATCACGGAAGTCATGTCTCAACAATAATCAGAAGTTCAATCTTGGCAACCAAATAGTGCTATTTGTATTTTGGATTTCTCATTCCTATTTAAAAAGTTTAATAGCCCTTAGATCAAAAGTCTTTGTGTATGCTTAGAATAGCACATGGCACAAAGTAAATATTTCTTAGAATGATCATGATTATTTACAATTAGATATTTATCTAATAGATTCAAAAATATTATTTGTCTTTCTTACTATGTCAGGATAATTAACACAGGGGTAATTAAATATCTCACTCTCTCAGTGAGAGCTAATATATTCATGATTACACAAAAAGTTTACCATAGAATGTAAACCCTATGATATAATATCATATAATCAATGCAGCAAAACTTCCTGTCCTTTTAGAGTTTACATTCCAGGTGAATGATGAAACAAGTTTAGAATATACAATCTGTAACAATAAATATAGTGGAGAAAATTAAATATAAATAAACATTTTGAAATCCAATAAAATATTAATGGAAAATAATAGCAAACTTTCAATCTGATCACAAAATCAGTCATGGTCAAAAAACAGCCATGGTAGCTTCAGACCTGGCTTTTTCTCTGCAAGAAATTTTTTAACTAATATTTTAGGTAATTGCCTCACTGAAATCCTATACATTTGGATGCTGCAAAGATGATCCAGCATATGAACACATCCAGATAGACATATGCACACTGGTTTTCTAAAATTTCCCAAATGGCTGGTTGTCATATTCATCTGGTCTTATTTCCATCGCTCTTGAATGCCATAAGAATATAAACCCTAAAAGCTAGAAAACAGACTTTAAATAACCAAACACATACGAGGTGTGTTCTCAAAAGCTTCCACAACAAGTGAGCACTGTGGTAACTTCATTAACTTTTCAGCTTTAGTTTAGAGTAGCTGAGGCTAAGCCTCAAGGGCCAGAACATAAAAGACATTCCACCCACAGGCCTCATTAAGGGGGCTTAACACAAGCTTGACAAGCTAATGACAAAAATCTAATTTGGAATTTCTAGACATAAGAACCCTGAACAAGTCCAAATATACCAAAGTTTTACCATGTGTGCTCTCTGAAAAGACAATGACCCCATGTCACTTAAGACCATGCAATTCATGAACCAAAATCCACGGATGGATGTTGTCCTATTCAGCCACATTGAATAGGAAATTGCCTTGAATATGTTCTGGGATTTGAAGTCTGGTCCTATATAAATTGAACAAATGGTGTGGGTCTCTAGGAGATGTTCATCAGACTGAATATCTTGAACAAACACATGGCTAGAATCTAGGCACCACACTGGTGAGTGAGCATTTTGCTACAGTTTCGTTAACATTCTTTAACTTCTTTACATATGCAAACTTCTACTCTAACTATTTTGATATCCCTTGAGCATTGGTACATTCATTTTCATGAAAGATCATTCGTATGTATTCCATCTGGTACGAAGCGCCTTACATATACTGATAAACTCCATGTCAACCTACTAAGATTAATTATGTTTTATAGCTAAGAAAGTTGAACATTTCAATAATTTGGCCATATCTATGTAGTGGCAAACAAATGATCTACACCTAGATTATCTGATACCAAAGACCAATTTATATTCCAGTTTTTAATGCCAGGAGAAATAAGCACTTACATAAGCAAATACATGGATGGCTAATGCATTGCTTAACATCTTTTGGTTTAAAGGAGTAACTTTATATTTTAAATTAGATCACTGTTATAATGATAGCTTAAAAATGATGAGATTGTTATTTAAAATTCTTGAACTTTATTTTAATTCTTAAACCTTTAATACCTCTATAGTATCTTTTGTAGCACCTCAAAACTACAAATCATTTGTGGAATATCTGTTAAATCAGTGAAATATTTAGCTCAATATAATAAATATTAATGAATAGAATGGCTTCCTAAGGTCATTATCCTTCTTCTGTAATTAGCAAAATAATATTTTTTTAAGATTTGTTTCTGTTTGCCAATCTCATAAGAAATCTCTAGACCTGTGGTCATGTTTAGATTTTGAGGTCTTTTTCCAAGCCCATAGGGGACTTGAGGTTTCTGTATCATTTTCTCCCAATATTCCCTATAGCAATGAAAATGTTAATGTCTAACTGTTGTGAAAAATACAATAGATTTGAATATCTGGACAATTGTTTATTGAGGAAAATTAAATTTGACTCTATATGCCAAAACCAGGATAATGTCACGGGTTTTATAATATACTTATTTCTGATTTTTCTGTCCTAAGGTAATGATAATCATGTAAAACATTATCTTTTGTCACTATTCCAAGAACTTGCATTATTGCTTTTGTTTCTACAAATATACTAAAGAAATACTCTTCATGTTTTGCTATCCCTCATTATCATAAGAGACATTAAGAAGTTACCTAAAGGGGCTGAAGAGATAGCACAGTGGCTAACCAAGGACAGACCTGATTAGATCCCCGACACCCCACATGGTCCCTGAGTCAGGAGCAATTTCTGAGCACATAGCCAGAGTAACCCCTTAGCGTTACCGGGTGTGGACCAAAAAAAAAAAAGTCACCTAAAATCTCTGTATATTATGTTCATAAAGAAGAATGTGATATTATTTTATTTGAAGATTATAATGATAAGTTTGTAAAAATTAGCTTTGGATATACTGTACTACTTATAAAAGTATAGATATTATTTAAAAAAAAGAAGGAAGATGCAAGTTTATAGACTGTCTATTTAAGAAACCAGGAGTTTAATTTTGTTTTGATATAAATGATATGTGCATGTATATTCACACAAATACATACAGCTACATCTGTAACAGAATAGGTTTGCATAATTTTGGAATGTTGAAATAAGAATAACTTAACTGAATAAATCTTTAAGAATAATTGACACATTTAATTACCTTCATGGTTTTTTGATGCGGATCTACTGTATTTTTATAACAGACATATCTATCCCTTATTGAGTATCAACTTGATGCTAGGAACTGGGTTATGGTGTTTATATTGATGATGTAGTTTATTAATCATATAGTTTACATCAGTATATATTATTTCATTTATATGTGAATAAACAACACTTGCAAAGAATTTTAGAAATGTCCCTTAAATCACTCATCATGGGGCCAAATGATCATTGTTTTTCTTCAAAAAGATGTTTGCTAATTCAAGTTCCATTTATTTTAAATTTTCATTAAAAGGGGGTAGCATGGGGCTGGAGCTCTGGAACAGCAGTAGGGCGTTTGCCTTGCATGCTGCTAACCCAGGTCAGACCACGGTTCATCCCCTTCAGGACCCCACCCATCAGCATCCCGTATGGTCCCCCAAGCCAGAACCAATTTCTGAATAGCCAGGAATAACCCCTGAGCATCACTGGGTGTGACCCAAAATTAAAAAAAAATAAAAAGGGTAGTATATGTTTTACTTTTTAGGGACCATGTTCCTTTGTGAACTTGTGAAAGGTTAGGGTTCCCTTGTGAAGGGTTAGGGTTCTTTTGACCAGAGCCTAACTAATTTTTTTTAAATCGGAAACTATTTTAAAATAATGCGAAATGTATTTGTTTGTCTGTCTGTCTGTTTGTTTAAACTTTGTGGTTATATTTAGTGTATTTGGAGATTTGGTGATAGTTTCTTTCGCTGAAGTGCTCAGATGATTAAACAGTACCGAGGACTGAGCCCAAGGCTTAAGTGAGCAAAGCAAAGTCTCTAATCCCATAAGCAATCTCTCCCAGAAGCTTTCATTCTTCAAATTACAGACCTTGGTCAGGTAATACTAGTATTCTGTAATACTTATTACTGAAAGTTTAAATGGAATTAATGACCTAGATTTTTCTCTGGTAACTACAGATCATTGAAAAAGAACCTGCAGGGCTCTTACTGTGTGCGATTAATTATCATTTGATAAAACACTGTGAAAATAACTTTAACCAAGCAGCAGAAGTTATCTCTCAGAGAACTTACCTAAAGCCTACCTATGTGAAAATTAAATAGCATACAAGAATAAACAAAGAGTCAGACTAATCATAGAATTCATTAGCAATACTTATAAGTACTAAAACTAAATCAAAATTTTATCAAAGGATTAAGATCCTCAGCTTGACTCAGTCTGACCTGCTTCCCCTGTTATGCCAATTAGAGTTCAAAGGAAAAATCTGTATGTTCATTTGCAGATTCATTGAACTTTGGGCACGGTGATAAATCCCTAATAACTCATGAATATAGTTATATTTATTCTAAAAATTAATTTGCACACTGAAGTTAAATTATTTGCCTAAAGAAAATTCACTGTAATATTTGAATGAATTAACTTCTCACATTTCACATCACTGACCTGTTTTCCAAATTTAAGGTTACCATATATGCATTTTCATAAAGATCATAGAAAAGATTCTGACATTGGACATGTTCACATTTAGAGATAGTAACAAACTGCAGAATAAAAATTTTGTAAACATGATGATTAAATAAAAAATTTTTTAAAAAGAGAGATGGTAACAAAAAAAAAAAGAAAGAAACCTAAAATATTCAGTTTGATGCTCTCATGATGAGTGCCTAAAAAGGCTTGGATGAAACAGAAAATGAATTTATGGGGATAAGGTGTCTTCTTTAATTGAGGCGCTGAAAACAGACATGTTTCTTTACAATTTTTTTTTGTTTTAGTGAATACAGGAGCACAGAAAAATAAACCAACTTGACAATAAAAGTTAAACATGCAAACTGGTGTCTAAATTCACTCGTTGACTATAATCAAATTGAGTGACCTCACACATGTGAACACGTGCATGCGCGTGCGCGCGCGCACACACACACACACACACACACACACACACACACAGAGTCTTTATACCACTGAACTATTTTGAACTTGAATTGTCATCTGTCAACATTACTTAGTCATGAAGAAATAAAACCTTTCAAGTTTTCAAGAATAAAAAAATTCTAAGAATAAAGGCATTTTGCAATAATCCTTTTGAAAGGATGAGAGCTAAAACAATGATCAAAGGTCAGGCAATTCTTCAGGTGACTTTTCAAAATGTTCTATTAAACAGTACTCACTATACATGAATTGTATTTTCCAAACACTGAGATTAGTCTCATTGATTAGACATGAGTAATAATAATATGCTACAATAGCTATTGATACAGAAAATGGAATGCAAATGTTCCACAAAGTACTTAATATTCATTTCTCCACCTTAATTTTAAGCAATTTTGAGCAATTTGTCTTTTTTCCTGGATAAATAACCTGTATTTTAACATTTGCAGCTAAGATATAACTATAGCAGAGTCACTCACAAATCTTACTTTAGTATTAAATTCCATTGTAAGTTAGCTATATCTAAATCTTTCTTAGATAACCCAAATTACACAAAACTTTGGGGAAATACATTAGCATAATTAAAATAATTCAATTTTTGGTAATTATAATTCACACTTAAACCTAGATTACATATACCAAACTATAATTATGTTCAAATTTGCATCATGAAAATTATCCCCATTTTGCTCGTGGCATCTTAAATATCTAATAAGGGATCTTAAACTCTTAAGTTTGAGTCAAGAGGCCCTATTTTCATAGCCTTTGAGAGGAACAGAGCTATTATGTACTATGCATATATTCAACCTTTTGGGAAAGGAACAAAGGTCATTATTTCTTCACTAGATGATGTACAGGGTTTTACAGCTTTGATTATCTCCAGGTCACATAGCCTTTAATGAATGTGCTATGTCACACCACAGTAAACAGTTAAGATTCATATCCTACGTGGAGAGACATATTCAAAACAGCAGATGGTAGCTAGGACAGATGCAATGCTTACCAAAAAATACTACACCACTTAAAAACTGTGTGTGCTTGAGGGTCAGGTAAAAACTCATATGGCCAGAACATACATAGCCTTACAAGCTAAAGTCCTCAAACTCCATACTCAGCACAATGTGGAATCGCAAGCACCTTGGATGAACTTTGAGTATCACTGGAGAATGGTGCCCTGATCAACCTGAGCATTGTTTGGGAGATACTTAGCCCCAAACCAAAAAAGTGGGTCCTTTTGAAAATAAGCTCTTCTTTGTTCTCAATTTTTCAATGATTGAAGATAAGACAAGCTGAATGCAATATTAACTCACCTTTCAACCCTGTGAAATGCTCACTGATTCTCAAGAAATCTATGACTGAAATTTCATTATATTCACTTGGATGCAAAATGAAAACCCCATAAAATACTATTCAGAATAAGTTGTCTATTTATCTAACCTTTCTGCTATTTGATACCATTAAATTACCCAGTTGATGTGATTAAACCTGCAAGGTGGTTTATTTATCTTCATTTTCTGTGCAGTGTAGGTGGCTATAATCTGTGAATATATTGGTCAAGAAATAGATGAATCTAGATGTGCAGGGTTGGAACATTGTCAAAGCACGTGACAAGCTTCTTACAAAAAAATGCTCAATAAATTTATCTCCAGTTGTGTAAAATATTCACATTAATACTGGAATAAAGAAGAAGAGTCCTGGCTGACATCCCATCTGTTCTTATGAATTAAATTTAGAAATCATATGTAATATAGACATTTCTGTCTGCATATCATAAAACCCTGACACATCCAGGCTTTCATTAGAAAGCTCCACTATGTGACTTGAATAACAATCTGTCTTAGCTAATTAGTATTTTCAGTTTAGCATATTCACTTCCAGACATATTGCTGTTTGCACATAGTAATTTAGGTAAACAGATACCATCCACAGCTGCATCAATTAACACTGCTAATCAAAACTGAATTCAGGTAATTAGGCACATTTATGCAAAAAATGTGTAATTTTGTAGGAAAACTAGAATCTTCAGTCATATGTCAATAAGTAAAATTCTCCATCGGCTTAGGAAAATAAAGAATATGGACAAAAAATCATTATTAATATATGCATATATATTTATATATATATAATCTTCTGCAAAGTAAAAATTCCTAAATTAAATCTCAAACTATAATTGGTCTGTATGCTCAGAAATTGGATCATACTTTTCATAAATGTTTGCCTCAATGTTTCCACATAGCAAAGCTGATTCACATCTGCCTAAGGGTTTAATCACCATTAAGCAGGACTCAAATGGTTAATGAATGCTCAAGTATTTATAAATTAGAAGAGATGTTGGTCAAATGTGCTCTTTCATCTTGTCTAGCATCTCTGAGGGAAAATGTCTTTACTCTATCTTGTTTTATTATACAGTTTAATTTTTTCTCTGCTGGAGTATTACATTCATATGTAGTTAGAGTTACAATAATTTCTTATTTACCTGCATTTACTCCCATGATTTTCCAATTCCATACAGTGCCCCTGAGTTAGTTGAGTTTTCATTTATTTGAGGTGGGGGGTTTCCACACCCGGCAGTGCTCAGGGTGTGATCTCCTGGCTCTACACTAAGAAATCGCCACCTGGCAGGCTCAGGGGACCATATGGGATGCCGGGATTCAAACCACCATCCTTCTGCATGCAAGGCAAACACCCTACCGCTGTGCTATTTCTCCAGCCTCTCATTTATTTTCAATATAAATATTATAAACATTTTTCTATTTTTCTACAAGTATAAATTAATCTGTGAATTTTATTCATGCACTAAACAGTTGAGAAAAACAGTTTAATTATTGGTAAATAATAAATGACCAACTAATTAAGGCTAGAGTAACACATAAAATAAGAGAAATAGGGGCTGGAGAGATAGCATGGAGGTAAGGCATTTGCCTTTCATGCAGAAGGTCATTGATTTGAATCCGGGCATCCCATATGTTCCCCCGAGCCTGCCAGGAGTGATTTCTGAGCATGGAGCCAGGAGTAACCCCTGAGTGCTGCCGGGTGTGACACAAATATAAAAAGAGAAATGGCCTATTTTTCAAGGCATTCTTAAGCTACTTATCAAACGATGTAGCTAGTGATCATCTATCTTCTTTACCTACAATTACCTAATCCTTTCTCTTTTAGGCTTTGCAGTTTTGATTAATTTTGTAGAGCAAGTGTAAATCTTTCCATGTAAGATTCAGTACAGTACCTCTAAATTTATTTTAGGGGCAGCGTAATAGTCATTTTAAATATAGCTAACAAGTTTTTGATATCGGCCACATTTTAGTCACTCTTTTAGGTCCTCTGGATAGATCCAAAGATAGAATTCCTAGAACCTTCTTTGATTCATACTCAGATAATGTATAGACTGAAAGAATCAAATTTCGGGTTTTTTTGTTTTTGTTTTTTTTTTTGTTTTTTTTTGTTTGTTTGTTTTTTTGACCACATCTGGTGACACTCAAGGGTTACTCCTGACTCTGCTCTCAGGAATCGCTCCTGGCTTGGGGAATCATATGGAATGCCGGGGATCGAACCAAGGTCCATCCTGGATTGGCCACATATAAGGCAAACACCCTACCTCTGTGCTATCGTTTTGGCCCCAAGAATCAAATTTCTAAAGATAAACCAAGTGGTACAAGAAAAAAAATCTAATTTTCAATTGCAAACCTATGAAACCTCCTAGGTAATTTTGCACAAGTTTAGTTATTGCTTAATCAATGCTATTTTTTTTTTGTTCTCATAATACACTGAAAAATTGGAACAATTTGGTAAGTAGGATGATGGTTTTATTTCTCATATTGTAGTTAGCCTTTATAATTTATGCTTTTTATTTTATTATTTTATTTTATTTGATATTTTGGTTTTTGGGCCACACCCAGCAGCGCTCAGGGGTTACTCCTGGTTCTGTACTCAGAAATAAATCCTCAAAGGCTCAGGGGACCATATGGGATGTGGAGGATCAAATCCGGGTCCATTCCAGTCAGCCTAGTACAAGGCAAATGCCCTACTGCTGTGCTATCCTCTCCGGCCCCATATTTTTTATATATATTTATATTTTCTCACATATTCTCTTTTTATTTTCCTTGTGTTTATACCACATTCAGCAGTGCTCAAGGCTTTCCCCTGCTCTGTATTCAGAAATCACAGTGAATAACTGGAAGACTCAGGGAGACCCTATTGGGGTATAAAATCAAGGTAGGCCATATGCAAAGCCAGTGCCTTTCTAGACATCCATCTTGTCTCTCCAGACTCCCATCCCATATTTATCATAAACAATTTTTAGGATTCTCTGTGAGACAGAAATCTAACAGACTTTATGCTCATATCCAGGCTTAAGATCAAAAGTGATAAAATATGGAGGTACATTATTTTAAGAGTTGACAAAGTACTCAACCAATAATAATATATGGCTGGAGAAAGACACCTCTGACTTTAAAATGAAAACATTTTAAAAGTCTAAGTTAAGGGACCAGAGCCGTGGCATAGCAGTAAGGCGTTTGTCTTGCATGCTGCTGATCTAGGAAGGATCGTGGTTTGAGCCCCCTGCGTTCCACACTGTCCCCTGAGCCAGGAGTGATTTCTGAGCGCAGAGTCAGGAGTAACCCCTGAGCGTCACTCTGTGTACCCCCCCCCAAAAAAAGTCAGATCTTAGAAGACCCTTTTCTTTTTGGCCATGGGTATGTGTATGGGAGGAGAAAGGAGATGACACCCTTTTTTCCCCCACCGGTGCTGACCAGTGTGTGTGTGTGTGTGTGTGTGTGTGTGTGTGTGTGTGTGTGTGCGCGCGCGCGCGCGTGCGCTTGTGTGTGTGTGTGTTTGTGTGTGTGTGTGTTATGTGTGTGTGTGTGCTCAATACTGTTACTTGGCATGACGGATAAGTGCAAGAACATGCTGCTGAGGGTTCTGGAGTTTTAATAGGGGGTAGGGAGAGGATATGGTACCGGGTTTACTTGGGTACCTCGTAGCCCTTGCCACTAAGCTGCACCAGTTACACTGCAGGGACCATATAGTGTTAAGGCTGGAACCCAGTGGGATGAGTGTGGGGCATGCTTCTGGCCATTGTACTATACCCTTGTCTCTAAAGATGTACTTTTATCACTTCATCAATTTATAATAAGTAATTTAACTAAAATCAATGAAATAATTTTATTCTTTAATGACTGCTTGTTAAGGGCATCTTGAAAATCCCCCTGCAACAACTTTTTAGCTATTATTGATTTTATGTCCCTGAAAAATATTGAGTTTGCCACATGTTCTCTCTCATTTTAACTCTAACAATAAAATAGCTCAAGGCAGGTTTACTCTAAATTTTTGAGAAATTAAAATATTGTGGACATACAACAAAAAAATAGGAAATGAATATAAAGGACACCACTCACTTCTTTAGAAAAAAGGATTCCAATAAAAATGGGTACATGATCAATTCAGTATTTCCTAATTATAAGAGAAAATATCAGGTATGAGATTGAATGGATTAGAAGGGAACAAACAGGCAAAAATAAAAGCAACAAAGAAATATTATGCAGCCGTTAGGAGAGATGAAGTCATGAAATTTTCCAATACGTGTATATAAATGGAATCTATTATTTTAAGTGAAATAAGTCAGAGGGAGAGATATAGACACAGAATAGTCTCACTCATCTATAGGTTTTAAGAAAAATGAAAGACATTACTGTAATAAGGCCCAGAGACAATAGAGTTAAGGACTGGAAAGGCTGGAAGGACTGGCTCACAATTTGAAGCTCACCACAAAGAGTGGTGAACTCTGTTAGGGAAATAACTACACTAACAACTTAACATGACAGTGTTAAAGAATGAGAGAAGTAGAATGCCTGTCGAGAATACAGGCAGACGTGGGGAAAGCGGGGGTGGGGTGGGTGGGGGGGGTGGGGGGGTGTTGGTGGTGGGAATGTTGCACTGGTCATGGGGTGGTGTTCTGTTTATAACTGAAACCCAACTACAAACAGGCTTGTAATCATGGTGTTTAAATAAAGATTTAAATTTAAAATAAAAGAAATAACCACACTAACAACTATCATGACAATGTTAATGAGTGAGAGAAGTAGAATGCCTGTCTCAAATACAGGCAGAGGGGTCGGGGAGGGATATGGGTAGCATTGGTGGTGGGAATGTTGCACTGATGAAGATGCGTGTTTTTTTATGACTGAAACCCAACTACAAACATGTTTGTAATCATGGTGCTTAAATAAAGATATTTTAAAAAAGACAAAAAATACAAGGAAAAATTCTTTATTCAGCTGTGCATTCCTGCCAAAGGTATTACTCATATTTATATATATTCTCCACATCTTTTAGCAGCTGCATGTTAGGCATTGAAATAAAATAATGCATTCTAAGCCCACTCAAGCAAAACAAATGATTGAATTTGGAAGTGAACAAAATATAAATATAATCTTATTTGCCTTTGCTCTTTTGCCAATTCTTTATTTCTAAGGCAAAACAAAGTTCTTCTTGATCTAGAATCTTTTTTAATGAAAAATGTTCTGATAATTAATGACAACATAAGGAAGGATCCTCAGTGGCTTCACAGACTAGCTTTTTCTGTTTAGGGAATACTGTATTTACAATATGTTTTCATGCAAAAACTTAATTTTGTTCTGGTAAGTGATGAAATGAAGATAATCACATTAAAGAAAATTGTTGAATTATATCTGAAGAATTAATAGTGTTTATTTTAGGGATTTATTTTATTTGTGTTTTTTTCTTGGGAAAATTATGTTCACTAAGAAAAAAGTATTATCATGGAATTGCTGAATTTGGTGTTAGTTTGTTAATCCAATGTACCACAGCGAAGCTAATAATCTACATTTTATCAGGCAAGGTACAGAACATTGCATTTGTTTGCAATTTATGTTTAAATACTAGCCCTACAAATATTAAGAGTTAGAATATTATCCTTCTAGCAAACAGATCTTAGTTAAACATGTTATTAATCTATGCTTCAAGGTATTAAGCAGATCTCTGGAGAATGCCAGAGTCACTTTGCAAGCTGAATACTCTTACACATATTTTAGCAAGTTTTTTATCTTTGACTTTCTTCCTAAGTCTGGAAGAGCTGCTTTGCTGTTAGAAGCTTGTTTAAAGAGTGCATGAAAAGCTTGTGCAAAATAAACTTACAGCACTTCAGACTTCTTAATTTTTCACTATAATACCTTGGACCTTTCTACCTTGACATATTCAGAGTGAAATCTTTGATGGAAAAAAAGAAATAAATTACACTTGGAATGAGGAGAGTCTTTATTGTCATTTAATAGTCCATAAGCACATAAAAAGATGAAGCATGCACTATAAGATAGAACCTAAAACTAAAAATATTCACTGTCATAGTAATGAAAAATTTTAATATGATCTGAAAAATGGAAATGGTCTTTTTTGGAGAAAGCTGAACATGCAGCTTTTAACAAAAGACTCCGAAAGTTTCAAAGAAAAATAAAATGATCCAGTTAACTGACTAAGTATTAAGAGTTTGCTTTATTGTAGAACTTTTTTTTAATTATTACAAATGGGAATAGATTCATAGACTATGAAATCATTGAAAATAAAATTCCAGACACTGGAAAGAATTATTAAGAGCTATTATTAAGATCTTCATAACAATCTTCAAACATATTATTTTCATGAGAGAGCAGGTAAATTAAGTGAGGCATGGGTGATGGGCACTGGATTAAACTGAGATGTCACTGGTGTTTATTGTGAATCTTTTTCTGATATCCCTACATTGTTTTCCTTTGGAGATAAAGCATTGTCAGTGTAAGGAGATAGTCTTTAGACTCTTGCTTTTGTTGGTGAGCTTGGTGTAATGATTTAAATGAGGGGAGTGATTCCTGGAATTCTTCTCAAATGTTTTCAATGACCAATACATTATTCTATAGTCTCTGCCATGATAATGTTGTTGCCAACACTGTGAGTCTTCTGATTCAAATTTAGATTCGCAAAAATGAGAATTAAAATAGGGCTTTTTTTTTTTTTACTATTATTATGTGAATGGCATATGGCCTACTCAATGTTTGCATTTAAATTGGTCAGAATAATTCAGCTCAGGCTTTTAATTTCAGAAGGGTTAAACACCCTAACAAAGGTCAATCAAACTTTAATCTTTAATAAAATTGCTACAGCCCCAATCACCTGCAGGACAATTTATTATATTTTTATTTCCATGCAAAAGAATGCATTGCTTTCATAATGACTCACTAATCTGCTAACTCTTTATATTAGCACATTTAACCAAAAATATTAGTTCCTTTGAAACTGTGACAAGAGTTCATTTCTACACATCTCAAGACATAATCCTGTTTTAAAAAACGCATGCATCAGCTGTGAAACACTTCTCTGGCCTTTTCTAATCCTCACACACCTCTGATACTCCCACTGAGTTCTTAGAATAGCAAATCTCAATTACACCAAATATTATGGAGCGTTACGTTAAAACAACAGCAAATTTTTTTAGAAATATAATCCCCCTTACTGTCTTAGATTATGCCACCCATCTTCTTGTATCTGTCCATAATGTTTGTTTTATATAAAAGTTATTGATTTGGGGGGAAAATGCTAACCATATTTTAGTAACAGGAGAAAGACCTAAATTCATTCACTTGATATGTATAAACTAAATATCTACTATAAGCCGAAATTTAGTAAGGGTATAATGGAAAAATCAAAAAGATTATTGTGAAAATAACATTCTCTTGAAAATTGATGTTAAAAACATATTAATAATAGCTAAAACATCTCTTAAATTATTAGCAATGCCATTTAGTTTAAGTAAAAATGAGAAATGTGTCAAGTCAAATTTTAACTGAAATTCAACTAAATTGTATTTTTCTTTTTACACATTTCTGAACTAGTGATTTTGTATAATGGCTCATTGTTTTAAATTTGAAAATATGAAATTTGATTTCCAAATTTTAAAATACGTATACTTTAACAAGCCTCTCATGGTTAGAATTAAAGCCAGGAGAATGTTTAAAAGGGATTAATAAAAGATCATGCTGTTCATTAATTTGTTTCTAAAATTTATATCATGATGTTCAATCTGATATTTAATCAAAAATAATAATGATGGGTAACAATGATATTCTTTGGTGATAAAATTACCCCATTATCATAGAAGAAAAGTGAAAACCAAAATCCAAAAATTCTAATATATATAATCTGCTTACATTGTATATAAATATTGGCATTGTAGTGGTACTGTGACACGACATAAATAAACCAAACTTTCCCTTCTGCATATTTTTGAGATGCCTTCCCCTCTCTTTGTACTCAGAGGAAATACACAACCGTCTACACAGCACCACATGCACTTCCTCATCAATATTCATGTTTATTAATAAGCAATATGTGGAAACTATAATTTGGGAAACTCCCTAGAGCCTTTATACTTAGTCAAGCAAGGTAAATCAGAGTAAAAAGAAAACACAGGTATAATGTTACTATTCAGACTGGCATTGGGTTATAGCACATAAAGCAAGAAATGCTAGTTTTTCTAAATATTATTAAAAATCCTAATTACTTTGTTTTAATAAAGTCAAGCTCTCTATCCTCCCTGTCCCTAGATAAAGCATTTCTTAAAACTAAAATAGGACTTATGTAGATTCTATAATGGTGTTTGTTTTCATTTCCGTCTCCTCTAACTAGGTTGACACCATAGAATTAAACTTACAATTAAAAGCAGTGACTTTTACATAGTTGAGCAAAATAAATTTCATGCTACACATTATAAATGTTGAATTTCAGCATAAGAAGCTATTTTAATATATATGAATTTCTGAAATTTTAGTTTGGGGGATAGCAGTGCTAAAGCTTTCAGAAAAAAATTCTATAAACGCCCAAGAAGTATGAAGATCCAGATAACTAGATCTTTATATGAATATGATTTAGGTCACAAAACAAATAGAACTCTCCAACAATTAAACAAAAACAAAATATTAACAAGAAAGCTCCGGATGTGGCATTACAAAATAAACATACCTTGGGGTGAGTAAGTTCGAGATTTCTCATCTTGTCTACACAGGTTTGCCATTCCACCTTGAGCAAAAGTCAGCTGCGTGTCCTCTTGTAATCTTTGTGACAATATCATCATAGTACTGGCAAATTTCTCCATTAAACTTTGCAGACATAGAAGCAACTTTGTTAATTATGATATTAGCCAGCTGGTGAGTACAATCAGTCAAAGCTGTAAGAAAGCCAGACAAAAAGACATCTAATCATTGCAACCAGAACAGATAAATTTTGTTCTTTTTCCATAAGTGTCACAGATTCTATCCCTTCTGACCCTCTCCTCAGCCATGGACTGTCAAATTTAGATTCTGCAAGCTCCCAGCTTCCCTTTATCCCTGCCTTAGATCTGAAAACTCCTGGTTATCAGGAAGACACACGTCACCAGCTGTCTCAGAGCAGGAAAGCAATCAGGTGAATACTAGTTATTATCTTGCATTGCTTTCTTAAGAATGACAAGATTGATTTGGGACCAAGAATACTTTCAGATCTCAGACATGTAGTTTCTGGGGTTTTGAGTTCAAATAGAAGGGTACGTACAAAGTTGCAATAGGAAGCATTTTGATTCCGATATTAGAAATATGGGGAATTAGACATTTAGGGAGAATGTTTTAAAATATCACACACTTCCTTTTTCAGGTGCCTTTTAATTCTCTTTCTGCCTCTGTGCTATCTTGGTAATGACTAAGGGTAGCTACCAGGCAAAGCCAGCATTAGAGGTAAGTAGCCTCAAGTCAACCCATGAGAGCAGTAATCTGACATTATGCAGTTATTTCCAGCTATTCCTTTTTCATCAAAAATGCTCTAAGTTCCAGCTCCTGGGATTTTGCTTCTCTTACCAGTTCAAGTCATATTTGTACAGTATAATGAGGAAATTAATTTGGACGTCTCAGCTAAAAATAACTCATCGCTTTGAGTTGAGAGGCAAATGTCTTTACATCAAAGCAAAATTTTCTTTCGAAATCTCAGTCCAACAAAATGATGTTTTGGAAAGGTCAGTCTACTAAAATCATATAGAAGTATCAATCTGTCTATTCATCAGCTCGTCTACAAGTAGAATCATACATATAATCAATAAAAAATAAACATTAGTTAACACATAATACTAATATTCCATAAAATTATATAACAACATATGTTTTGTTTAAGAGTTGTTCTCAGCAGCGCTTAGGACTTACTCGTGATTCTGTGTTCATAAATCACTCTTGGGGCTGGAGAGATAGCATAGTGGTAGAGCATTTGCCTTGCATACAGCTGATCCAGGACGGAAGGTGATTCGAATCCCGGCATCTTGTATAGTCCCTGAGCCTTCTAGGGGCAATTTCTGAGCTCAGAGCCAGGAGTAACCCCTGAGCATCACCAGGTATGACCCCCCAAAAAAATACCTAAAAACAACAATAACAAAAAGAAATCACTCTTGTTGATGTCTGGGGAATTATATGCCATGTCAGGATTCAAATTATGTGCAAGGTAAATACTTTAACATCTATACTATCTCTTTGACCCTAATAATAATTTGGCAGGCAAACCTCTAGTTAATAATTAAAGATCTGACCTATACGATAAACCATTACATTGATACAATAATTGATACAACAGCGACCTAAGGATTTTTTTCCACAAAGAAATGTCTATGCATCAACACAGTAGTTTGCACTGCCAAATTTAAAAAGAATAATAGACAATGCAATAATATTTAGAATTATTAACACATTGAGATGTTCCTATAATAGAGATTCTAAAATCATCATTCTTGATTTATTTAATAAACATGAGGAAAGACTAATGTTACTAGATATAATTTATAATCTTATGTATGTGCAATAGGAACAAAATGATTTATAGGTTTTCCCCAAACCACACTGTAAAATACTGCAAAAATATTAAGCAGATAAAGGTATTTCTTAAAACAACGATGGAAGTGGAAAATACAGTTTCAGATTTCTTCAATTTTTTTCTTTCTCAAACATATCTAAACGTAAAATCTTTTTATCCTTCATTACTTGTCCTGAACGAATTAATTTTATAAATAAGTCAGATTTTGTGAGAGCCAAGGAATAATGAAGCTAGGAGGTTTGAGGATGAGGATAAAATTTTCTTAAATCTGTCTTCTCAAGATATACAGATTGAGATGAAGAATAAATATTTTTGTTGTTCCCACTATCTACTTTAAAGACCAATTTATTTACTCTAAAATAAAATGATGTGAAAATAAACTGCACTCAGGTCTTATGTCAATGACTATATATTATAGACATATACACAGGGGCCAAAAGATGGGTAACAGGCTGGAAAACCAGCTTTGCCTATGGGAGCCTCTACCAGAAAAGACAACATCAGTGGCACATGGTCTAGTCATCTGACTAGTAGGTCTAGTCAGAACTACTGGTGTGCCCCCCCCCAAAAAAAAACAAACTAAATGGTATACATTTATTTAAGTTATAACTTTAAGATACTGAAAAAGAGGTAATATCTAAAGTAGTTTGAAATATTTGTTGAAACACAATTCTCCAAAAAGTACAATATAACTGTTTCAATGATTAATACCACAAATTTGTTCCTGTGAAAATAATTCTCTGAAAGAATAACTTTAACCACAAAAAATACTTTTCCCAAGAAAATGTAAAGAGACTTGCTGCATACACAAACAATTGCTATTGCAATAGTCTAAAAAAAATAGAAATAACCAAACGTTTTCCAAGTGGAATATTAAAAACAAACAAAAACAAAATTATGACCTTGACTTGCAAAACTCATTGTGATAAAAAGGATGACATTAGCCAACCTTTTGAAACATAAGAATTTCTCAAAGAAAATAAATCAGAATACATTGTAAATATATATATATATATATTGATCGCTGCGTATATATGGGTAAAGGTTTGAAGAAAAACAGCCAAGTCAGGGGCCAGAGCAATAGCACAGTGGTAAGGTATTTGCCTTGCACGCGGCCAACACAGGGCGGACCTGATTTGAATCCCTAAATCCCACAAGGTCTCCCAAGCCTGCCGGGAGCAACTTCTGAGCCCAGAGTAACCCCGGAATGCCACCGGGTGTGACCAAAAAACAAACAACAACAACAACAACAAAACAGCCAAATCAGCAAATGCGTTATGTCAGATGAAAGTCTTCTTTTACAAAAATGAGTGATAACAAAAATGAAATGATACATTTGTAAAATGGAAACTTAATTCCTGCTGAAAAGAGTTTTTCTATTTAACCAGATCATGTGTATAAAACTTTGTCTATTTCCTACTGACCTGTGCTATTGCTCTGGTCCCAGAAAGATGGTTATTAAATGGTTTAGTTTGATAGCCAGCAGTTGGGAGATTTGATAATGGGTGCCACCAGCAGTACATTGTCATTATTAATTTTAAACTCTTTCATTGGTCAATTGCAGTTTGAGATTAGATATACTACTTGTTCCTTCTTCTTCCTAACTGCCCACCAAGGGGAAATGTTATGGGATGAAATCATTGGGAAGTGCAATATAGTAACATATTGTAAAAAGAAGATATATTTTAATGATTATGTAAATCATTTGGGAATATTATTAAGATTGAAATGTTTATTCAGTTTTCCTGGCATTGCATATTTTGGATATGCCCAGAAGTGCTGGTGATCACAGTGTGCCAAGCATATATACCACGGAGAACTGTACAGAGTCTAACTGTCCCACATGGTAAATGAATACAGTGAATATTAAAACATTTGTTTGTGAATATGACCAAATTATCATGTGTACTTCTCTCTCTCACGCACACATCACTGAAAGCCTAAAATATTTCAAAAGCACTGAAATAAAATGAAAATATGCTGAAAATATAATAACTTATGGATACAATGAGAAAGAAAAATGTAACAATTATATATTTCATGATGGAAGAAAAAGTCACATTCACAAAATTTTAAAGTGAATGGCATATATTTAACTTTGTGCTCCTTTAAAAGATTGATAATTAGGCGTCGTGTGGTGGCACAAGGATTAGGGAGATTTCCTTGCACGACCTACTCTAGGACTGACTTCAGTTCAATCCCCTGGCATCCCAAATGGTCCCCCAAGCCAGAAACGATTTCTGAGCATATAGCCAGGAGTAACCCCTGAGCATCACTGGGTGTGGCCCAAAAACCAAAAAAAGTATTAATAATTATTATTGTCTTTTTGTCATAGCACAAATATATCCTCAAAATTTATACCCATCCAGTTTGGCACAACAAAGAAATAATGTATAAATGAAATTCCTTTTCTGTAGTCTGTATACTTCCTGTATAATTAAGTATCTCTACCTTTCTTTAAAACAATTACTTAAATCTAAAGTTTAATCAATAATAATATAGTAAGATGACACAGTCTAGCACTTAACAATTCTAGAAAAATGTGCTAAGTTTTCATTCTTTTTTTGATTTTTTTGGGGGGCCACACTCAGGGGTTGCTCCTGGAAATGAGCTCAGAAATTGCTTGGCTTGGGGACCATATGGGATGCCGGGGGAATTGAACCATGTTCTGTCCTGGTCAACTACCTGCAAGGCAAACGCCCTACCACTGAGCCATTGCTCCGGCCCCAGTTATCATCATTTCTATTGTTAAGAGTTAATTTCTTTGTTTATGTGAGTAAGCTGGTGAAAAAATTAGTTTTTATATAATTAAATTATATATTTAATCCCCAAATCCAGCCTCCAGGCTAACATTTCTTGGAGATTCTATGATCTAATACAGCTTTATTTTGTATTGATATTCATCAACAGATTCACAGTAAGAAAAGTTTTAGCAAATACCATATTCAAAGATATATTTTGATATTTTGATTCTTCCTTTTGCTTTTTTATTATAGTGCTAGTTATGATCAGTTATGTTGATTCAAACTTACAAGTTTTAAAGTAATATGGACTTGGATAATTTTTGGAAGCTAAGGCTGATTCTCAGGAAATATATGAATACAAGAGATAGTCAAGCAAGCATCAAGCACACAATGTGATGTCATAGATGGAAAGGGTTCAAGGTTATTCATGGCAATGAATAGTTCAAAACCATATCTCTATAAATACACTCAATATAAGAACTGTCTCTTTTCTTTCATAGCTACATAGTGTAATAGAAGTCAGATGAATTACTATTATAAAATAATAATAATAAAAGCTAAGAATGACTATAGACCAACGTTGGTAAACCTAATGAAAGATAAAAAGGGCACTAAAAGGAACACAACACAAATGTATGTGATATAAGTAAAGAAAGCCAATTAATTTAAAGAGATCTAATTGAAATACAATTTGCCTGTGACTAAAAGAGCTTCAAAATGTTCATATATACTTATGTAGGGGAAGGAAAAGTTTAATTTCTTCATTTTCTTTCCACCCTATGTAAAATAAGAATGAAAAACTATGATACACTATGACTTTTTTTCTCTAGATTACTTTTTTTAAAGAATATAGTATGTAATATCCATGAGTACATGTATATCATTTGTAAAAATTTATTAAATGTGCTTCTTGTATATGAAAAGGTTAGGCTACCAATAGTTAAATTTTGGCTAGGTCAAAAATTATGTGTGGATTTCCAATTAAGTGGCATTGGTTTGTTTGTTGCTTAAACCATGAATTTCCCAATTTTATTTCAAAATTTTATTAACTTTATTAACTTGTCTACTAGATCTTTTTTTCTTCCAGTTGAACCATTAATTAGTCAATGCCTATATAAGTATATACACAGAAAACTCATTCCGATTGGCAGCAAAAGAAATTATCTGGGAAAAGGATGTAACCCTCTTTAGTAAATTTTACTGTAGTTCTGACTAAAGAAGTACTGGATAACCTTTCCGATTTCTTCCTGCACAGTTATTCTTAATTCCATATGGGAAGTACAAAAATAGTGATTAATTTTTTCAGAGTTCAGAGTTGAGCACTGTGTGTGGGATGAGACTTTTAGAAAAAGTTAGCAAAATACTTTTTAATAGTAATATTATGTACTTCTAATTACAGTTCAAATTCCTAATATACTTTATCTCTAAAGGTTCCTAAGAAAAATGTGTAGTTTGAGAATTTACTGTTACCAAATATTACATTTGTATGTGTGTAAGGATAAATTAATATCTTTAACAGACTAGAAGACCATACTACAATTTTCTTCTTTTAAAGGTCTCTTCATAACTGATTCAAGGACTTCTGGCTCTTGTAAAACATCAGATTTCGATTTTGCATTATGTTATCATCATGAGATTATATTATACTTAAAGATAAATGATGATTAGGGGATTAAAATTAAAAATCATAAATGCAAGTCCCCAAAATACCAGATTAAAATATCAAAGGTTAATCAGATAAATACTTGATATTTTTCTGGTTCAATTAATCAAAACCACAAATGCTTATATGTGGGGAAAATAACAAATAATTTTTGCTTTTCCTTTTTACTCGCACATCATGCAAAAGGTTTAAGCTTTCACTTTAAACATTTGTCTACAAAAAGATGTTATTTTTGCATCTCAGAATTATTTCTCCATATGGATTAATTCTGACTCTCACTGTCTTTTCACCCTGACCTCTCTCACTCTCATCAAAAAAGAGATATTGCTTGGCAGGAATGTTATAGTTCCAAGGCAAATTTTTCTAAGTAGATGGTACACTTTTGTTCTTAGTATCTAATAAGAAAGATTCATGCTATCAAACAATTTTTAACATTGCAAAGACATTTTTATAATTTTCTTTACAAATACGAACCTACAATACCTCTATATACTTGTACACAGATTCAACAGTCCTCATTCTGACTGTCTGGCTACAGCATAATTAGCTTGCTTTAGGAATTCCCCTTTCCCCCAATACACAGGTTTATAATGAAAGAAAAGAGTCCAAAATGAAAAGGAGAATTTGAACCCTAATTTTAATTGGTATCTTTTCTTTGTTTGTTTGTATAATGCACGTTTTATTTAAGAGCATCACCTAGAACTAGAGTTTGGAAGACTATGCATTAAGAGGAAAGATGAAACAGATGCAATACACGGTGAAGATCAAAGAGACCCATCAATTCATTCGAAGAGTCAAAATCCAGCTGAGACTCTGAGCCCTGTCTGCATAATAAGAAAGGTTGACTAAAACATAAGGATTAAACAGATGAGCTGTCTCCTGCCGAGGCGTGGGAGGAAAGTCCCCCAGAGACACTTGTAACGATGTTCTGCAAGCGCACACCTGCTCCTTCCTCCACAGTCCAACCTCCAGGAGATCGGCCTGGCCAAAGACTCTCACTAATGGATTAAATTGCTAGTTTGAAGAGCAAAGAACATGTATGTCCAAACAGCTTTCTGTTTGTCAAGATGTTTTAGTTGGGGGTGGGGTGTGGGGGGCTTGGAAAGAATGCCAAATTAATATCTTGCCTCTATTGCCCAAGGTGACTTAAAACTACTTGGCTTTTTGTTTTCCAAAAATTGAGAGCAAAAAGTGTAAAATTCCCCAAATCACAAAAGCAGTTTCGGAAGATGTCTACCTCATGGTCAATTTTTTTTTTCAAATGTATAGGCCTTTCCTTGAGATAAGTTTGAATCACATTGTTACTATAGATTTTTTTTTTCCAGTATCTAAAGTGTGTCTCAATTTTTAGCAGCTTGGTGCCAAATTACACACATAGTTATGCTGAATTATATTATTTGATTCTATATAGCAAGGATTCAGCAAGTAATTGAGTGCACTTAAGATTCAATGCCGTGACAAATGCTACATTTATTCTAATCATCTCACAGCAATGTTATGTTCTAACTACTGATGAGAAGTCATTCTGACCATAAACACAATTTTATTTTAAGAAAACTAAATTAAGGTACAAGGAGATGGTGCATAAAGATGGAGCACATGCTTGGCATACAGGAAACTGGGTTCTTTCTCCAGAACCACATGGTACCTCCCCAAGCATTCTTGGGTGTGCTTTCCAATACTCCTAAATAAAAATAAATAAATTAAATAAATAAATCACATTATTTTGGTTTTATGTCTTGTTTTGGGGTCACACACTTGGGTAATGCTCAGTTTACTTTTTGTTCTACATGCAAGAATTAATCCTAACAGTGCTAAGACCATATGTGATACCTGAAATCGAACCCAGGTCAGCCGCATGCAAGACAAGCAAGCAACCTACCCTCTGTACTATCTTTCCAGCACCACCCCAATCTAAATCACTTTAAAAAAGCTAAGCAGATGCTTTTTGGCAACTCAGATCTACTGGAGAAAAATACCCATATGGAATTATACTCAATTGATTTCTAATATTTTTTTAATTTTCTGCCTTTGGTATGTATTAATTTTCCCCAAGCAGACATTGAGGTAATTTAAATACATGATTAACCTATGAAATAAATAGTCGACATGAGCTTTTGTTCTAGTCACTAAAAAAATAAAATAAAAGACGCAGTTCAATTTGAATCAAGTGTATTAGAGACTCTCAGGAATAGAACAAGTTACAAAATGTTAAGAAGTGGCTTATCAGGGTTGAAGTGCAGCCTTTGACTTGCCCCTAAGCAGTCTAATTACAGTACACTCACTCAACCAACCACCCAAACAATCAAGAACAAGGCATATCTGCAATATGCACCATGAGGGATCCAGACAAGAAGTACACATGAAACATAAATAACAGCAAGGAACCCCAGAGTTTCTCTCCTTAACCACCTACTATTCCCTCCTATTTCCTAAAGAAAACTTCACTATTTAAAAAAATGAAAGAAAAACAAAAAAAGAAAAAAACAACAAAGACTTTACATGCACATAAACAATATACCCTGACTCCTTTTAAGAATGTAGTCTGAATAATTGCCTGGCATTTCTTCTGAAATATCCCCTGACTTAACTCACTACATACATTGTGAATCATGGTTTTGTGGAAAAATAATTGAGAAAAAGTAGGAACACACAACTTTATTATTTGCTAATTTCTTAGATGCAACAAGGCAAATGTTAGTGTATGTGGAGAGAAATAAACTGAGATATGAGTTATAAGGATGAGGGAAAGGACAACTGAGCGATCTAAAGCAGTTCAGGGCAAAGAACAGGTCTGAATCAGAAGTTCTTATTTTAAACCAAATATGGGGTCATAATATTCACCTCAAACTAGGCAAGCAAAATATTTTCATTTATTTTAAAAATATCTCATCAGATTCTTTAGCATACAATCAATCTAATATGATATACTTTTTCAGTGGGGGACAGCAGTTTGGATCTCAACCGGAAGTTTTCAGGGATTACTTCTTGCTCTGAACTCAAAGAGCACCCCTAGCAAGGATCAGGGAATCATCTGAGCTATAAGGGATTCAATCAGGATCCAACTATCCAGCCAACTATGAAAGGCAAGAACCCAACCCACTGTTTTTTTATTTTCAGCTTCTAGTATATTTTTAAGAATGACTTTGATCTTCATACAATTTTAATATGACATTATTATTGCCTTTAATAATAGTGCCTTTAATAATAGAGGAGACTTTAAACATTTGCACAAAATTTTGGAGTTTTAAGGATAAATTATATAATCTATCTACTTTTTGTCTTTAATGTGCAACCCTTCAAAGGCCTCCTAACTCATAATTTAGCACTGTTATATATTTACTACATAAAATATATGATAACATATGGAACTGATGAAAATGAACACCTTGCTTAAAATTAAGTTTAAGAGTAATTTATTATCCAAATGAAATCCAACAGATACTGTGTAAATCACTAAATTATAATCTGTAAAAGCAATAGTTTGTCCCATACTAAGACAGCAATTAAGAAAATTAAGAAAAACCAATTCATGCATTTTAATGCCAAAAAATTTAATTCAACATTATAGAAAAATCATCTTCATAAAATTAATAGAGAATTTTATGAATAATAGAGAATTTATGAATAGTTATGTATTTTTGTAGTTTCGTTTTCAATTTCAGAAATTAACTTTAATCAAGTTCAAGTTGTAGTTGTACCCACATTTTAAAACATTAGGAAGAAAGAGAAAAAGTGATATGTTAAATTAAATCATATTTTTACATATTTAGTAATAAAAATCAAAGGCACACTTTTTGCTAACTTTATGTCATTGTATAAGTTAATAGCTTTAACAGGCAAATCCATTAAAAAGAAATAACATAAAACTTTTTATAAAAACATTTGATTATAAGAGTTTGCTTAGCAAATACTACAGCACTACAAATAAAACTATTTATTTATTTATATTTTGTACATTGATTTTATTTTTTCCTAATAATATCTTTATTCAATCATCATGGCCACAAACATGCTTATGGTTGGATCTCAGTCTCTTTCCACCAATGCCCCCCATCTTCGAGACTTGCATTCTACTTCTCTCACTCACTACCATTGTCATGCTAGTTGTTAGTGTAGTTAATTTTCTAACTGCACTCACCTTTCTGTGTGGTAAGCTTCATATCATGGGCCAGTCCTTCCAGCCCTCATCTCTATTGTCTCTGAGTATTATTATCATACTGTCTTTTATTTTTCTGAAAACTCATAGAAGAGTGAGACTATTTCGTACCTATCTCTCTCTATAGTTTTATTTAAATTACTTTTAAGGAATGACCTGACAATAGAGAAGATATATATGAAGTGCTTGAGAAATTTTTTCCTCATCCTATTATCACCCCAGACTTATCCCCTAGTAGCCATATAGGAATTATAAAAGTTAGGACTAAAACAAGATAAAATTCCATAATATATATTAGTAACTTAGTAAACATTGTTTATTGTGATGGATTTTACTCCTTTTCACTCTTAAAGTAAACGTGCCTTTTCTGTATTTTTCGGGGGAAAGTTGTTTTCACACCTGGTATTACATGAGGGTTAAACCACTAATTCTGCCCAGAAGTTACTCTTAGTGGTACACAAAGGACCAGGAAGTACTGAAGATCAAATCCTACTCTCCTGTACTAAATCCTATTAGTTAGATCTCTGGTTCCAGAAAATCGCTTTTGCATTTAACAAATCTTATACATTCTACATGTTTGCTAGTATAGTAGGTACAGTATATGATGGGAAGATTAGAAGTGATTCAATTAACAAATGACTCAGTGAGCTAGTCTCTTAATCTCCCATAGTAGTGTGTTACAGCTTTGCCTAGTTGATTACAATTCCTTAATATATTTTTGTTTCTTATTGAAATTTACTCTAAAGGAAATGCAGTATGTATTCTTTACATAAATTTATGGTGTATATACAAGTTTTTCTTTTTTATTATTTTTAGCTCTACCCTGGGTTACCAATAAAAGATACTGGAGAATAAGACAAACCCATGAAACCATACAGGCATTTGCTCTAGTTGACAAAAAATCCTACAATGAAAAGGAAACCAATTTATTTTTCAATCAAAGCCACAGAAGTCAAATCAAAAATACTGTTCTCCATAGAGAGCTCAATAATTCAAATTTAGTTGACTTTGATCATGATTTACATGTGCCATGACTTAATTGAAAAGTATATTTCAATATAATTACTATAGCACAGCATGCCCAGGTGTGCTGGGTTAATGTCATACTGTGAACTTTGAAAACACTTATTCACTTTTAAAACATCTTATGGAATTAGCACTTCCAAAGTACTGAAACGCATCTTACATTTTTCACAATGGTTGTGCAGCTGTACAAGTTTTCATGTTTTCAGAACACTCACTTCATCAGTAACAGATGAATTCATTAACTTCATTATTAATTTAAATGCTTTTTTCATTTTTGTATGCCTGAAAGTTGGCCCACTAGATCAGTGCTCTCTCTCTTCATTCCATAATATGTAATCAATCTCTATTATAGTCATGAAAATGGTATTTGTCACTTTACTGAGAAAAGAAAATCAATATATCTTTCAAGGTTGAACAGGCATTTAATGCAATGAATTGAAGATTGTTAGAGAAATTTAGCTTGCTAGGAATTTAGGACAAGCTAATCGAAATCCAGAAAATTCATAGAAGATTAGGTGATGAAATATAGATATGCCACAGAAATTAATATTGGAGCATTAAAATAACTTGTCATCATCAGTCCTGAAAAGAAAATGGATTTAGATAGCAAATCTCCATGTTGTCACCTTTATAAGTAAATTCCATATATCTGATAAACATTACCTGTATCTGGCCTGTAATTATTCTCTTTTTTTCTATAAATTTAATAGATAGAGAGGTATTTTTAGTGTTGAAGAACGCTAAAAAACCTTGAAGGTCAAGAATCTATAAGGATATTGGAAGCAGTTGATTTTGGACCCTTAGGAAACATAAATTGCTCTAGTGTTTAATTACAAAAAAAAATGGTACAGTACAGCTTATGGGATCCAAGACACATTTTAATTGTCTCCAATTTATTAGATCCTGACTGCTTTCTTTTTTTTTTTTTTTTTTTTTTTTTGATTTAGCTTCAGCAAATCTAAAGCTGACAATCTCTCTTTTTTGTTTGTTTGTTTTTATGTTTTTTGTGTTTGGACCACACCTGGTGAAGCTCAGGGGTTACTCCTGGCTATGTTCTCAGAAATCGCTCGTGGCTTGGGGGACCATATGAGTTGCCAGAGGACGGAAGCGTGGTTTGTCCTAGGTCAGCCTCGGACAAGGCAAATGCCCTACCTCTGTGCCACCGCTCTGGCCCAGTAATCTCGAGTCTTGAAAGCCTCTTCTCTATAAAATGACTCTTCAGTTTGGAAATAAAAACCGTCATTTAGGCTTGAGACCCTAAGTTCAGACCTTAGTACTACTACAAGACCTGCACTAATAATCACAACAGATTTCCAATCTTTGATTCAGTCCTACTTTTAAATAATGTAAAGTCTGTCTGTCTATTGGCTTTTCTAAGAATTAAATCGCAAACAATAGAGATAAGCTATCCTATTTTATACCCCATGTTGTCTGGGCATAATTGACTTAGTTTTATCCCTCATATCTTATGCACACTTCTAACTGTGAGAGATAATTTGAGAAATATCAGGATGTTGTCTCCTATAAACAGTCCAATTAGTTAATTAATATATTTTATCCATATCATCAAAAATGAACCTCAAAATATATGTCCATAAGCCTAAAGTTCATTAGAGCAGTGATAAATTATAGCTAGAAATTATAATACAAATATGAATTACCTCTTTCTCAGAATAATTTTATTGGGTTTGTTTTGGGTTGAATTTATAATTAATTAGAAAAGCAGTTCTATAAATATAGGAATTCTGCTCTGGTGCCAGAGAGATAGTATATCAGATAAGGCTCTTGCTTTGCACATGTTCAACACCAGGAGAGAGCCCTGAGCTTACAGCCAAGAATAAACCCTAATGGCTGTGCTGTAAACAATAAACAAAAAAATCCAAAAATTTTGGTCCGTTCATTTTATTGCTCCACATTTAACACAGAGTTCATAATACACATTCAATATATGTTGTGATGAAATGTAGCAATAAAAGAATCATCTAGAGCTTCCAAAGATGTGCTTGTTTACACTTTTGACTTTCTATTCTGTAGTCATGAAACCAATTTTTAAAATTTTAAATGTAAGATTTTATACATATGGAATATAGTCCTGAGGTTTGGGTAGGTGTTTAGAATAGCTAAAAGTATATGCAAATTCATATAAACAAAAGGTGCTTATTATAAAGCAATCATTCTCATTAGCCTACACTAAAATTTTTAACTACAAGTAGCATCATTAGATAGATAGATATGTATAAATTTCATATTCAATTCTGTTGTATTCATTTCCTCAAAAGGACACTCATTATTTCATGCATGAGTCATATGAAACAATGAAACTTTATTTGGGTCATAGCATAATTTACAGAAAATGTGAAAATAAAAATAATTGCAGGAAATTCTAAAGAGAGAATCTATAGAATACTTTCCATCTAACTAAAATAGGAGAGGAGAACCATTCACAAAGACTTTTGCAATTTCCCAGTAAAAATCATCCTTCTTAAGCTATTTTTGTCCTCTCTAATCTATAACCTTAAACAACTGGAAGTTAAAATAATGTAAGAAATTTCAACTTTGAAGTGTATGACAATTTTTGAATTTCTATTGCCATTACTGAAGAAGTTAGTGAAAGCAGAAATAAATGATGATAAGTTTAGAAGAGGTAAACAATCCAAATATGGAACTCTGTGCAAAAATTGTCTTTGTACAACAATCGGACTACTAAATTCAATTTAAATACCTTGAAAGAAGCTGGAGATATAGTACAGGGATTAAGGCACTTGTCTAGCATGCTGTCAACCTCAGTTTGATCCCCAGCACTATGTATGATTTCACAATCACTGCCAACCATTATTCCTGAGCACAAACTTAGAGAAGTACCCTGTGAAACACCACTGAGTATTGGTTCCAAAGCTAAACACAACAAGATGTAAAAAAAAATCTCATGGAAAATAAATTCAGCCTACCAACTTGTTTGGTAAGAAAGTCAAATAAATTAGTGATAAACTATTTTTGTTTTTTTGTTTTGTTTTGTTTTGTTTTGGGGGGGGGGCACACCCGGCTTTGCTCAGCGGTTACTCCTGGCTGTCTGCTCAGAAATAGCTCCTGGCAGGCACAGGGGACCATATGGGACACCGGGATTTGAACCAACCACCTTTGGTCCTGGATCGGCTGCTTGCAAGGCAAACGCCGCTGTGCTATCTCTCCAGGCCCTGGTTTTGTTTTTGTTTTTGTTTTGTTTTGTTTTGTTTTCAAAGTCTTACCTTTTTTGGTGCGTGTTATGTTACAGAGCAAACGCACATGGTGTTTGTATCACGTACCGCAGTTCAAGAAGTACCTCCTGTCTGATAAAGGATCAAAGCAATGGATACAAATGACTGCCAATCTAGTGAAAATATTTTTTTCAAATAAGCTCTCATTCTACTCAAACAAGATAATGGCATATTAAAATAATGAATGGTATTATAAGCATACAAAGCACCAACTTTTAAAACCAGCTTGAAAATTCAATTTTTTATGAGGTAAAAGCATTAATGATGCTTTTACTTAATGTATCATTAAGTAAAGTGATGGTTCATCTTCATTTGCTACACATCTGCGGATGTTCAATTCATTTTATGACCTGCTCAACTACAAAGCAAACAAGTGACTCACAACAATCAGTTATTAGATAGCAACAATAACATTTACAGATAATATTTTCCCTGTGAGACTAATCTGTGCATCTCTTACTTTCATAACAATTTGATGGTTCTGTCTATTCTTGAACCTTTTAAAAATGCTTCCTTTGGAATTTTAAGCATAACCAAAATCACAAAATCAGTTTCTTTATTTTAAGTCATTAAATAAATCAAGTTAATTAAGTGTGATTATTTTTACTTAAAAGTACATCTCTACATTATAAGAGGTAGTCATATCTTCTAAATATATTCCATCAGTTATAAGTATTATAAGTATTTATTATAAATGTACTAACACACATTAACTTATTCCTTCAATATTTATTGATCTTCCACTATATATTAAACTGTGCTGGATTATGGGTATTTTAAGAAATAAAGTAATATATTTTTCTTATGGTAGGTATAGTCTAGAGCAGTGTTTTCCAAACTTTTCACTAAAAATGGCCCCCTTCCAACCTTATTTTCTTCCTGTGGCCTTAGGCCCTACTAACTGGCCTCCTACTCTGATGTGTATTATACCTTCCATTTGCATGATATTCCCATTATGGCCCTCTTTGAATATCCTGATGGAACACAAAGGGACTTATGGCCTTGGTTGACTACTGCTAATGGATGTGCATATGTTGTCAACTTAGTGGGCTAAAGAAAATATTATGGAGAATAGCTCAAATTCAAATGTATCCCTGGTACTCAGGAAAGTGAAATTCACTGAATATGTACTCAATAAATATGTGTTAACAGGATGAATGGAATATAATTGTACAAGGAACAAAGCAAGAGAAGCAGTTACATAAAGCTAGAAGAACACTTGTGTTTAAGGAATAGTGATGAAAAGTAGAAATGCTTTGATGTTACTTATATATTTATTTTCTGACCTCATCAGTATGACAGGAAGAAGGGAAAGTAGGCAAGGGAGGGGACTGAAAGAACATAGTAACATCTAAGAGGATTTGATTATAAGATGATTTCTCTTCAAGGCAGGATCTCAGACTGAACCTTAGAGAAAAGTAACGTTGTTTTCACACTAATGCTGTAGAAGCTCTAAGACATAAAATAATGACAAATTCAGAGTTGAGAGCACATCCAGGCCTTCAATATAGAGGCCACTATAGAAGAGGCTAGAGAATACATTAATGGAAAAGCTTTCTATACTTGGAGACTTTAACAATTTTCACAACAATAAATTAAAGTTTTGACCACATTCCAGCAAACTAAGTAATGCTAGTACCATTTGCTGCCTAAAATGAAATCTTCATGAATAAAGTTTGATTATTTTGTCCCAAAGGTATATCTTTACTGACCCTGACTAACTAGACACATAAGAATTCATTCAGGCAATTACATAGGCTTTCTGAAAACTAATTTTACTTCAAAAACTAGAGAAAATTAGGTCAGCAAGTCTATTTTCCTCCCTGTCTACACCTTACACAATGATGAATCTAGTAAAGAAGAGGCACTGATTCCTGTCTAAATATTTATCTCTTCTTCTAAAGCTTCCTAAGAATAACTGAAGCCTTTTTTGCCTAAATCTAAGAGAGCAATGACAAATCAAAGCAATGTTAAAAGCTTTGATTATTTAGTCTCTACCACCCTTCACCGCCATATTGCCACCTTTGAGCTTTTATATTGTGTCCTCCTGCCCTTCTATCATAACCCTGGATCAATTTCTAACTTTAGATAATTTAATTAATAGACCTCAAATACTGGTACAAAGCTATTGAATGATGATGAAAAAGCTGACACTCTTGAGCAGGCTGCTGCCTCTACAAAGAAATGATATCATAAACTCACTGGCTCCTTTCAGCTCTCTCCTAAGTCTTTGAAGCAGCCATTAAAAATCTTAACTATTGAGGCCAGAGGATAGCGCAGTGGTAGGGCGTTTGCCTTGCAAGTGGCTAACCCGGGATATACCTGGGTTTGATCCCTGGTGTCCCATATGGTCCCCCAGGAGCGGTTTCTGCGCACATAACCAGGAGTAATCCCTGAGCGTCACGGGTATGGCCCAAAAAACAAACAAACAAACAAACAAACAAAAATTTTGACTATTCCCTGTCACTTTCAGAATAAAGTGTAAAAGAAGAAATAAATATCTTTAGTTAGTCAATTGTTAATTACTATTTGATTCTTTACTTTCTCCTATGGAAGCAGAGTACATTTTTGTACCAAGAAAATGACTTGTTGTCATTGTTTTTAACCCTGGTTACTGGATTTCAGGCCTCTGCAATTTCCCACCTTCCTATATTTCCCACTGAAGCTTTGTGCTTATTTCTTTTCTCATATATATCCTTTTCTAAAAATGTGCTCAATTCTTATTTGCTTAAAAGCTTTCTTTTGACTCAATTACCACTTACCTCTCTCCTCAGTATCAAATGTGTAAAAGTACAGGCAGCCTCTTAGCCTTTTTAAGTCTGTACATTTCTACTAATTCACATTTTTTAGATGATCATAGACTTCCTTATATTAAACAGAAGGCTGATATTTGGTTTTCATAATAGTTGACAAGTTAGTAAAAGTGACACCAATAGGACTACAGCTCAAAAATCCATTTTTTTCTTGGTTTCTATGGTGTCACTCTTCTCTAACTTTTCCATGTTTCATTTTATTCCCTTTGATAAACTCTTCTGTTCTACTTAAAATGAGAGCTACTTTGCCAAGTTTCCATCTATGGTACTCAAGTTGAAGGGAAATATGTTCTGCTGCTACATAAATACCACCTCCTCCATTCAAGAACTCAACTTTCTCAAAAAGAACAAATGAAAATGAAAGTTACAACATGTAGGACAGGAAAGATAGTAAAACATTAGGGCAACTGCCTTGTACTCTGCTCACTGAACTAAATCCATGGCACCTCATATCATTCCCCCCACCCCCCGCACGTACCAGGAGTTATTCCTACGTGCAAAACCAGGAGTAAGCCCTGAGCACTACCAACACAAAACAAAAACAAAATAAAACAAAACAAAAGAACTTTACATATTGCTAATAGTGGAGATCTCTACTTTGAGTTTCCTTCAGTATTGCAAATGTAATATTTTCTCAAAACCCTATTAACTGATAAACATTTTAATAAGCATATGAATTACATTGATCATTGAAAACTGATAACAAATTTAGATAGCATAAAATGCTGACCATTATTTTAATTACATTGCATTCATTATATTAACTTTTACAAATTAGAAAAAATAGGCCATAAAATATAAAATTTTGGGGGAACCATTTTAGAAAGGTACGTGATGCATCTAACAATAATTTATTCATTATTATAAGTCTAACATAATATCTAATATTTTAGCAGTTGCTTCATCTTCCTAGTTGATTTAGATATTAAGAATTAGACATACCCCTAAATACACTGATAACAATGAAAATCGGTTGTTTTTAGGCTTGTTTGTTTAGGGGCCACATCCCACTATGCTCAGGTTTTACTGCTAAGGAATCACTCCTGGGGGAGTTTAGGGAACCACATGTCATGCTAAGTAATAAATCCAGGTCAGCTGCATGCAAGCAAGATTGTTAGCTATTGTGCTCGCTTTGGCAGTACATATACTAAAATTGGAACGATACAGAGTAGATTAGCATGGCTCTTGCGAAAGGATGACACGCAAATTCATGAAACGTTCCATATTAAAAAAAAGACTGTTAGTTATTTTACTATCTCTCTATATCTTGAAAATATTTTAATGGTATTACAACAAAATAACTTTATATTTACTGGTTTATATATTTATGTTATTGACTCTTTAAAATTTTTATATATTCATACTTTAATTTATTTCATAATTTTCCTCTTGTAGTATATACTAAAAGACTACATTTCAGACAAACTAAATCTGGTCATATTTTCTTTTCATCAATTTTTTTGGTTGTTTGGATTTGGGCCATACCCAGCGATGTTCAAGAATTACTTCTGACTCTGCACTCAGAATTAGTCTTGGTAGTGCTCATGAAACTTTACGATGTGCTGAGGACCAAACTGTGTTTATACATAAAAATTAAGCATCTTACTATCATCTTCTTGGGCCCATCTTTCATCAAATCTAAAAATTTAAAAATCAAAGTTAATTTTTTTTTAATTAGGAACTTCACAAGCAGTTTTCTTAAATCCATTTTAAACCTGTCATGGAGTTCTATGAAAAAAAATTAAGTTCTGAAAAATATTTGCATTATATAAAATATCTCGAGAAGATAAAATTATAAAATTATAAAATATATAAAATTAATAGTGATGTTAGAAAAAAGAAAGTATTGGTGTATTACCCACTTTATTATTAACATGAAACACCTAAATATGTATTTTTAGTTAATTTTTTTGCAATGCTTGGCATTGTCACTATTACTTACATGAAAGAAATCATTTTTAGTTCATATTAAGAAATTTGGGGTATTCATTCTTATAAAAAAACAAGTGTTACTGTTTTCATGAGAATTCTTTTCAGTGTGTTGTCATATTGGAACATTTGCTACACTGCAGTAGAAAAAAGTCCTGAAAAGAGCCCAGTGCAGCTGTCAATTTTTGTTTAAGTTTTTGTCAAAACTCAGGTTCATCTGCAATTGTTCTTTTGAATAGTTATACTCAGTACTGATTATTTAGGCAATCCCAACTCAGACTCTTTTGATGCTCCTTTGTATCTATAAGCTTAATAATAGAAGTGTT